>NC_045436.1:99829383-99971906 GCF_002776525.5 Piliocolobus tephrosceles | reverse complement strand
AAATCAGAATTTATAACTTTCTGGAAAAAAAAAGTCTTGACTACACAGGCTTTCTAAAACAAAACATTTAAGAAATAATATACAGAGTATGAACTAGAAACATAAAAAGCAGAGACAATGTAGTATCTGGCTTTTGAACAATGACCCTGTTTGCTTAATGGCATTCCAAAGTATTTTCATGTTCTTCTCTTGCCCTAACTACACTTCAGTAATTAGTAAATATTATGGCATGCTGAGATTTGCTGCCTGGTCCAGTAGTCAATCATTCAAGCATCTATAAGAAAAATCAAGAATGTTAATGCATTTTAATACATTTCTGTGATTTGTAGTTTCATAAATGTTGCTCTAACCGTATTCCTCACAGTTAGCAAAACAGGAATGCAGTAATTCTTTTATTTCAACATATAGTTCATCATTAATCTTGAGACTCTATTATAAAAGACTGCACCCCATGAAATTAATCAATATGCTCCACGTTTTTATTCTGCTTCTTTTTGTCCTGTGTCATGGCTAAATTCAAGAAACTGAAATACCCGTTTCCATAAAAATCTGAAATTTTTTTACTTTGACAGAACATGCAAAGTTAGGTTTTGCAGAGTTTTCTTTTACTCAAGTCAGAAAGACCCAACTATGCTGTACCTCTTCCCTTCTACCGCTTTTAAAAAGACTAATTTTATGGAACAGAAGATGTGGCATGAGAGGACTATTTAATTCCCAGCTCTTTTATTTAGGGGTCTAGTCTGGCCTGAGCTAGTCACTGAAATGTCTCTGGGTCTCAGTTTCCTTATATAATATGAGATAATTAATAGTAATAATACCAACATTATTTATTGTTACTATTATAACTATAGGATGTGAGCTAATACATACATTTGAGTCAGAAAACTTTGTAAGTGAAGTTATGAATCCTCATATGAGACACAAATATGGATCATTTCTTCTCCTTTCTTTCTCTAACTTAAATGTGGCTTGGCAGCTGGGACTCTAGGTTGGATACAGGGATAAAATTTATAATTATTTCAGCCTCTGCCAATCGGTTTTACTCTTTGCATTTAGCTCACAAGATGGAACATCTCAGAAAGGCAGGAGCCATGTTATTTACCATGTGGTGACAGTGCTCAGCACAACACCTGACATGTGGGAAGCCCCATGAATGCCAATTAAATACACAAACAAAAATCATTTGTCTATTATACATTTGGTTTTTTCTAAGTTTAAAAGATTCAAAGCTCTGATCAGTAATTTGGAATCGAAACAGTACTTTTTAGTTTGAATTCTGCATGATGACAATAAACATGTTAACACATATTCAATCACAAATTCATTTTGGTCTTCCTATTAAAGTGGGAATCAGCATTCATTAGCAGTTCTAAATCTTTTACAATATAAAGGCAATGGAAACCTTAAATAGCCAATGCTGTGATGTTTACTTGGGAAAGGATCACGTCTCACTCTGCCGTCTCCTTGCCCCCTCTCTCTTGCCCCATACTCCATCCACCTGCAACATATACCCCATCACTACCTTTCAGACCTCGGAAGCTTACACAGTCCCAGAAAGGTATGTGGGGTCATGGCTCACACAGGCTCCCTTGCACTCCAAAACTACTGAAGAGATTGGAACTTCTTAGGCAGCATGAGAAGATGATGATGAAGACTTAGAGTCCCAGACACTACAAATAAATACCTAAAACTGTCAGTCTAGAACTTGCAGTGGTCTAGTATGTGACTATGAGAAAGAACAGAAGTTCTGGAAAAGAAAACATGCGTAATTAAAGGATCTTATGCAACACAAACCCCCCTGATCGCAGTCTTTCTACAATACCTCTGGCCTCAATTATTTCTGAATTAAGAATTAAGAAAGGAAAAGAAACTTTGTTTATGCTTGATGTTCTTTCCCACCCCCCCCCAATTTGTTTGTTGGTTTTACTGATTTTAGAAAAGTTTCTTTCCATAAACACCGATCCTTAGGAATCTAATTAAATCACAAATTAAAGAATTAAAATGACTCAGCAGTGTACGTGACAATAAAATATTATCTATGAGTCAAGATATAATGTATCTTCATACATTCCACGTATTGCTCTGACCTGTCTGAAATGTAAAAAGAAGGCTTTGAAAGAGATCAACTGGCAAAAGTATTGAAAATAATTTTGCCATCAGATAAAGTTAAATACTGTTAAAACTAAATAGTTTTAACTGTGTAATGGGGCCAATTCTGATCCCAGGATAAGCTAGGAATCTTTGGAAACTCTGCTTTTTATTCCAGATAAGTGAGGTGTTTTATTCCCCTGTCTCCTCCAGGGCATATTCTGGAGTGCTTGTAAGAATGCCTTATATCTGATCATTCTCTTGAAAATAGAAGTAAATAGAAATTTTGGACCACATACCTTATTAACTCTTAAAAATTATGAAATAGTTTGGCAAAGTCCATGAAAAGATGGTCAATGAGAGAGGACTGGTTTAACGTGCTAGATCTTGATTCACAGAGACTTTAGATATACCTTAAGAGTCAAAAAGGCTCTTTTCCTAAATGGTTCTTTATGAATGTTCTCAAACGAAAGTCCCTTTCTCAATACTCTGTATGGATCTTTTCTAAAAAAGATAAAACAAACAAACCATGAAAAACCAGCAGACATTTCTGTACACTGTCTAGTCAAATATATGAGTTTCATTCACATTGCTATAATAATCTCATTTTCTCTTTGTATTAAGCACTCATAAAAGACAAGCTAAGAAAGGCTAATTGGGAATATTGATGAGTAGGAAATATGCCTAGAGGTCTGGGTCTCTGGGATGATATCTGATAACCAGAATATTTAAGCAACATACTGTGAAGTCATCAGCATGCAGAAAATTGAGAGCTACCTGGGAAAACTGTACTTGGGACAGGGGGCAAAACAGAGAGGTTCATTCAAGAGAGCAGACTCTTATTGGTTATTATAAAAACTACCAACAAAAGCACTTGATATAACATCATCTAAGAAATATTTTGGGGTTCAACTTCATAGATCAATCATTTATTCATTAATATTCTTGACTAAAATAAAGAGATAATATTTTTGAGATAAAAAAGGAATAAAGTATTTGAATCAAAAGCTGGCCTTTGTTGCAGTATTAATGGAAGTCACCTACTGGCATCAGACAGTATCACCAGAGAATGAGACACAGTTACCGGGAGAGGTATCTTGATGATACACTTATTGCAATGACAGTTGGAGTTTTGTAAAACTTCTAGCCTTATAAGTTTTTTATGGACATAAGCTTGGTCATATTTATCCTATTTTATTTGAGGGGTTGATTAAATGCTAAAGAAATCAAAATAGCCACAAGGAACTTGTAGTTTCTAAATAGTTTAGGTGACATTCTCATTATCTCATCATCTGTTCAAACAAAAACTTATTTTGAGAACATCACAGTGGATATTTTATGTACTTCAGATGCCTTGAAATTTTCCCCTTTAGATACAGAATGTCAAATAGCATTATAAGCATGCAATTTATACCATAATCTTTAAAATGAGTAAAAACATGTCCAACTGTAATTGGAAAAACCTAAGCAAGCAATAACACCAAGTTTCAACTTCTAAAGTGATTTTGTAGGAACAGTATGGATTGCTCAAATTCTCCTGATTTCTTTTTAACAATTCAAATTGGCTTTTTCTTTCATATATCTTTTGTTCTGATCATGAGTTTGGAGTCAAACTACTTTAGCTCTAAACGTGACTCCACTGACTATTTACTATGTGATTTGACTTAATTGTGCCTCAGTTTCCACATCTGTAAAATAGGAATAAGTATTGGTATCTGTTGGGAAACAGTTGTTTAGAAGTCTCTCATTTTTCTGCATATGTTCTGGAGAGAGGTACTGACTACCTCTGCTGTGGATCATATTTTTAAGGACATATGAAAAGAGCCTTGGAAAATAGAGATAGTGTGTCCCTCCCAAGAAATAATGCTTATTGCCTGCTATAGAAGTTTTGATTTCCTTACACTCAGAGTTCGTATTCTGTAGTTCTACCCATTGTATTAACAAATATAACCTGATAATTTGACTTTATTCTATAAGAAGTGGAGCTGAGAGAGCTGAGACAAGAAAATGCAGATACTTTGGAAACTGCTACTGCTATGTGCATTAAAACTATCCTTTGTTTCAGGAGTCTCATGAATGTATTCTGCTAACGTACATGAAGCTTCAGTAGACTAATTTGTTAGCCCAAAAGTAGGGTGAAATCTCAGACCTTTCGCAGTTCTTGCAGTATCTGTCTCATAATGTTATCTTGAGGATTAAGATAAATAAAACACATAAAGTGTTTACAACAATATCTGGTATATACAACTCCAAGATTATATTAGTCAGTATAATTAACTACTTATAATTGATCATCAACTGTTTCAAGATGTAAAGCTGTTGGGCTACTGGAGAATTCCAATTTCAATAGTGCTGAGTGATGAAAGATACAGACTAAAGAATCACTAAAGTGTCTCATGATAGTATGTATTTTCTTTCTGATTGCCCAAGAGGTGATTTATACAATTAAGAATTTTTGACCATCTTGGATACTCACTTTAAATATCCAAATTTTTATTCTATATCAAATTATATAAATGATTGCTGGAGAGTATCATGTTCTGCAAATGATTTGTCATATCACTATTTGTTTCTGCTGAAACCATTGCCTACTATTGATGGTCAGCATCATACTGGTGCCACTGCTTTCTTCATCACTGCAGCTCATCTCACTGTCCTGTGAAAATTGGTTGTGGTTGGTTGTTTTATCAAAGTGTCATCAAGCAAAGAATGGTGATTAGTGTTTATTTCTTTATTATGAAGGGTCTTATATAAACACATTCAAAGACATCTTTGCTCAGAAAGATTATTTAAATAATCTCACATGGCTCCTATCCAGCCTCAACCTAACTGTTAGAGTCAGGGGCATAAACAGATGCCTTTGGGGTTCTGTAAAATTAATCAAGTGATCTTATCAGATAAATCAATTGCACTGAGTTTCTGTTGCATTCTAAGCCACCAATTGAAGCATATATAAGTTAGACATGGCCTATGTATATACAGTTTTGCCAACTGCATAAATAATTCAATGGATCACATAACTTAATTTTGGAGAATCCAATGAATGAAGTTGATGCTGGCTGATAGGGTCAAGGGCTAGATAGAAATTTATGGAAACTTTTCCACAGCTATTACCTAGGGAGGGTAAAAAGTATGAGATTACTTCCCCCACATGTATTTTCCTCACTCTTATGTTTTAATGCTGTCTTAATATTTATTTTATTTGTTCTGTATAAAAGAGAAATAGAAAAACATTTGACACATGATGTAGTCTTCCCTAAGTTTTATGCATCTTTGGGATACCTCACGTGCCCCTACATTGTTTAGAGTTTAGAACTGAATGAAGGAAACAGGAAGCAGCCACAAAAGTGTTAATTCCTCTGCAGAACAAATCAATTGTTTCCAAATCATTTAAAAACATGGAAATATTTTTTAAAATATAATCTTCCAGACCATCCATATGGGTCTGCCTATCCTACAGAGCATTCCAGTGTGCATTCCAGGGATCCCTAAGTATTTAAAATACCAGAGTTTGTGAACCACTTCTTTAGGGCATTCTCTCCCCAAGGGTAAGTGGAGGTCTGCATTTATCTGCATGCCCAGCATGCTTCATGATGCACTGTCTTGTCATTTTCTTAGGTGGTAAAGGCGTCATTTGACTGGTAGTCTCGCTGAACTCAAAGATGTTATCTTTTTGTTGCTATTGTTGTGGATGATTGTTTCACAATGTTGCTTCCACTTAGAGCTGCCACATAAAATATAGGATGACCCATTATGAATTTCAGGTGAACAATGAAGAGTTTCTTTTAGTATAAGTATGTCCCGAATATTGCACAGGACATACTTATATGACAAAATTTTTGGTTGTTAATCTGAAATTCAAATTTAACTCGCCATCCAATATTTTTATTTGCTTAATCTAGCAACCCTCCATGGGGAGATTTTAGGAAAAGTGACAGTTTATCTGGACCAGTAATTATGGGCAACAGATTTAGAGAGAGTATTTTAAGAGAAGAAAAAGGCAAGAATATATATGAGAAATCAGATATGAATATGCATTTTCTAAGAGTAAAAACAGAATTCAAAAGTACTGAATTATCTATCTCTTCTTATAAGTCCAACTCCATCTAAATGTAAAAAAATTTCTAGGTTATCATTTAGGAGGATTACCAAGCTCACTGGAAGATGGTCTGTGGAGGTAGAGCCGAGGGTCAAAGTGTGAGAAAGCAGAATATTCACTGGATTTTCATAAGATAATTAATCCACATCTTCAGAATGAGAAAACAATTTCACCATTTTCTTATCAGATCTACTCCAAATTTCTCCCTGCCTCATCTTTTAAAAAATATCAATATTCTGTTGTAGTTAAGAAAATAGTTTTTAATCAGATAGAGTAGGAATTTAAATTCTATCTTCAATGTTTATTAGTCAGGTGAATTTAGTCAAATACTTACCTGCAAGTTACCTTTCTTGCCTAGAAAATAGAGTAAATAATACTAACTTCTATGAATAGTTCTGAAGATAAATTGGTATGTACTTAAAAGCATCTCGTATAGTTAGTACCTAAAATATAGTAGGAGGTCAAATAAATGGTAGGAATAGTCTCTGGCCCTACCTAATAGATATCACATTTCCCCAAGATTATTCTGGATTTCTTTACATTTTTAAAGCTGCTTATTTTCTTAGGAATTCTTCCAAAACAGTATTTTACCCATTTTTGTTTTTAGTCCTAATCAGAAATTCTAAAGTAATATTTCTGAATGAGAGTATGATTCCAAATATTAACCAACAACCGTCGTAGAAGAAGTAATCTATCAGATTACATACAGAGGTAATGAGATTGGTTGCCAGCAGTAATTACATGATACAGGTGTGCCTCCACTGGCTGAATCACAACCATATACCTGGAACAGAGAAGGCAAACTATCAGATACTAAATTTTCATAAAACATGGTAAGATCCAAACTAAAGCCCTTACATTAAAAAAATTTATTTCTTGAGAGCGATTAGAGTTGAGATGAAATTTTAATCTTAATAAAAAGTCTGATACCAACAGAGGCTTAATGTTTAATGACATATATGAGAAAGATAGGAGTAATAGCAGAAAGAATAATACTCTGTTGATTATCCACTATTGCCATGCACTCTGCTGAACACTACATTCACTTACTAATTTAAATCTATCAAGAGCTGTTTTCTGTCAATTTCATCTTATTAATATGATTCAATTTTGAGATTAGATTCATCTCTATGTTACAAGTAAGACTGACAGAGATTATTGTTTAACTTGCCTGGGTCACACACAGTTGGTAGTGGAAGATTCAGTCTTTTAAATTTATGTCTGACAATCTCCAAAAGCCATGTTCTCACACACTATGCTGTGCTGCCTTTCACTGCAATGTTATAAAGCAAAAATGAAAGGTCACATTTCAATCAAAATTATGTTAACAATAAAAAATAGTATTAACCTGTTTGATAAACACCACCAGAATGATGCAAAGGTACTGTTTCAAATGAATTTTATTTAATGCATATTGCCAATCCAACAATAAAACTTCAGAGAACATTTTTTGGGGAAAAAATCCCAAACAGAAATATTGGAATGGTTTTGATTCTTTTCCCAAACACAGTACAAATAAACATATGTCTGTTTAACCAGATGTAAAGAGAAAGAAAAAGATTGTAAACTAAGCACACTTTGTACCTGGATATTCCTGTGACAGTAGCCATATTATCTCTGGGATACATTTTCTTTGCACCCCCCTTTTTCAAGTGCTGTATAATTCTTTTGATTACTATTTTTATCCCTATTCAAGGGTATATGTGCCTGCTTTTGGATTCCAGTTGTATTAGTCAGTTTTCATACTGCTATAAAGAACTCCCCAAGACTGAGTAATTTAAAAAGGAAAGAGGTTTAATAGACTCAGTTCAGCATGGCTAGGGAGGCCTCAGGAAACTTACAATCATGGTGGAAAGTAAAGGGGAAGCAAAGCACCTCTTCACAAGGAGGCAGGAAGGAGAAGTGCCAAGCAAAGGGAGAAGAGTCCCTTATAAAACCATCAGATCTCATGAGAACTCACTCATTGTCGTGGGAACAACATGGGGGAATTTTCCCTGTGATTCAACTACCTCTACTCGGTCTCTCCCTTGACATGTAAGGATTATGGGTATTATAATCCAAGATTATATGTGGGGACACAAAGCCTAACTGCATTATTCTGCATCTGGCCCCTCCCAAATCTTACAACCCTTTCACATTTCAAAACCAATCATGTCTTCCCAACAGTTCCCTAAAGTCTTAATTCATTCCAGCATTCACCCAAAAGTCCAAGTCTAAAATCTTATCTGAGACAAGGCAAGTCCCTTTTGCCTATGAGCCTGTAAGATCAAAAGCAAGAAAGTTACTTCCTAGGTACAATGGAGGTACAAGGATTGGGTAAGTACACCCACTCCAAATGAGAGAGATTGGCCAAAACAAAGGAGTTATAGGTCCCATGTAAATCCAAAACCCAGGGAGGCAGTTAAATATCAGAGCTCTAAAACAATCTCCTTTGACTCCATATCTCACATCAAGGTCACACTGATGCAAGAGGTGGGTTCCCATGGTCTTGGGCAGCTTCACCCCTGTGGCTTTGCAGGGTACATCCCACCTTGTGGTTGCTTTCATGGGCTGGCATTGAGTGTCTGCAGCTTTTCCAGGTGCATGGTGCAAGTGGTTGGTGGATATACCATTCTGGGGTCTAGAGAGCGGTGGCCCTCTTCTCATAGCTCCCCTAAGCAATGCCCAAGTGGGGACTCTGCGTGGAGGCATTGACCCCACATTTCCCTTACATACTGCCCCAGCAGAGGTTCTCCATGAAGACTCCAGCCCTGCAGCAAACTTCTGCCTGAACATCCAGTCATTTCCATACATCCTCTGAAATCTAGGTGGAGGTTCCCAAACCTTAGTTCTTGACTTCTGTGTACCCACAGACCCAGCACCACATGTAAGCTGCCAAGGCTTGGGGTTTGCACCCTCTGAAGCAATGGCCTGAGCTGTATTTTGGCCCCTTTTAGCTATGGCTGGAGTGCAGAGCATCAAGTTTCAAGATTGTACAAGCAGCAAGGCCCTGGGCCCAGCCCAAGAAACCATTTTTTTCCCCCTGGGCCTCAAGGCCTATGATGGGAGGGTCTGCCATGAAGACCCCTGACAGAGCTGGAGACATTTTCTTCATTGTCTTGGTGATTAACATTTGGCCCCTCATTACTTATGCAAATTTTTGAAGCAGGTTTGAATTTCTCTTCAGAAAATGGGTTTTTCTTTTGTATCACATTGTCAGGCTGCAAATTTTCTGAAATTTTATGCTCTGCTTCCCATTTAAACATGTTTCAATTCCAAACCATCGCTTTGTGAATTCATAAAACTGAACACTTTTAAGAGCACCCATATTACCTCTTGAACGCATTACTGCTTATAAATTTTTTTTGCCAGATACCCTAAATCATCTCTTTCAAGGTCAATGTTCCATAGATCTCTAGGGCAACAGCAAAGTATCACCAGTCTCTTTTCTAAAGCATAGCAAGAGTCATGCTTATTCCTGTTCCCAAGAAGTTCCTCATCTTCATCTGAGACCACCTCAGCCCAGACTTCATTGTTCATATCACTATCAGCATTTTGGTCAAAGCCATTCAACAAATCTCCAGAAAGTTCCAAACTTTCCCACATCTTCCTGTCTACTTCTGAGCCTTCCAAACAGTTCCAACCTCTGCCTGTTAAACAGTTCCAAGATCACTTCCACATTTTGGGGTATCATTACAGCAGCATCCCACTCTCTGTGATAGCAATTTACTGTATTAATCTGTTTTCATACTGCTAAAAAGGACTATCTGAGACTGGGTAATTTATAAAGGAAAGAGGTTTCATAGACTCACAGTTCAGCATGGCTGGGGAGGCCTCAGGAAACTTACACCCATGGTGGAAGGAGAAGGGGAAGCAAGGCACCTTCTTCACAAGGCAGCAGGAAGGAGAAGTGCCAAGCCTAGGGAGAAGAGCTCCTTATAAAACCACCAGATCTCATGAGAACTCACGATCATGAGAACAGCACGGGAGAAACCATCCCCAGGATTTAATTACCTTCACCTGGTCTCTCCCTTGACACATGCGGATTATGGGGATTATAATTCAGATGAGATGTGTGTGGGTGGGGATACCAAGCCTAACCATATCACTGGTTTAATCTGTATTTAAAAGTATATACACAACCATGATTTCAACTAGCTGAATCAGCATATGGATTGAGTTTGTTACTTTACTGACTTGGCCTTGTGAGAAATTCTAGTGTCACCTCAACCAAATCTCTATCACCAACCAGGATTGTATATAACCCAACTCTCACAGGGCAGCAGAGAAAACCAGAAATATCCAGGAGAACATGGATATTCTGTATGTGGAGTTTAAGGACTGGCGGTTTGAGCACTGTGTTCAGAGGGTCCTAGAGACAAAGGTATCATCATGCAGGCAAGAGAGACGCACTGAATAAAGGGACTTCATATCCTTTAGTTTACTCCAACCACAGAAGCTCCACCTTTTGACTGTTGTGTATAGTTGATTTTACATAATAAAATTTTTATGAAGCAAGTTTTATGACTAAAATATTTGAAAACTACACAATTTTTAGAGATATATGAAGGAAAGATGTTACAGAGACTGCTAGTTGCCCACTCAAAATCCATTTACTCCGTATCTTAATTAACAAAATTTATATATTGTTCAGAGCAGCAGCAAAGTACTTAACTAAAATGTTATTCCCCAGCCTCCATTTCAGCCCCTTATCTTCCTTCTTTGTTCCCTCAATGCAGATATGATTGCTGGTGCTGCTGTGTCTATCCTGTAACTCATAAGGCATTTTGAGAATGGAAACCAAGTTCTACGGATGGCAGAGTTAAAAAAATAGGGAGTCTGGAGACTATAGTGAGAGTGCACATCAATTATACTTGCCCTGAATTGCCTCTCTGTACTATTTTTCACATGAGAAAAAAGGGAAAACCTAATTTACATAGGCCACTGTTTTAAGATCTATGTGCAGCCAGAAATAATTCGTAATTAATACAAGAAGTAATAATTATCTTTTCATTTTTATTTATTCATTTATATGTGTGTGTGCATGTGTGTGTGTGTGTGTAAGTAAAGCTGACTCTGACACAATATTAATGTGAGCTGAAAAACAGATAAACTAAACCATGGTTGGTATTTACTAAACACGTGAAATGTTAAGTATATGCAAATTTGCAGGTTCTATTTAGATTCTTAAGGTTTTTAAATAATTAGAAAAATAGTTACATGGTCTTTAGTAAGAAATAGTATACTTTCTAATATGTAAATACATAATATTGTTGCTTTAACTCTTTCCTTTGGCCAGATCGGACACCCTGTGCCAACTTGTCTGTTATATATCTCAATGCTTCCTCTTCTGCCCTGTTAAGAGCTATTAAGATCTCTTCTTTAGTAAAGTAGGTATTTGTATTGGGAAGAGTTTGGGATAAGGAACAGAGGTACAAAATAGGCCCTCAGATTTCTATACAGTCTCCATTTCAAATTTTTGAAATCCTTCATAAAATCTACAAAAAAAGATTTTCAAATTTTAAAAAAATGAGCATATAGTAAATTCATAGACATAAGTACAATTAAAATAATTAGGCAAATTAAAACATAAAATAAACAAATAAATAATAATACAAGATAGTAAAGGTATAAATAAAGTATAACAACGAGCATACTTGTATGAACCTTGTCTCTTAATACTTTGCTAGGAACTGTTTAGAAAAAAAACTGATATATACTACTGTAACCTTACTAAGTGTATATGAATATGAATAGATCTACAATCAGTTGTGTTTTATTCACTAAAACAGGTGCACTTGTACTTTATGTATTTGAATAACACATTACTTGAAATAATTTATAGGCAAGCAAGAGTAAATTTTTTAAAAAACCTAACTGAAGTAAGTACATATATTAGGAAGACATTATTCCTAGGTGATATATTTTTGACAATACAATTTCTGCAGTTTGAGAAAATGATATTTTTCAATTAAACATATAACTAGGCAAATCAGCAAAACTGACAAAAACAGTGGGATAGCAGACATTGCAAATAGATTAACCACAAATTTAACATGTTAAAGAGAACTTTCATATTTCATTGTGGGAAAAGATTGGCTTAAGATACCTGTTTTTTTTCTTAATTTTGAAATCAGTGATAAGAACAGCATGCATTCAATTTGAAGGCAAGGATGGTGTGACTAACCATTAATTCTCACTTAAATCTGCTGAAGAGTTGTTAACACCATGTGTTCATATAACACTTTATGTGATTTTTCTAAAAACAGTGGGCCTCAAACTATTTTCTGAAAAAATCTGGAAATAGACAATGATAGATCAACTGTTTTGACTATAGGATTGAAATTTTATTTTTGTATGATTATTTGAATGAAAACATATCAATAGATAGAATTTTCTTAATTTAATTTTTTCCATAAATGTGTCATAAGTTTTTCCTTTCTACTTCTGCTTAATTATCAATGTTATCACACTACAAATAAACTAAAAAATTAATAATTATTACCTAATAAGTCGAAAGTGTAATTAAAACATTTATACAAGATTGTTTATAACATGTGGAAAACTACACATATTATTCTCTGTAAATTTTTTGGTACGCATTAACCTTCCCCACCTTCCCTCCAGTCCACCGTTACTCTTTTAAACTTCTGGCAGCAATTCTTCTACTCTCTATATCCATAAGTTTAATTGTTCTGATTTTTAGATCCCACAAATAAGTGGGATGCAATGTTTGTCTTTCTGTGCCTAGCTTATTTTACTTAACATAATGATCTCCAGTTCTGTCCACGTCATTGCAGCTGTCTAGATCTAATTCTTTTCATGGCTGAATAGTACTTCATTGTATATATGAACTGCATTTTCTTTATTAATTCATTTGTTGATGAATACGTAGTTGCTTTCAAATCTTAGCTATTGTAAACAGTGCTGCAAGAAATAGAAGAGTGCAGCCATCTCTTTGATATACTGATTTCCTTTCTTTTGGGTATATACCCAGGAGTGGGATTGCTGTACCATATGGTAGCTCAATTTTTAGCTTTTTGAGGAACCTCCAAACTCTTCTCCAGAGTGGTTGTACTAATTTATACTCCCATCAATGGTGTGCAAGGGTTCCCTTTTCTCCACATCCTTGCTAACATTTGTTATTGTTTGTTTGTATTAGTTTGTTTTCATACTGCTATAAATACATACCCAAGACTGGGTAATTTATTTAAAAAGGAAGTTTAATGGACTCACAGTGCTGCAGGGCTGGTGAGGCCTCAGGAAACTTACAATCATGGGGAAAGCAAAGGAGAGGAAAGGACCTTCTTCACATGGTGGCAGGAGAGAGAAGAGTGAGTAGTAAAGGGGGAAGAGTCCCTTATAAAACCATCAGATTTAATGAGAACTCACTATCACGAGAATAGCATGGGGAAAACTTACCATGATCCAATTACCTCTGCCTGGTTTCTCTTTTCACACATGGGGATAATGGGGCTAATTCAAGATGAGATTTGATCGAGGACACAAAGTGTAACCATTTCATGGTCTTTTGGGCATAAGCCATTTTAACTGGGGTGAGATGATATATGATTGAAGTTTTGATTTACGTTTCTCTGGTGACCAATGATGTTGAGCACCTTTTCATATGCCTGCTTACCATTTGTATGTCTTCTTTTGAGAAATGTGTATTTAAATCTTTGGCCCATTTTTTTTTTATCAGATTATTAGATTTTTCACATAGAGTTGTTTGAGTTCCTTATGTATTCTGACCATTAATCCCTTGTCAGATGGGGTAGTTTGCAAATATTTTCTCCCATTCTGCAGGTTGTCTTTTCACTTTGTTGACTGTATGCTTTGCTGTGCAGAAGCTTTATAACTAGATGTGACCCCATTTGTCCATTTTTGCTTTAGTTGCTTGTACTTGCAAGGTATTGCTGAAGAAGTTTTTGCCCAGGCCAATATCCTGGAGATTTCCCCCAATGTTTTCTTGTAGCAGTTTCATAATCTCAGGTCTTAGGTTTAAATCTATAATTCATTTTGATTTTTGTCTATGATGAGAGATAGGGGTCTGGTTTCATTCTTCTGCATATGGATATCCAACTTTCCCAACATCATTTATTGAAAAGACCCTGTTTTCCCCAGTGTATGTTCTTGACGCCTTTGTCAAAAATGAGTTCACTATAGGTGTGTGAATTTGTTTCTGGGTTCTCTATTCTGTTCCATTGGTCTATGTATCTATTTCAGTACCATGCCATTTTGGTTACTATAGCAATGTAATATAATTTGAAATTAGGTAATGTGATTTTTCCAGTTTTGTTATTTTTGCTTAGGATATATTTGGCTATCTTGGGTCTATTGTGATTTCATATAAATTTTAGGATAGCTTTCTTTTCTACTTCTGTGAAGAATGTCATCGGTATTTTGATAGGGATTGCATTGAATCTGTACATTGCTTTGAGTAGCACGGATATTTTAAAAATATTGATTCTTCCAGTACATGAACATTTTTTTTAATTTTTTGCTGTTGTCTTCAATTTCTTTCATCAGTATTTTATAATTTTCAGTATAGAGATCTTTCACTTCTTTGCTTAATTCCTAGGTATTTAATTTTCTGTGTGTCTATTCTAAATGGGATTACTTTTTTTCTCACATTGTTCACTCTTGGCATGTAGAAATGCTACTGATTTTTGCATGTTGACTTTGCATCCTGAAACTTTACTTAATTTATCAGTTTTAATAGTTTTGTTGTGGAGTCTCTAGGTTTTTCCAAATATAAGATCATATTATCTGCAAACAAGTATAATTTTACCTCTTCCTCTCCAATTTGGACGCCCTAGATATGTTAGTGTTATAGTGGTGAGCATAGCTGCCTTCCAATTTGCATGCCCTTTATATCTTTCTATTGTTTGATTGCTCTAGCCAAGACTTCCAGGACTATGTTGAATAACAGTGGTGACAATGGACATCCTTATTCTATTCCAGGTCTTAGAGAAAAGACATTCAGCATTTCCCCATTCAGTATGTTACTACTCGTCGGTGTCATATATGGCTTTTATTATGTTGTGGTATGTACGTTCTTTCTTTCTGCAGTTTTTTGAGGTTGCTTATCACGAAGGGATGTTGAATTTTATCAAATGCTTTTCTGGCATCAATTGAAATGTTCATGTGGTTTTTGTCCTTTATTCTGCTGTTATGATCTATTACATATTTTGATTTACATATGTTGAACCATCCTGCATCCTTGAGATAAATGGTCTTTCTAATGTATTGTTAAATTTGGTTTGCTGGTGTTTTGTTGAGGATTTTTGCATCAATATTCATCAGAGATATTTGCCTGTAGTTTTCTTTTTCTTTGATGTGTCTTCATCTTGTTTTGGTATCAGGGTATTACTGGTCTTGTAGAATGAGTTTGAAAGTACTCCCTCCTCCTCTGTTTTTTTGGAATAGTTTGAGTAGTATTGGTATTAATTCTTTAAATATTTGGGGGAATTCATCAGTGAAACAATGAGGTCCTGTCTTATCTATACTGGGAAATTTTTATATGGCTTAAATCTGGTTACTTGTTATTGGTTTGTTCAGGTTCTGGATGTGTTCCCCATCCAATTTTGCCATGTTGTATGTATCTATGAATTTGTCTATTTCTTCTAGATATTCCATTTTATTAGCATATACTTGCTCACAGTAGCCACTAATGATCATTTAAGTTTCTGCAGTATTAGTCACAGTGTCTCCTTTTTCATTTCCAATTTTATTTATTTGAATCTTCTCTCTTTCTTTTGTTAGTCTGGCTACCAGTTTTTCAACTTTCTTTAGCTTCAAAAAACAACTATTGTTTTCATTTATCTTTTGTATTTTTTTCATTTCAATTCATTTATTTCTTCTCTGATTTTTATTATTTCTTTTCTTCTACTAATTTTGGGTTTGGTTTGCTCTTGCTTTTCTAGTTCCTTAAGATGCATCATTAGATTGTTCATTTGAAGTTTTTCCTCTTTTCTGATGTAGACACTTATAGCTATAAACTTCCCTCTTAGTATTGCTTTTGCTGTATCCCATAGGTTTTGGTATAATGTGTTTTTGTTATCATTTGCTTCAAGAAACTTTTCAATTTACTTGTTACATTCTTCACTGACCCACTGGTCATTCAGGAGAATATTGTTTAATTTGCATTTATTTGTGTAGTTTCCAGAATTCCTCTTGTAAATAATTTCTAGTTTTATTCCAATGTGTTCACAGAAGATGCTTGATATTAATTCAATGTTTTTGAATATTTTTATACTTGCTTTATGACCTTACATATGGTCTATCCTTGAGAATGTTCCTTATGCTGAGGAAAAGAATGTGTATTCTGCTGCTATTGGATAAAGTGTTTTGTGCATATCTATTAGATATACACATTTGGTCTATACTGCAGATTAAGCCTGATATTTCTTTGTGGATTTTCTATCTGGAAGATTCATCCAGTGCTGAAAGTGGGGTGGTGAAGTCCAGCTATTATTGTATTGGGACCTATCTATCTGTTTAGCTCTAACAATATTTGCTTTATATACCTGGGTACTCAAGTGTTGGGTGCATATATATTTACAATTGTTACATCCTTTTGCTGAACTGACAAGTTTATCATTATATGGTAGCACTTTTTTGTCTCTTTCTGTAGTTTTTGCCTTGAAATCTGTTTAGTTTGATCTAAGTATAGTAACTCTTGCTCTTTTTCGGTTTCTATTGGCATGGAATATCTTTTTCCATCCCTTTATTTTCAGTCTGTGTGTGTCTTTATAGGTGACGTGTATTTCTTCTAGGCAACATATCAATGGACCTTTTTTGTTTTTGTCTATTCAGCCAGTCTATGTCTTTTGATTGGAGAGTTTAGCCCATTTACATCCAGTGTTATTATTTATCAGTAAGGACTTACTTCTATCATTTTAAAATTTGTTTTCTGTTTGTTTTATGGTCTTATATTTCTGCCTTCCACTAGTGAAGGTGATTTTCTCTGGTGATACAATTTAGTATCTTGTTTTTATTTTTTGTGTATCCATTGTACATTTTTTGGTTTGATATTAACATGAGGCTTGAAAATACTATCTTATAACCTATTGTTATAACCTGATAACAATTTAACACTATTCACATAAACAAACAGAAAGAAAACTAATAAGAACTCTATTCTTAACTCTAAGGTTGAGAATACCTTAAATTAGTCTGCCCTCTTTTTAATCTTTTATTGTTTCTATTTATATCTTATTGTACTTACTTTGTCTTGAAAAGTTGTAGTTATTATTTTTCATTGGTTCATCATTTAGTCTTCCTACTTAGGATGAGACTACACATCACAGTTACAGTGTTATAATATTCTGTTTTTCTGCATACTTACTATTACCAGTGAGCGTTGTACCTTCAGATGATTACTTACTGCTCAATTAATGTCCTTTTCTTTCTGATTGAAGTATTCCCTTTAGCACTTCTTATAGGACACGGCTGGTGTTGATGAAGCAACCTTTGTCTGGTAAAATTTTTATTTCTCCTTCATATTTTCACAAGATACCCCATACTAGAGTAAAAAAGCTTTTTTCCTTCATCACTTTTTGTCATGCCACTCTCTCCTGGCCTGTAACATTTCCACTGAAAAGCCTGCTGCCAGATGTATTGAAGCTTCATTGTATTTGTTTATTTTATCTTGCTCCTTTTAGAGTCCTTTCTTTATCTTTGACTTTTGGGAGTTTGATTATTAAATGACTTCAAGTAGTCTTCTTTGGGTTAAATCTGTTTGGTGTTCTACAACCTTATTGTACCTAGATATTGATGTCTTTCTCTAAGTTTGGGAAGTTCTCTGTTATTATCTCTTTGAATATACTTTCTACCTCTATCTCTTTCTCTACCTTCTTTTAAGGACAATAACTCTTGGATTTGCCCATTTGAGGCTATTTTCTAGGTCCTATAGGTGTGCTTCATTGTTTTTTATTCTTTTGTCTCCTCTAACGGGGTATTTTTAAATAGCCTGTCTTTCAGCTCACTAATTTATTTTTCTGCTTGATCCATTCTGCTACTAAAGAACTCAGATGCATTCTTCAGTAGGCCTACTGCGTTTTTCAGCTCCAGAATTTTTGCTTGATTATTTTAAATTATTTCAAATTCTTATTAAATTTATCTGATAGAATTCTGAATTTCTTCTCTGTGTTATCTTGACTTGCTTTAAGTTTCCTCATTACAGCTATTTTGAATTCTCTGTCTGAAAAGTCACCTATCTCTGTTCCTCTAGGATTGGTCCCTGGTACCTTATTTAGTTTCATTTGGTGAGGTCATGTTTTTCTGGATGGTGTTGATGCTTGTCGATACACCAAATGGTTAGGTATTTATTGTAGTCTTTACTGTTTGGGCTTATTTGTGCTCTCTTGGGAAATCTTTTCAGATATTTGAAAGGACTTTGGTGCTGTGATATTAATTTAAGCTGTATTTGCTTTAGGGGGAACCCCAAGCCCAGTAATTCTGTGGTTCTTATAGACTCATAGATATACTGCTTTGATGGTCTTGGACCAGATCCATGAGAATTCTCTGGATTACCTGGAGGACTCTTGGTCTCTTTCCTAACTTCTTTTCAAACAGTCTCTCTCTCTTTCTCTCTCTCTCTCTCTCTGTTCTGAACCACCTAAAACTTGGGGGGGAGTGACACAAGTACCTCTGTGGCCACCACTACTGTGACTGTGCTGGGTCAGACTTGAAGCTAACACAGCACTGGGTCTCAACCATGGCCTGCTGTAATTACTCCCTGGCTGCTGCCTATGTTCACTCAAGGCTGTAGGTCTCTACAATCAGCAGGTGTCAAAGGTAGCCAGGCCTGTGTCCTTCCCTTTAGGGCAGTGAGGTCCCTCAGGCCCCAGGTGTGTCCAGAAGTGCTGTCCAGGGGTCAGGGACTAAAGTCAAAAACCTTGTAAGTCTACCAGGTATTACATCATATTGCGACTGAACTTGCATTCATGCCATAAGATGCAGCCCGTCCCACTCTTCTCTTCCTTTCCAAAGGCAGAGGAGTCTCACTCTGTGGCCACCGCCACCCCAGGCCACAAGGAGTACTGCCAGACTACCACAGATATTACTTTAAGGTCAAGGTCTCTCTTTTTTTTTTTTTTTTTACTTTCAAAATAGATTTTATTAGCGGCACATGGAATGTCAAGTTAAGCAAATTCTTTCCAGCGAGGTGAGCCCTGACAGACTAAAACATTGAGCACGGATGATACAGCAGAAGTAACATTTCCAGTGTAATGAGAGATAAAGGAGAATATTGTCCACCAAAGAAATGACTTTCTTCACCACGCTGACCACACTGCACAGCGCCCGATCCAGCTGGTGGGGATGGGGAGGTGGGAAGAATCTCAAAGCACAGGACAGGGTGAGGACTCAGGAAGTCATGGGGTCAGCTCTACAGCAGTCAGCTCCTCTCTGTTGTTGGAGAGGCTGTGAGCCCCACTACTCACTATAGGAGGACCAGAATGTCTTTGGCAGGTGGAGGCTGGCTCGCGGGAGAACACCAAGTGAGGGGGCTTCTCTGTGAACCCAAGAAACTTCAAGAAATCCCACAGCATCTCCATTACGACCTCCCATCTCCAGGTTAGGGAGCTATGGGTTCCCACAGGGTCCTTTGGAAGTATCTAGAAATGTCCAGGTAAGTCAGAGAAGAGCTGAACCTTCTTAGAAAAATCCCTTTACTCTCTCGTACATGAAGAACATTTCCCTTAAAGGATTCTGGTTCTTCCCCCTGATGCTCTTGTGCAACATTCTGAGGGTCACCTGGACTTGGTCCACCAGCACTTCTGCTGCTGCTGTCTCACTTTCAAACGCCCCCATCCCTTCCCACCTTTCAGCCCAGTGTCTGCATGCTGTGGGTCTCCCACATCTGTGGTGTCAGGATCATGATGCTGCTTTCTTTTTTTCCTTTTTTTTGATACAGGGTCTCGCTCTGTTGCCCAGGCTGGAGTGCAGTGGAGTAATCATGGCTCACCTCAGCTTTGACCTCCCAGGCTCAAGCAATCCTCCTAAAACGGGCATTTCTCTCATCGCTTCAGAACCCGCCCCTCAACCAAACATTCAGATGCTTATTAAGGCAACAAAACAAGTGACAGATGGGACAATGTTTCCAATTCTAGATCTAATTGATTAGGCTACGTCTCATGAGGAGACTGTATGTGACCTCTCAGCTAGCATCTGGGATACAACCTTCCAGGGGCTTAGGGCAGGTCCCTGACAGCAGTATCGTCAGGATCAATTCCGAAGTGCAGCTTGCGTCCTTGGCGGCTGCCCAGGGCATGGAGGTGGAGGTTCACTTTGCCACCCAGTCTCCTGTTTTGCTAACCACGATGAGGCCACCTAAACCTTTAACCCTTGACTTCATATAACCCAACGATAGGTCCGCAGCCTCTTCTACCGTCTTTCCTTGTTCTATGTGGAACAGGGTGAGTCTGGCCAGGTTCACCTTCAGGATGCTTTCCCCATGCCCTGTGGTTGAGATGGCTCTGATGTCATTGTCAGCATAACCTCCAGCTCCTACACACGGTGTGTCCCCAACTCGGCCGACCATTTTATTAACGATACCCCCTGTGGAGGTTGCGTAGGCCACATTCCCTTTGGAGTCCAAGGCAACAGCACCCACGGTTCCCAAGTTTTTTTGACAATCTGTTTTCTGAGCATCTTTTTCGTGCTTCTCTTTTTCCAGGCGCTTTTTGTTTTTCTCTGTTACCAGTTTTTCTCCAGGAATCTCTGGAACCCCCATAGCTGCTGCAAACTGTGCTGCACCTTGGTCAGTGAGAAAGCAATGAGGTGTCTTTTCCATGACAAGCCGAGCGAGTGTAATGGGATTTGCTATACATCGGACTGCGGACACTGCTCCTACTGACAGGTCTTTTCCATCCATGATACTAGCATCCATTTCAACCTCACCATTTGTGTTCAAGACAGACCCACAACCTGCGTTGAACTCGGGATCGTCTTCCAGGGCGACGACAGCTCCCTCCACGGCATCCACGGCGCTCCCGCCCTCCCGGAGGATGCCGTAGCCCACGGTGGCGGCTCTGACGATGCCCTGGTGCACTCGCTCCTTCCGATCCTTGGAGATGGGACCGGCTCCGCCACCGTGGACCACTACGATGGGATTCATGTCGGCGGATCCTAGGCAGCAGGAAGGCGAAAGTGTCGTCCAAAGCCCGGTCAAGGTCTCTTAAGGGAGCTTGTGGTGAATGCTGCCTTGCCTGGGATTCACCCATCAGGGCAATGGGTTCCCCTATGACCCAGGCAGGTTCAGAAATACTGTCCAAGAGTCAATATCTGAAATCATGGACCCCCAAGAGCCCAATTGGTACTCTCCCCCACTGTGGCAGTGTTGGTACCTAATGCTCAAGACAAAGTTCCCTTTACTTTTCCCTCTGCTCTTCTTAAGCAGAAGTTTTGCCCAGTAGCCACCAGAGCTGGTAATGTGCTGAGTCTCATGGGAAGGCAGTAAGTCTTCAAGGCCTACCCAAAGGACTCAATGTAGTACCTGGGTATCATTACTGGTTATTCAGGGACCAAGGGCTCTTCAATTAGCAGGTGAAGAATGCCATCAGGACTGGATCCTTTCCTCCTCGTCCAGGGTATGTTTAGAAATGTCATCTGTGAGCCGGGGCCTGCAATAGGGACCTCATGACTCTGACCAGGGCTCTATCCTGCTGTGGCTGAGCCGGTATCCTAGATACAAGGCAAAGTTCTTTTCACTCTTCCCTCTCCTTTCCTCAAGCAGAAGGAAGGGTTCTCTTTTGGAGCCTTCAGCTGCACAGCCTGGGGTTGAGGGAGGGGTGATGCCAGCACTCCCATAGCTGCCCCAGGTGGTGTCTCAGTGTGTAACATACCCCCCTCAGTCCACTATCTCTGGGCCTAGTTTAGCACTAGGACTTGCCTAAGAGTTGCAGTCCTTATGGCCTAGACTGCCTTTTAAGTTTACTTGGAGACACAGAGTGATGTGGCCCTTGGTGGCGAGGTTTGCAGGAACTCAAGTTCGGACCACTGGCATCTGCAATTCCCTTCTGGCTAGGGCTGGTTTAAATGCTCCCTCCTTGGGCAGGCATCAGCTAGTTTGGTCTGGGTTTCCTTTCTACTCTAGAGCTGCTGTTGGGGGTGGGGAAAGCAAGGAGGGTTGGCATTGGTGATTCAGGGCTGTTTTTTCTCTCTTTAGTGCCTCTTTCAGTGATACGAAGTTAAAACCAAGTACTGTGAGTACTTACCTGATTTTCGGTTCTTATGAAGCTGTTTTTATTTTCTGTGTAGGTTAACTTGGTGTCCTCACGGCAGGGGGTGGGTATGAGGAGTAAGATTGATGCAGCCTTCTAATCTACCATCTTGCTTTGCCTCCATTTCACATGGTATGATTTAATAATGAGGCTCCTGGCCAGGCACAGAGGCTCAGGCCTATAATCCCAGCACTTAGAGGGACCAAGGCAGGAAGATCGCTTGAAGTCAAGAGTTTGAAACCAGCCTGGGCAACAAAGTGAGACCCTATATCTACAAAGTAAATAAATAAGTAAATAAATAAATAAAATAACTCCTAAGCTCTTTTCAGAAGTCTTATCCTAAAACAACATTTTGAAAAGTATCTCTGGAGATGATCACTTAAAATTCAAATTTCAGGGCCAGGCCTGGTGGCTCATGCTTGTAATCCCAGCACTTTAGGAGACTGAGGTGGGCAGATTACGAAGTCAGGAGTTTGAGACCAGCCTGACCAACATGGTGAAACCCCGTCTCTACTAAATATACAAAAATTAGCCAGGCATGGTGGTGCGTGCTTGTAATTCCAGCTTCTCGGGAGGCTGAAGCAGAATAATCGCTTCAACCTGGGAGGCGGAGGTTGCAGTGAGCCGAGATGGTGCCACTGCACTCCAGCCTGGGTGACAGAGTGAGACTTCATCTCAAAAAGAAAAAGAAATTCAAATTTCATCTATTCTCTTTGACTCATCTTTTTACTTGTATTCATCATAAATTTCTAGGAGTGATTCATTCCTTATTTTATTCTACAAAACTGTAAATAAACAGGTTGTACGGAATTAGAACATTGGTTAGATGATGCTGATGGACATTTCTTGAACTCTGTCTCCAGTGCTCCAGCCATGTCACCATCAGCTGGCACGAGGACTCACAAAACAGTCTCCTAACTGGTCTCTCTAGCCCCACAGTTTCTTCCCAACAATCTCTATGCAAACACTGTAGTCAGAACATTTTTAATGCACAAATCTGATCAATCTCTCTCTCTCTCAAACCCACACATACTGTTTCTAAAGTTTATTTAATCTCCGTGGCTCTTCAGTAAGAAGCTAAGACCCTGGCATAGACTTCAGTCTTTCTTTTCCCTCACTATATACCAGATACTTTCTGACTCCCTTAGTGGACACCAGCCACACTTTCTAGTTACAGAAAGGTCTAGTCCATCCTAGCCACGGTGCCTATGAATATGATAATTACTCTACCTGGAGTTCTTCGTACCTGCTGATTGACTCGATATCATTAATTCCCAAATCTCTGCAAAACTGTTGCTTCCTTAGGAAAGACTTCCCTGATTTGCCTGACTACATCAAATCTCCTTTTTACATAATCTTATGATTTTGAATAGTAGTTATTCATGTAATACTTTTATATTTGTTTATGAAATATTTGATGAATAGATTTCTTGTCCTGTAGACTGTAAGTTCCATGAGGTCCGGAACCATGTCAGCTTTTGTTCATCATTGCTTACCCAGTACTTTTCTCATAGCAGCTCTTTCATAGACAGGTGTTGAAGGAATAATATTATAGGCACTAAAAATTTGATTTCGTATAAATAATAAACTTTTCAAATATTCTTCTAGCAACATAAATAATAAATAAAAGCACAAATAATCATTGTTTTCAGAACTAAGTTATTTTTGATGGTCTTGCTTTAAGTTTAAATGAATTATTACTTTTTATTGCCATTCTCAACCCAGCATGTAACCCAAACATCTATTAAACACAGAATTACTGGTTCTTTCTTTCTTTCTTTCTTTTTTTTTTGATGGAGTTTCACTTTTGTTGTCCAGGCTGGAGTGCAATGACACCATCTTGGCTCACTGCAACCTCCACCTCTTGGGTTCAAGTAAATCTCCTGACTCAGCTTCCCGAGTAGCTGGGATTACAGCCATGAGCCACCACGCCTGGCTAATTTTGTATTTTTAGTAGAGACAGGGTTTCTCCATGTTGGGCAGGCTTCTTTCAAACTCCTGACCTCAGGTGATCTGCTTGCCTTGTCCTCCCAAAGTGCTGGGATTATAGGCGTGAGCCACCGCACTCAGCCGAATTACTAGTTCTTATTGAACCATATAATCTTAAAAGTGCATTACAGGAATAAAAGTACATTTTTCTGATGTTAATTTGCATTTTGGAATATACACACACATGCTCACCCATATGAACACCACATACACAAACACACACATACACACACACACACACAATGGCAGAACATCACTTAATATTGAAGAAATTTTACTAATAGGATTATCAGGCACCCTGTGGATAAGAACAATCTTAATATTTTTAATATTTAGTTTTCTGTTTTAGAAAATACTAATTTTAAAAACTCCTTTTGCTCCCGAAAAGACCCATTGCATTTTGTTCCCAGGGTCTCAATCCTTTCTTATCTTTATTTCTATTATATCCTTCTTCCTGTGGTCCTGGCATTTGTTTTGTGTCTTTACCCCTGATTTCTTGAGTTATTGCTTCATTTATTTTAGTTATTTCTTGAACAAAAATGCAAACATTTTAGGCCATACATTTTTCCCAGTTCATGTCCCCTCCCCCGACCCCCAGTGTCACTCTCTGGCACTCTCACTGTTATTTTCTAACTAGCCTTCAATTTCCATGACATCCTTTCATATCCTTTTGAACCCAGGGGTTCTTTTGCAACATGTTTTTCATCTTTAGAAAAAATTTTAAATAGTTGTGTTATTACTGTTATTTTCCTTGTGAAAACATTTATTATGCTAATTCCTAATTTTACTGTATTAATTTCTCAGGGAATGTGGCCTATGCTATTACTAGTATGAAAATTTGTTGATGTTTTAATGATGTACTAAAAGAAGTTTTTAAAAAATTATAGCTATATTGTAGATATTTGAAAATAAGCCATATTCTTTGTTGAGAATCTATTGAATCATTCTTTTATGGCATTTGATGTCCTCTAATTTATTCTGCATATTTAGTTAGTTGATAATTGATCCACATGATGTTTGATATTGTCATTGTGTTCTTGGCAATTGTCCCTCTATTTTAATCTTTTTTTTTTTATAATGGATTATGATCTATACTATTTAGTAGGTGGCAGGATTAACTATCTTATTTTGAACAGGATACTTTGTGACATAAAATTCCTCTGTTTCAGATAAATTTATTTTCCTCTAGTTTTTCTTTATTGAGTATTAACATTATCACCTTAGTTTTTTGTAGTTATTTTATATAGTAATGTTCATCACTTTATACTCAGTTTTTCTGTGTAATTTTAGTTTAATTGTATCTACTGTAGAGATTGTACTTGGATATGGGTGGCATGGAGTAATGATGTTTCCTTTATTTACCTACCGTCACAGAAAGAAGAATATCTTGTAGGAATGGTTAATGCATGGTGACAAGCAGGTCAGCCATGGCCCCTTTTCTTTGGAATCTGCTTGCCTGCATAGAGTGTATACTCTTTTCTGCTCTTAGCCATGCTGTCAGTGGCGAGGCTAAGGTTCTTCCACAGCAACAGAAGCCTGCAGTCCTTCACTGCCTGGTGATTAAACACTCCTAATTCAGGGACTCAGTGTTTGGAAGCTATTGTTGCTTCCAAACAATAAGTTATTATAACATTTAAAAGGAAGAAGTTCTAATATAAGTTTGGGAATCGCTTGTGATACAGATTAAGAATGAGATCATGAAGCAAAAATATGATGTGTATACATTGATTAAATTGCCTTCTACAGGAAAAATGAGTCCTACTGGTTGCCTGCTTTGTCTTTTCTTTTGCTAACCCCAGTCAGTGTCAATGTTAAACTGCAAACTGTGTAGTAATATAGCCAAGTTGCCTGGTCCCTGTAGTTGCCTCTCTGCTTGAAAGGAAATCACAGAAATGAACCAGGGCTAGGAATGTGTAGATGGTCTTTCCTCTTCTGGTTGTGTAGAAGTATAATGAATCCTGGCAGCCTGCTGCTAGGTCATCTCTCCTTCCTTTTTTGTTTGTTCTCACCACAGAGTGCTGGACCCACCACAGAGCAGGGTGTGGGACAGGAAGTCCACCTTGCTGGTACATAAGAGACATCCAACAGACAGTTGCCTCCTTCCCTCATTCCTCCCCCAGCCTTCCCCTCCTGTAACAATGATATAGCCACTTCCTCCCACATCACATCTTCCTCATAGACAACTGAATTTTTTGATGAACATGCTTTTATTCAGTATGTTGTTGCGTTTTGCTTTTCACTTGCCCCAGGAACAACATGTGGAAATGCAGGGATTTGTTTGCTACACATGATGACATGTTAGACATTTTGTAATGTCAGCTAACAATTCAGCGAAGTTTTTAGTAAGCAGGCTTTGACAGGTGAGCTTCCCCAGGTTAAGGCTGGGAAGCTTATGAATACCACATAGCCTTACTTTCTTTTGAAACATTGGTTTGCTGGAGCTCCAGCAGTACTTTAAAGGGATCTAAATCTCTTGCAGCTGTGAAACACTCTCATCCTCTGTAGATCTGCAGACCTCCCAAAGGAATGGTGCAGCTATGAACAGCCAGCTGTAAGAGTAAACATAAATCTCTTGGAGACATATATACTGTCATATTTTGCTAAGGCTTAGAAAGACTGAACAATTTTAATCATTTATCTCCATTTATCAAAATAATCCAGCCCAACAAACTCCAAACCAATTTCAGCTGTGAGCCTGCCTTGCTGTAGAAGAAACTTACCACGGAGTACTTCGGTATCTTTGTGATAAACCGGTACATTTGTAAAAGAGCCCCTTGGTCATATAAAACCTTTTATTAGTTATTGGCCATTTAAACAAACAAATAATCAAAAGCTACTTTGTAGCTGATATTTTAGTGTATATATGAATGTATTAAATATGTGCATGTGTGTATACATATATGCATATATGCACACATACACACATATATATGTTCACACCCACATACATATATGTAACCTCAAATATCACATGAAGTGCTTAGCCAAAAAGTCACCAGTATTTCCATCATAACCTTATTTTTAGCTATTTATAAGAATATAAAACTCTGAACCATGAAAGCATAGATGTCTTCAATAATGACTTTCTCCTTTTTTATACTATTTTTAAATGTAGAGAACAACACATTCCTAATTTAAAAAAAATTAAAACATAAGTAAATAATATTCGATCTCAAACATCTTGGAAACTAGTAAAAATAAGTATTTAATTTTAAAAAATGAATCTTAAAAATAAATATGTCATTCAGAAGTGGTTAGTGAGTTTTTTTGTGTATTTTCTGTTTGTCACTATAATTGAAGTTAGAAGACTTTTACTTGTGTTCAGAGGCCACAGAAGAAGGAGAAACATGGAGCTCCTTCCTTTCTCGTGATCCCTAGACTAAACTTGGGAGAAAGGAGTGTGTCGATGAGACGGCCTTGCTCCCTATACCACAGTTCCCAGTCTGAGTCAGGCTGTGGGAAGAAGATAGGCGCCCCATCAACCAGACCCAACACACCTCCTTCTTGCTTCAAGTGTGCCTGAGTCAGAGGTAAAGAGATTGCCTCTAGAATGAATTATTTTGTGAAACACCTCATTGATCTTAGATGCTAGGAAGAAACATTCATGCATTTATTTAGAGCATATATAAAAGTGGTGCTCTGGTGGGCATGATTCATGGCTTTAAACAGCAGATTTCTCTTGGCAAATGCTGCACAGCTGTAAAACTTGCTCAGAAAAGCAGTATGTTGTGTTCTTTGAGGAAACTCAAATATGCCATGTATTTGGAAGTATATATAAGACAGGAAAGGACAGAATAGCATTTTTTTTTATTTAAAAAATTTCTATGGAAATAAAATGACAGAAAATAGTTTCTTCTCAAAAGCAGAGACATTCATGGCTGTTGAAGCATAGATGTACTGCATGGAATGAACATGGAGAGATAAGAAAAGTTAGGAACAGATGTGCCCGCTGGAAGGATGAGGATTTTTTGCCACTAATCCCCATGATAAAGTAGATTAATAGAGTGGTTGTGGCTAGGTCACAGGAAGGCCATTGAATGATCAGAAGGTTGCCTGTGTATGCTTTTTTTCATTGCCAAGTTGCCCTGAAGTCCCAGATCAAGATAGTGTTCTATGGTGTACTTCAGAAAAAAAAAAAAAAAAAAATAACTCTTGGTTAATAGCAGAATTCAGGGTGAGCTCTTCCCAAATCACCTTGGAATAAAGCCAGAATTAGATTTCTTAGAGTTAAATATTTGGGGTCAGACAACTATTTAGTTATTATCAAATTTTTATATTGTGCTTACATAGAATTGTTTCTGACTCAGTTATAACATTTTTAGCATGATAAGCTAATACTAGTACTTAAACGTGTTAAAATATAGTTCTATTTTTTCCAAGAAAAAACTTACTTGAAGACCCATTTTTCATACCTCTATAGTACACCATGCATAGAGAAAACTGAATGGTTCTCTCTAGAAGATAAATCCAAGTAAAATGCCTAAAATTATACTGTCTCTGTCCCACAGATCTGTCTGGATAGAAGCTGATGATAGGAAATAAATATGCTCATTATTACGAGTTTTTATGACCAAACACATGTATCACCATTTGTGACATGGGAAAGATCATGTACTTTGGAGTCAAATATACAATCGACTTCCAGGTTCCCCTGTTGCTATCTGAAGAAAGTAGCACTGCTTACGTAAAGTCTCTAGACCTCAATTTTCTCATTTTTCCAACGGGATTAATAATATCTACAGAATATTGTAAGAATGAATGATTTTATATTTTAAGTATTTATATTAGTGGTCAATTAAAATAATAGTCTGAAATAATAACATCATGTTCATTTTTCAAGAACCATGCCAATTTAGACATAACAATTCACAAACCATTCATTCACTCATATGTTTAACACACATTGTTGAGTATCACTAGGCATTAGGGATAAAAAATATGAATCGGACTTGATGATTTCAAAGTTCTTCATAAAATATACAGAATTTTATAAGGAAATTTGTGAATTTTTAAAATGAAAGTTTTATCTTTTTAAAATATTTTGTCTCTACAGGACAGGTACTTGCTAAGAGGATAAAATATAGGGTCACTGCCCAAGGTCGAAACATTTCATTCTTATTGATTCAACATAAGGAAGACCTGGAAATGTTAGCTATTACTTAGAAGTAAGATGAAATATACATAAAGCTTCTTTCACTCTAAATTCTGTATTAAAGTGGAAAAAACGGGATTAATTGAAGTGAAGATGAGAAAATGTCCGTCAAGCTGACAAAAATGAAAAACCAAATATAATATGCGGTGTTGTAGAGGGTGTGATGGAGTATACACAATCTCACTTAGTAACTTCTGTGTGTATCTAAGTCTGAGATTAACTGTGGTTGACCAAAGATTAAAAACTAAGCTAAACTAAACTACAAGTTTCTGGGCAGTAACTTATTCTGCCTGTAAGACAACTACTAAATCCCAGGTGAAAAGTGTAACAGATGGATAGAAAATTCCAAAAATTTTCTGTGGATTTTTTACATCTATTTTTCTGAGTTTCTAATCTTGATAGCATTAAAGATTTAAGAAGTAATAAAATCACAGCATAAGGAGATACAACTGTTAACATAGAGTCAGCTGCAATATATAATACATATGTGAAGAGAGGCTTCCAAAGGAGAACATGGAATTGCCTCTCTTTCTAAGACCAATGCTGTTCCAGTACTGTGGAGTCTCCCCAGGCTCCTCATATTATCAATTTTTCTTTCTCTACTTGACATTAATTTGCTCCTTATAGTAAATAATAGGCTTAAACAAATATCTTGATCTGAAGTCAATACATAAATAATTAAGAACTCATATAATGCTCCAGACACTGTGTTTCCCCTCCTCTGTTCCTAACCAAATTTCTTCTACTAGTTATCTCTATGCATTATTTTCTCAACTCTCACTCACTTCCCAGCAATACCAATTGGACTTCTCTTTTACCTCTCCTGAAGTGCTATGCAACTAGGTCATCAGTAATATTCATAGTTTTAAATTCTGTTTTCATTTCCCATCATCTTTTTTCACCTCTTTAAAGTCTTTATTACTCAGAACACTTTTGTCATTTTCTTTTCCTCCTCTTTCTCCATCTTCTTTACTAGTCTTTTCTTCTTTATTCAGTTGGTAATTGTTGGATGTCCTCAGGATTCAAGCCAAGATTCTCTTCATCTGTCCCTTTCTATTCAGTCCTTGGGCAATCTCATCAACTCCCATAGACTCAGTCACTGTCTGTACACCTAACACTCCCACACAAATCTATCTGTAGTCCAATCCTCTCCCCTGAGCCCCAGACTATTCCTTTCATACAATTACCTACTTAACAATCTATATCATCCTATATTCCATATTTGAGTCATTGATTATTATCCATCTAATTCCATAAAGTAAAATTCCAGTCATCAACATTGATATCTTCTTCTCCCTCACTTCCCATATCCAGTATTTCACCTTGTTTTGTCAATTTTCTTTCTAAATATGAATCAAATACATTCACTATGAATTGGTGTCCACATCTGTCATTCTAAACTTTCCCCAAAGTAGTTTGCATGGCAGCAGGAGAAAGCATTTTGAAATACCATTCTCATATGTTGAATGCCCCAAGACATCAGTTTCGAATTAATAATGAACTTCTTGTTACTTTTAGAATAAAGAACAAAACCCTTAACATGGTCCAGAAGCCACTGCACGATCTGGTTTCCATGCATCTCTCTAGATATACATCATAACATTCTGCATGCTTCTTTCTGAGCAACTCTCACTCAACCCTCTTTCAGCTTCTCAAAAAGCCATCGTTCATTCTGCCACAGGACCTTGTACACACTGGAAGGAGATCTGTGTAAGTCCTAAATTCTTTTCATTATTTGCTCTTGCAAAACATTACTTTGCATGAGAGTGATCATTTTCTTTGTAAATACATATTTAGTAATGAGGTTATTTGATTACTATCTCTTTGAAAACAAGAAATGAAAGAAGAAGAAGAAGAAGAAGAAGAAGAAGAAGAAGAAGAAGAAGAAGAAGAAGAAGAAGAAGAAGAAGAAGAAGAAGAAGACGACGACGGAGGAGGAGGAGGAGGAAGAGGAGGAGGAGGAAACTGTTTGATTTAGTAATTCCACTTATAGTAGTTTATCCTAGCACATAACTAGGAATGTATACCTCAGAATATCACTGAAATTTCATTGAATTGTTTGTAAAAATGTTGAAAAACTAGGGATAATATATTTTTCCAATGTGTATTATTTTTTAAGTATATATATATACACACACACAATCTAAATTTTGAATATATAATTATTAAACAAAAATGTGACTATACTTTGTGATCAGTCAACTGTTTTTATTTATTTTATTTATTATTTATTTATTATTATTTTTTTAGATGGAATCTCATTCTGTCACCCAGGCTGGAGTGCAGTGATGTAATCTTGACTCACTGCAACCTCCATCTCCCAGGTTCAAGCAATTCTGTTGCCTCAGCTTCCCGAATAGCTGGAGTTACGGGTGCCAGCCACTACCCTCGGCTAATTTGGTAGTTTTAGTAGAGACAGGGTTTTACCATGTTGGCCTGGCTGGTCTCAAACTCCTGACCTTGAGTGATCTGCCCATCTTGGCCTCCCAAAGTGCTGGGATTACAGGAGTGAGCCATCACAACTGGCCCAGTTTTTAAATTTAACAATACAATGTGAAGATATTTTCATGTAAATAAATACTCTAAATATTATTTTAAACAGCCTTCATGAATATCAAATTATCGATGCCATAATTCATTTAATGATCCATTTTCTTACTCATTAAATTATTCATTCAAAAGACATTTATTCTGTGCCTATGGAAAACCAGGTGCTTAATGAGTCTAACACTTAAGCAAAAGTTGAGACTATGTAATAGAATACACCCTGGAAACCATATTCCTGTTCAGCATATTCAATGTTTATACAGTGTTACCGTTACTGAGACACTGACAGATTCTCTCTCTTCTACTCCCCTTTTTCATGCTCCATGCTGACCTGCTAGTCACAGTGGCTTCCCCTAGTAAAGGTGCAGTGTAAATCATTGGTTATCAGTTTCAAAACAATCTTAAGACATTAAATGTTCTTGATTTAATTTTACAGTAATCCCAAACTCTTCAATCATTCATTAACAGCCTTCTTTATTAATTGAACAAACAGTGACTACTAGCTATTACATATCAATGAAATTAATTTGATCTTTAAAGGTGATGTTGTCCCTCGGGATTTGGCATGTGAGAGAATTTTTATTTCCTTAAGTATCTAAAGCACTTCTGACAGGGAAATATTTTGAAACTAAGTAAAAACTATATTTTATCTGGCAGAGAAATTCTTATGGTTTTCATAGACCCATAAGGTTCTTAGGTCCCGCTATGGTAGGGAATTGTAAATTACTGGTTGATATCTTTTTCCCATTGTATTAATCTAACCAGCTTGGGTTGAATCCAGGGCTATGCTGGTGCAGAATAGTCAGGAGAACAACCTCTTCATTCCAGTGTCCCCACCTTGCTTCACCTCTTTCATCCACCACTGCTTTAGTCAATGGATCCTAGTTGCCTCTTCCGCTGAGGTTTCTGCCTAAGTTTGTTGAAAAAGAAAAATCCCTTTCAATCTGTGATGGAATAAAATGAGGAGTTTAGCATCATCCATATTTAAAAAGTGAAATAGACACAAAATTGAAAATACGGTAGAACAAATAACTAAGATCTGCCTGTCTACACACGCACACACAAACACACACACACCAATGTCTTTCTTTAATTTTTTTCTACAAAGGATGTTAGTATGTATAAACAAATGACTCCTTTTAAGTACTTTACACTAAAATAATCACATCATTATTACTACTATTTTAATGAACTCATATTCAGAAAAGTGATAGTAATGTATTAGTCTGTTCTCATGCTGCTAATAAAGGCATACCCAAGACTGGGTAATTTATAAAGGAAAAAGGTCTAATTGACTCACAGTTCCACATGGTTGAGGAGGCCTCACAATCATAGCAGAAGGCAAATGAGGAGCAAAATCACATCTTACATGGTGACAGGCAAGAGAGCTTGTGCAGGTGAACTCCCATTTATAAAACCATCAGTTCTTGTGAGACATATTCACTACCATGAGAACAGTATGGGAGAAATCGCCCCCATGATTCAATTATCTCCATCTGGCACTGCCTTTGGTACATTGGGATTATTACAGTTCAAGGTGAGATTTGGGTGGGGACACAGCCAAACCATATCAGTAACTGTGGCAAAATTTGCATGTAAAAATGCACAGGCAATTGATTATTTGATGTTGAAACATCTACCTCATCAACTACTTCATATTCTTCCCAAGATTTACCTGTCTAGCCATCACTGGGTTGAAAGACATAAAAAATAGAATAGCAGTGGGAGGATGTAATAAAGCAATGATCCAAGTGAGGGAAGAACAATAGGGATCATTAGGGATAGAGAAAGGGAAGAGAAATTTTAGTGAGAATTTAAAAAATGTGAATACATAAGGTATAAAATTTAACATGTTCTACTAAATTGGGAGTGGGTTAAAAATAATTTAGAAGAAGCTAAGGAAAAAGATATGAAGAAATAATAAAGATGCAAAGAAATTCAAAATCAACATTTTGAATCTCTGTTGCATTGATACCTCCCTAGCATACAGAAAAGAATATAGCCATGTCCTAGCCTTCTAAAAGAGCTTGCCATTTTATTGGGAAATAATTTCACTTAATGAGTGGTAACTATGTACTAGATACATAAGCAAGCACTTGAAAATCAGTGCAAACGAGAACATAATGAACAACTGTATATCATGATAATGAGTGCAAAAATGCACCAACTTGTATTTGAGACAGTCTCACTCTGCTGGTTTGGCTGGAGTGCAGTGGCACAATCATGGCTCACTGCAGCCTCAAGCTCCTGGGCTCAAGAAATTCTCTCACCTCAGCTTCCCAGTTAGTTGGGACTATAGGCACATGGCACCTCACCCCGCTAATTAAAAAAATTTATTTGTGGAGGCAGTCTTGCTACACTGCCCAGACTCCTCTTGAACTCCTGACCTCAAGCAATCCTCTTGCCTTGATTGGCTTCCCAAAGTATCGGGATTATCTGCATGAGCCATGACACCTGGCAGCACCAACATTTTTGATTCACTAGTAGATATGATTTGGCTGGGTCCCCAAACCAAATCTCACCTTGAATTGTAATAATTCCCATGTGTCAAAGGTGGGGTGAGGTGGAGATAATTGAATCATGGGGGGCGGTTTCCCTCATACTGTTCTTGTGGTAGTGAATAAGTCTCATGAAATCTGATGGTTTTATAAATGGGAGTTTACCTGCACAAGCTCTCTTAGCCAGCCACCATGTAAGATGTGACTTTGCTCCCCCTTCGCTTTCTGTCATGTTTGTGAGGCCTCCCCAGTCATGTGGAAGTGTGAGTCAATGAAACCTCTTTCCTTTATAAATTACCCAGTCTCACATATGTCTTTATTAGCAGTGTGAGAACCGATCAATACACTAGCTGTGAAGTAGGATACAGAAATAGGCACTTTCAACAAATACCCCAGTCAATGCTGATACAGCTTGTCCTTATGCAAAAATGTGAGAAACATCAAAAATGTCAAAAATTGCTGTGAATGATCATAAAAGCAGAGAATTATCCACATTGACATTTTTGGGGAATGATCCATGGCAAAGTAAAAAATGGAAAGTTTGAGAATTTTTTCTTATGCTTGTTCATTATGATTTTTATGTGTTTTAAAAACCCTTTAATTATAAATTTGGTCATCTTTGTAGAATTCCTAACTTTCTAAATGATGTTCTTTTGAAATATTTACATTTTAATTTTAAATGGTGTTTATAAACATATATGAAAAATCCTAATATCATATGTTTTTTCCCAAATATTAGTAAACTATTGAGAGGAGTCATGAAATCACTTTTCCTGAAAGTTTTATACAGAATCTCCATTCTCTGGCATTGGTTATGGTTCTGCCTGAAAGTGAGATTTTTAAATCATAACATCTTCAGTCCTATAGCTCTATGATTGTGATATTGTTATATCCTACACACCACGGTTCCATTGATTGCACGGACAAATAAACCTTAGCTAATGTATTAGTCATGGTTCTTCAGAGAGACAGAACCAATACACACACACATACACACATAAACATGCACACTTAATTTCACCCTATCAACAGTTTTGCTTTCTGTGATCTCAATTATCTGAGGCAGAGTACAACAAGATATTTTGAGAGGGAGAGACTACATTCACAACTTTCATTACACTATATTGTTGTAATGTTTCTATTTTATTATTTGTTAATGTTAATATTTTACTATGACTATAAATTAAATTTATCATAGGTATTATTTATAGGGGAAAAAAGGTGGTATATATAGAATTTGATACTGTTTGGGGTCTCAGGCATCCACTAGTGGTCTTGGAACATATTCTCTTGGAATAAGGAGGGACTACTGTATAGATATATAAGAGGATATTTATTAAGAAAGTTGGCTCATTTGATTATAGAGGTTGAGACATCCCACAACAGTCTGTCTGCAAGTTGCAGGCCCTAGGATGTTGGTAGTGTGGCTCAGTCTCAGTCTAAAGACCTCAGAATCAGGGAAAGTGATGGTGTAATTCTCAGTTTAAGGTCAAAGGCCTGAGAAACTGGAGGTCCTCTGGTGTCAGTCCTGGAGTACCAAGGCCAGAGAGCCTACAGTTCTGATGTCCAAGGGAAGAAGGAGGAGAGTTTTCCATCTCCGGGAGACAGAGAGAAAGAGAGACAGAGAGGGAGAGAGAGAGAGAAATCCTTTCTCTCTGTTTTGCTCTATCTACTGTTCCAGCTGACTGAACGGTGCCCACTCATTCTGAGTGAGGATCTTCCCCACTCAGTTCACTGACTCACATGCCAATCTTCTCTGGAAACACTCTCACAGACACACTCAGAAGTAATTCTTTATCAGTTCTCTAGGTCTTCCTTAATCTACTCAAGTTGATGGATATTTTGGAGGGGTTGGATGTGTGTTCCTGCCGAATCTCATGTTGAAATGTGATCCTCAATGTTGGAAGGTGGGCCAAGTGGGAGGTGTTTGAGTCATGAAGGCGGATCCCTCATTAATAACTTGGTGCTCCACTCATGGTAATGAGTTACTGGAAGATCTGGTTGTTAAAAACAGTCTAGGACCTCCCCGCTCACTCTCCTGCTCCCTCCCTCACCATGTGCCATGCCTGCTCCCCCTTCACCTTCCACCATGAATAAAAGGTAGCTGTGGCCTCACCAGACACTGAGCAGTTGTGGGTGCTATGCTTGTACAACCTGCAGAACCATGAGCCAAATAAACCTTTCTTCTTTAAAAATTACCCAGCCTCAGGTATTCCTTTATAGCAATGCAAAATTGACCAACACATCGACATCTAAAATTAACTATTACAAGTAATAACTAGAAAGTCTGAAGATCATGGAGGTAATCTTACACAGTGTGGTGTCTGGCAGACAGGTTGTTTTCCTAAAGGTTGTTAAATGAAAGAATGGCATTCAACACTATGAATCTAACTCAGCTTCCTAGGAAATTGAGGCTGAAGTAGAAAAGGTAGAAGCAGCTAGCAAAGAATATAGCTTAAAAGCATAGGAGGCATAGCCAAGAAAAACAACTGTTTACCTCAACAACATTCAAATAGTTATAATTATATCCCAAAAGAAAATAATTTAAAACATTTTCCAAATTTGAGGATTCGATGACAGTCTGTTTTGGTGGAAAATTTCATCCATACTATAAAAACTGGGCTACTGCAGCAATTATGAGGGTGAGCAAGATAAACAGCTACATACTTTTCTATTTTTAGTTGGAGAAAGGATGTTTATGTGCTATTGTCAATAAACATTGGACTTTAGTTGACTCAGAAAATGGTAAATTAGGTTGTAGGAATAATATTTCATCTATGACTTTACTTCTTAAAATCTGTGTAAATGAAGCAAGAGAGGAGGGAGTGAAAAACTGAAAGTGGGGAAAAAAACTGAAAGATACCAAGCATATTTCTTGGTCATACAGAAATTCAACTTCTAAAATAAATTTGGCATTGAGATTTATATAGTTCATTTATTCAAAGAAGACTTCAGATTTTGCATTCCACTCATTTGGGGACTAGTTGATACACTAAAATCCAAATATTACAAAGTAAAATGAATCGAAGCATGCAGTTAACAGCATACAGATTTACATAATTTTACTATTTAATAATAATAATAGTTGATTCTTAAAGCCTACTACTGACCACAAACAATGCAAATTATTTATTATGGGCTACCTACTTACTCTTCAAAGACAAAAATTCCTAAGCAGTACTTAAATTTTTAACTTTATTTTACAGATGAGGACCTGCAACTTAAAGAGGTTAAGCAAACATTCAAGATTATACACAGCATATAGCTAAGTCAGGAATTTCAACCTAACATATGGAGCCACCATATTATAATACTTTATTTCACAAAACTGAAGTCTCTTCAACTATAACTTCAGAATGCATGTATTCATGCATTAAATGTTTATTCAGTGCCTTCTAATGAAGACACTATCCTAGGCAGCATGTCTACTTGATAGTGCTCCCTTCTATAACTGATATTTTTGAAAATTAATTGCTTTGGAACTAAATGCAAATTGAATAAACACTGAATCCTCAGACGACTTTTAGTTGCTGTTTCAATTCAAGGTGAATTAATCCAAATGGAAAATGTCCCAGACACACTACTTAAATAGTAAGTAAGTTACACTTACTATTTAATTTAATTCTCCAACATCTTTATGGTTCCCTTAGTTTTGATAAAGAAAGTGAGGTTTAAAAAATTTAAAAAAAAATGAAAGAAAGAGCAACAAAAACTTGTGGTAACTCAAAGCACAGGAGTCAGTGCTAGATATTTCTAAATAAAAAAATATATATATAATGTTTAAAAGCAACTTTTTTCATCTCTACCACTGGGATTGAATATTTGTATATGCATAGTAAGATGGTGTATTAGTCTGTTCTGACACTGCTAATAAAGACATATCTGAGACTAGGTAATTTATAGAGGAGAGAGGTTTAATGGACTGGTAGTTCCACATGGCTGGGGAGGCCTCACAATCATGGTGGAAGATGAAGGAGGAGCAAAGTCACATCTTACATGGTGGCAGGCAACAGAGTATGTGTAGGGGAGCCCCCTTTATAAAACCATCAGATCTTATGATACTTATTCACTACCATGAGAACATTGTGGGGGAAACTGCCCCTGTAATTCAATTATATCCACCTGGTCCCGCCCTTGACACACGGAGATTATTACAATTTGAGGTGAGATTTGGGTGGGGATATAGCCAAACCGTATTAAATGGTTTCTAGTTTGTTTAAAAAATGTAATTGCCTACAAACTAATTCAGTGGTATAATAAATCTATTATTATTTCTTACATTTCTTTTTTAAACAGTTGAATGTGTTGGTGTAGGGATCATATGATCAGTCTCTGAATTCAGAATAAGATTTCAACCCTTATTCTGTTACTTAATGGAAGAATGACCTGAAGCAAATTATTTGTCTTTTCTTTGTTTGTTTTTCTGCTCATCAATAAAATAGGAATATGGGAGTATTTATTCATAAGATTATTCTGATAACTAAATGAGATAAATATTTATGTAAAGTGTATAGAAAGTTCCTGGCTGTGATAAGTTCAAATATTTTATGTTTCAAAGAAATTCATTTGAAATGGCTGTTTCAAACTACTGACAATCTTATTGCTAAGAAATTTGCATATATGAGACGAAATCTGATAAGGATGGGTGTGTACTAAGGTCCTGCACTTCTGTCTTATGTTTAGTTTTCCTTTGATGGGGTATGACATACCCTAGTTGATGTTTGATAGGTATTTCCAAGTTCCCACAGTCTTCTATTTGAATTTCAGTTTGGAAGAAAACTAGAGAGAAAAAGAAGAAAGTTTAAATGCCATTTACCTCCATAGAGTTCAAATGCCATCCCTTATAAATTTTCCTAAATAAATAAATACATGGAATAAATTCTGAGAAGAAGCTATATCTTCTTGGAGACTTCTAAGCTTTTAGGAGACTTCTAAGATGGCTGAAACTTATACTGGGAGAATGTCAGGATTTGATGTGCAATCATAATAATTGAGAAATAATTATGGTAGCAAGACTTCAGCTAGTCACACATATAAATATCTCAGGAATTCTCAGTATAGCCTCATTTACATATTAAAACAACTAAATTTCAAAGAGATAAGTGGTTGCACTGGGAGAGGATGTGTTTTGTCATTAGAAGCCCGTTGTAAGTGGGTAGGCATTGTTTTCATAGTATTCTCATGCTTTTAAACATTTTTATTATGGAATAAATTAATAGTTTATTATACTAATCAAGACTTTATGATCATATACTTAGAACATGATTTTTCTTCATTTAATAGTAAATATGCCATTTATCTAAACAGACCCAAAACAATAGTTCTATAGTATTAACAAAAAGTTTTTAAAAAATCATACTACAATAAGCTACCCTAAACCTTTTGGACAAAGTTCAGACAACATTAGAGATTTAGCAATAGTTGCATGGGTTAGCACTATCTTCCAACATAACCATAAAGACATGCCAGATAGAAAATGTATCCTTTCTAAAGTACAATGGACTTTACTTTAAAGTAAAGGGAGAGGGAGGGAGTAATATATAAACTCAAAGAGTGTAAAGTTAAATAAAAAATGCTATACTAAAAAGTCATAACATAGTTTAATTTATGCTACTTATATTAAAAAAATCAGAAAAAGAAATATGGAGAAATTTACTCAAATAAATATCAGCTAAATTTTGCTGGTTTTTCAGATATAGTTGGATATTAAAACAAAATAATTTTAATCACCTTAATTTTGAAACTTGAAGAACATAAATATGAGCATTTTTCGTAAGTCTAGTTAGAAGATTAAAAACATTAGAGTTATTATTCATGATGAAAGAATATTAAAGTACCATGAATTTCATTAGATGAATAAACAAATAAACACAACCTACATGAAAAAAGTAAAATCTAAGGCTATTTGTGTGCTTTGAGAATTATGGCTAGATGTTGATTACCAACTTCACCATGAATTTACTTCCCAAACCTCTACCAAATTAGCAATGCTAACATTTGTATGAGTGGATTCTATATTTATACCATATAAATACTGTATGTACTCGATATCTCTGTATATATTCCATAGTATTCCAACAGAATGAACTGGTACTATAGTCAGACACTTTAAAATGTTGCTATTAGATATGACAACTAATAAATTAAATTCATTAATCATTGGTAGATTAATAATTACATTTAAACTCCTACAGATTTTAATGGGAATTGGAAGTTCTTTATTATAATGAAAATATCATAAAGCTGCTTTATTTTGATCATTTCAATTAAAGGAAGGTTATTTAAAATGTTAAATAATTCCATTAATGATTTATTAACCCTATTTATCCACTCAGCATTTTGCAGAGCAGAATTTCTGAATACTCCTTAGATGTGACCTGCTACAGGAATTCAAGAGGTAATTATTAGAAATTCAGACTTGGGGGCCTGACACCAAAACTACTGGCCAAGCATCTTTAGGACTGGGGCCCGGCATCAGCTTTTATAAGAAGCTTATTTGGCTGATGTTTGGGCTCAGGAGTTTGAGAATTGATATAGTTTGATGGTGTCCACACACAAATCTCATCGTGAATTGTAGTGAGTTCTCACAAGATCTGATGGTTTTATAAGGGGCTTTTCCCCCTTTTCCTCGGCACTTCTGTTTGCTTCCATTATGTAAAGAAGGATGTGTTTGCTTCCCCTTCCGCCATGATTGTAAGTTTCCTGAGATCTGCCAAGCTATGCTAAACTGTGAGTCCATTAAAATTCTTTCCTTTATAAATTACCCAGTCTCCGGCAGTCCTTTACAGCAACATGAGAATGAACTCATACAATAAACTGGTGCTGGTAGAGTGTGATGCTGCTATAAGGATACCCAAAAATGTGGAAACAACTTTGGAACTTGGTAACAAGCAGAGCTTGGAACAGTTTGGAGGGCTCAGAAGAAGACAGGAAAATGTGGGAATGTTTGGAACTTCCTAGAGACTTGTTGAATGGCTTTGATCAAAATACTGATAGTGATATGGACAATGAAGTCCAGGCTTAAAGGGTCTCAGAGGGAAGTGAGAAATTTGTTGGGAACTGGAACAAAAGTGACTCTTGTTATGCTTTAGCAAAGAGACTGGCAGCATTTTGCCCCTGCCCTAGGGATCTGTGGAACTTTGATCTTGAGAGAGATGATTTACGGTATCTGGTGGAAGAAATTTCTAAGCAGAAAGGTGTTCAAGAGCAACCAGAATGTAAAAGTTTGGAAAATTTCCAGCCTGACAATGCAACAGAAAAGAAAAACTCATTTTCTTGGAAGAAATTTAAGCCTGCTACAGAAAATATGCACAAATAAGGAGCAGCTGAATGTTAATTACCAATACAGTGGGAAAAATATCTCCAAGGCATGTTGGAGACCTACGTGGCAGTCCCTCTTATCACAGGCATGGAGGCCTAGGAGAAAAAAAAATGGTTTTGTGGGCCAGGCCCAGGGCCCTCCTACTTTGTGCAGCATAGGGACTTGGAGCCCTGGGTCCTAGCCACTCCAGTCCTGGCTAAATAGGGTCAAGGTACAGCTCAGGCCATGGCTTCAGAGTGTGCAAGCCCTAAGCCTTGGCAGCTACCATGTGGTGTGAGACTGATGGTGCACAGAAGTCAAGAATCAAGGTTTGAGATCCTCTGCTAGATATCAGAGGATGTATGGAAATGCCTGAATGTCCATGAAGAAGTTTGATGCAGGGCCAGGGTCCTCATGGAGAATCTCTGCTAGTGCAGTACAGAAGGGAAATGTGGGGTCGGAGCTCCCACACAGAGTCCCCACAGGGGCACTGCCTAATGGAGCTGTGAGAGGAGGGTCAAAGTACTCTAAACCCAAGAATGGTAGATCCACTGACAGCTTGCACTGTGCACCTGCAAAAGCCACAGGCACTCAACACCAGCCTTTGAAAGCAGCCTGAAGCAAGGGCTATACCCTGCAAGGCCACAGGGGTGGAGCTGCCCAAGGCTGCGTCAGCATGACCTGGATGTGAGACAAGGAGTTAAAGGGGATCATTTTGGAACTTTAAGGTTTAATGACTGCGCTATTGGGTTTCAGACTTGCATGGGGCCTGTAACCTCTTTATTTTGGCCAATGTCTCCCATTTGAAATGGGTGTATTTACCCAATGCCTGTGTCCCCATTGTATCTAGGAAGTAACTAATTTGCTTTTGATTTTATTGGCTCATAAGTGGAAGGGATTTGCCTTGTCTCAAATGAGATTTTGGACTTGAACTTTTGTGATAATGCTGGAATGAGTTAAGACTTTGGAGGACTGTTGGTAGGGTATGATTGTGTTTTGAAATGTGAGAACATGAGATTTGGGAGGATCCAGGGGCAGAATAATATGGTTTGGCTGTGTCCCCACCCAAATCTCATCTTGAATTATAGTTCCCATAATCCCCACATGTCGTGGGAGAGACCTGGGGGTGGTTATCTCCATGCTGTTCTAGTGATAGTGAGTGAGTTCTCAAGAGATCTGATAGTTTTGTGAGGAGTTTTTCCTCCTGCTAGGCACTTCTTGTTTCTGCCATGTGAAGAAGAATGTGTTTTCTTCCCTTTCTGCCATGATTGTAAGGTTCCTGAGGCCTCCCCAGCCATGTGGAACTGTCAGACAATTACATCTTTTTCCTTTATGAATTACCCAGTCTTGGGTATTTCTTCACAGCAGCATCAGAACAGAGTAATAAAAGAACCAGGGATGTAACTCATGTGGGTGCATGCAGATGGTACAAGGGTGAATAACATAATCCCTTCCCTCATGAGTCCTCCTTTGAATAATTTGTTGTCTTTATAAAATTAGACATAATTAAACACATAATTGCTCTTAATAAAAGGAGTTGAGCTGGGCACAGTGGCTTGTGCCTGTAATTGCAGCACTTTGGGAGGCCGAGGTGGGTGGATTACTTGAGGTCAGGAGTTTGAGACCAGCCTGACCAACACAGTGAAATCCCATCTCCATTAAAAATACAAAAATTAGTCAGGGGTGGTGGCGCACACCACCCATGTTGTAGTCCCAGCTACTCAGGAGACTGGAGACTGAGGCACAAGAATTGCTGCAACCTGGGAGGCAGCAGTTGCACTGAGCCAATATCATACCACTGCACTCCAGCCTGGGTGACGAACCAAGACTCTGTTTAAAAAAAAAAAAAAGGAGAAAAAGGAGTTGGCATTTCTTCTGTTTCAGTGTAATGTGTTGAAATGTCTTTTATACATTCATTTTAAAGTGATTCTTGATTTCTCCTATGCACTACCACCATTTAAAGGAAATTCAAAATCTGCTTCAGGGTACACCACAGTACCTCAATTTCTCTGGATTTTGAGACTCTTCTAATCATGTATCAGGTGTGTCACATCTTAAAATTTATTTGTAAGTTATACCAATCATTTGGATCATATGTATCTATAATAGAGTAATTAAAAAATGTATGGTTCTCCTTCCTTCTGTCCATGTGAAAGTTGATATAAAAGAGCAAGCATTATGTCATTCGATTGACAAATCAGTTCATGTCAAACATGGATAGCAGTACAGTTCAAAGCAATATTTAAAGTAAAGATTATACTTATGGGTAACATAGTCTTGCATTCTAATTTCATATTGGTATTCCTTTTTTTTTTTAAACATATTTTCAGGTTTTCTTTAACGATGCTTTTCTAAAGACAAAACCAATCCAATCTTTATGCTTAGGTCAATATCAGATGCTAAAAAATCTTCTAAATATTTCAACCTGATTTTCATTTCCCAAAGTAAAACAATATTTCTTTCCAAATCTGTAACTATACAGAGGTGCTGACTAACATTTTAGACACACACAGCAAAAGTAGCACTTAGTATTTTCAGAAAAATGAAATAATGTGGTGGGTGTATAAAGAATATATCTTCCTTATACAAACCTTGCATGAAGGCTGTTAAGGAATGAGACAAAGAGTAGACAGAGTTAAGCAGGCACAGAGAAATAGGCCTAGGTAACATAGGCCAGCACCATCCTCAGGGGAACAGTAGGAGTCCACAACGTGCTGTGAGGGCTGAGCCTCAGGGAGGTTGGCCATTGATAAAGACACTTTCATATATCAGAAGACTGGTGAGAAGTGAGGCAAAGGTGTTTTCAAAGAACAGCAGTGCTTGGCATAGAGTAGGCATGAAAATAATAACTACTGAATGAATGAACAAGTGAAAGCTGCAGCTGTGCTCAGTGTTGGGATGCAGGGCGGGGCTTCCATAGCCACACTAATCAGGGAATGCAGATACATTCCTTCAAGTCTTATCCGGTGTATTAGGGGTCTAAAGAGAAAACTGCATACCTGTTAGAAGGAGGCCGCCAGGATTTGATAGAAATATGTCCAAATGGTCTTTAGACTTGGGATTAAAAAAACTTACAGATGCAGAGGCAAATGTGGTGTGGGTGCCCGAGTGAATAGCATCAGAATGGAATCACCAGAACTTAGAGCAAGACTGCCACTGATGAATCACTCAATAACACTGTGTTGATGATTCTGAAGACCAGGGATACCTGTGGCTGTGTGATTATTTGAAGTACTTCTAATACATTTCACTGTGAGCAAGTCAAGTCCTTTTAATGTCTATGGGACTCTACCTTTACTCATGTTCTTCCTGTCTCTCTATTCCTTTCTTTTTGTTTTCTGCATCGAACCTACTTCCCTCACCTCAATCCTCCCTTTACCAACATCAATTTATATTTAACACTTTGGGATGCTGTGCTAGGCAGTGGCAAATTAGAAATGAGTAGGACACAGCTCTTGTCATTATCAGAGTGGAGGATGAAGGAGAGGTTAAGTGTGGACCTAGGTCCCACCACTACAACTGGCTCCCTTCTCTAAGTTTGAATGTGGTTCCCTGACTCCCCACAATGTCCCAATGTCTTGGTGATAATGGGAGCTATAGCAAGCATAGGACCACAGCCACTGCTTATGCGACTGTGCAGATTCCTCAACCAGTGGAGCATCCTAGTGTGGGGAATGCCCAGAGGAAGAGGTACACTTTTCTACTCTGTGCAGTAGCTCATGCTACTTCCCAAACTTTGTGTCCATCGGGTCATCTCACCAAAAGAGGATGCCTTTGTGAAAAATTTACCCATAGAAGGTAGCTTTTCTACTGACTAGAGAATGTCTGTAGTCATTGTGCTAGAGGCAGACCCAGATGGTCCTGACTGCTAGAATTTTGGAGGAATATGAGATCTCCTGAAATTACAGATGTGGGGGTTTCAGCTCTGAAAAATTGGACCACATAACATACTTGCTCCCCTGTAGCCCACATTCTAATCATGGGAGACAGACAATAGCCAAGGAAAAAAAAAATGAGTCAAATAACTTCAGGTAATACTTACTACGGTGAAAAAAAGCAAGAAGAGTAATGGAATAGAAGTGCTGGATGAAGGGGTTGCTATTTGAGGTGTCCAGGGGTTTCTGGGCTGTGGATGACAGATAGCAGTGAGCAAAGAAAAGCTCTAGAGAAGCAACTTTCAAGGCAGGGGAAAACCCTGCAGTGACACCAACTCAAATGATGAATAAAAGTCCATTATTCTGTTTATTTGGGCACAGTGATGAGTCACAAATTCATCAATTAATAAAAAAAACCAAGCGAACCTCAGATTGCTGTGTTCTGAAGGGACCCAACACTACCACACAAAACTGTTCTTTCAGCCTCCACCTTCCCCCAAGTCAGACCTCCGAGAGCTATTCCCAAGTGTATCGAGATAAATGATTAAGCCTGAGGAAGGTTCTAGTGTATTTTGGATTAAATCCTATACATTGTCATATATTTACATTGCATTTGCATAATAAAAAGGATAGCTGATTAAACAGCTTCCTCCAGTAGACCATCTGGTGAGCCCAGGTGGTTGTCCAGTGCAGGTAATGGATAGATGACAGAGAGCAGAAGTAGCCAAATCACTGGCTTCTTTGTTTTTCTTTTAAACATAACTGCTCATTCTTTTTATCTTTCTTTCGGGTAACCAAAAAGAAAAAAATAAGCTAGCATCACCTTTTCCTATTATGTAGGTTGTCTAATAGATATAACCTAAAACTATGTATGAAATTGAAATTTTATACTTATTTTTGACAATATTTTGTTGAGGCTTAACGAAGGTATTCATAATAAAAAATAATTAGATATATCTTCCCTAAATGTCATGTCATTTTAGAAAAGAAGGAAATGAATTAAAAGATATTTCTATGTCTGGGTATGTTGTATAAACATTTAGGGAAGTCAGTTATGTAATGTGTGAATTCGGCAAACAATAGAAAAAGAAAAATAAGGATCTAAGTGGCATTTTTATTGGGAATAATATTAGAAAGAATTTGCTTATCCAGAAGTCAACAGAAACTCTGATTTTTCAAAATCCATCCAATATACAGATTTATCTTTTAGCATTTAGCATAACTTTTAGCATTCTTGGGATATTGCTGCAGGAACACTGGTGATCACACACTTAGGGAAATAATAAGGCTTTGAGTTGAAGAATGTAATATCCATGCAAATACATATGTCTCTTTCCTTGGTAAACAAATATGTTGGATAGTAAATACACCATATTTATTATTTGTTTAGCATACTTCTACATTTCCAGTACGATCTGACATTTCACCTCTTTATTTCCTTGTGTTGAAGATTTTATATATTCATTAATTGAATCAACCATGGGAAAAGCAAGTATGCCTCCACCTTTACTTTGAAAAATGACAGGGATTTGATCCTGTCTTGGATCTTAGCCATGCCTTGATCATTCTGACCACTGAAAGAGTTATTGATATTTGAATTATTAGATCTCCCTCCACCTTTATGTACAAAGAGATCCAGCTTTATAATTAGATATGACTATTGAGACTATCAATACCATCATGAAGCTGGAATAAAAGGTATTTGTAGTATCTGTTCAGAATTTGCAGGAAACAATTGGGTAACAAGTGTCAAAAACCACAGTTCAGTGTAGATTCAACAAATAGGGGAGTCATATGCTCCCTTATCTCTTATCTGGAAAGTCCTGAGGTAGGATGGCTTTCAACTTTGATCCAGTGGCTCAACAGTAGAATATTGTGGTTTTTATTAATATCAGTTAGAGAATCTGAAATAAAGAGCAAGCTGTAGTTGAGGTCCAATAGTCACTTCCCCATAATATCAATATTTTATATTTTCTTATTATCTATTTAGACTTTTATAATTTGTTGGATACAGGCTTCTGGCTTTGTGTTTGAACATATCAACTGTGACTTCTTTTGACCTTTAAATTAATCAATCTAAAACATTAGAAAAGATTTGAAATAGCAACTCGACAAATATTAAATGCCAATCATCTTTCCGGAATTTTAAAATTAATATTTAAATATCATGTGTCTTACTGAAATCAGAAACACTTTTAAATTTTCTTTTCTTTTCTTTTTACTTTTTTATTGTTCCACTTCAAGTGTTTGCTTTCTCAGTATATACTATTCCAACCTATTCCACCTGCATGACTCATGTACTCACATGAGGCAACAACGATTTTACTCCATCTACCTAATCTGCACAGTTGCTTACAAACTTTTAGAGACAAATGTAAATGCATGTGCCACTACACATAAGAACTGGGTGAGACAAAGACATGCATATAAATTGGTGTTAAAAAAGACTTTGGTGAAATGTATACTGGGGAAGTATACGTTTATTAATAAATGTATACTGGGTTAATAAAAACAAACTATGATATCATTCTGATTCAATTAATACTATTAAGCTTTTAATACTTTTTGTTGGTTCCATTCTATTTGTAATTTGTTTGAGTTCATCTGCTACACCATCACTAATTCGTGTTTTTAAAATCAAAATGATTATTTCAGTGTAATATTTAAGGGAGTTCAAGAAATATTGAAGGGTTTTGCCATTGGCTGTGATAAACTTCAAATCATTTAGTTCCGTATTTAATTCATGCAGTATAATACCTGGGACTAAGTAAGTATTTAGTAAATATGTATCTCCATTCTTCCTCTTCTGTAATCTAGTTTTAATAAATGTTCTCCTTTCTTTCCTTCATTCCTCCCTCTTTTGTTCTCTCTTCTTCTTTTTCACAAGTATTTCAATAGTTAATGCCTTTAGCAGTGCCCAATGCTTAATTACCTTCAGCAGTAGTTTTTAACCCATGGCTGCATATTAGAATCACTAGTAAGGCCTTTAAAACTTTCTGAAGATTCTGATTTCAATGATGTGGAATGACAGCTGCTCATTGGTATTTCTTAAAATTTCCTAGGATATTCTAATGGGTACAGAACCAGGAAACAAGCAAGTAAACAATTATGACATAGTCATAGGAGATCAATAAGGAAAATGTCAGTAGGCATTGGGGTGAGCACATTACCCCAATCTCAGGATGTACGGTAGGCTAACTCTTCCTAGGAGAAATGATCCTTGAGATGGGCAGGAAAGGAAGGAAACTTGAACAGTTGGCAGAGGCAGGGAGAAGGAGGAGAAGGAAGAGCTTTTATTGAAAGAGGAAAGGATACATGGAAATACGCAGTTAGGAATTACCCTAGCTAGGTGAACACATTGGAACCTAATGGAAAAAGAGACTAAAAAATAAGTAGAGGCTGAACTTGGTGTGCCAAGCTAAGTGTTTAAATTTTATCTTATGAGATTTAACAGTAGATTAACAAGATATGATAGACATTTTTAAAATATCACCCTGAGAAAATTATGATGGTTGAATTGAAGGGCATCTAGAATGACATCAAGGAGGCCAGTCAGAATGTTCTTGCAGTAATCCATGGAAAAAATAAAGAAATACGGATGAGAAGAAGGATAGGACACATGGTTTCAAAAAAGAGCAAAAGATTGGGAGTTATCAACTATGTCTTCACAATTTATGGCTTGAGCAATTAGTAAGATTGTGGATCTGTTCAGTGGATAGAAAATATGGCCTGAGAACAGACGTTGGAAAGAAGCTGGTGATATCCATTTGTACAAATTGTATTTCAGATGTCTGTAGGATACCCAAGTGGAAAGAGAGGCTTAGCAAGCAGTGGATTTATAGATCTCTATCTCCAGAAAATTCTTAGCTAAAAAGGATACAGACTATTATATTTAGGAGATTAATCAATTTCTCTTTCTTGGGGAAGAGCATGCAGACAGAAATGGAAAGATAATCAAAGGCAGAGAGCAGTGTAACACCAATATTTAGTTGCTTTGACTCACACACGTGCATTTCTCTTTCTGTGTCTCTGGGAAGTGAGTGTCTAGCCAGAGATTACATTTCCTATGCACTTAGGAGTGGCTGCATGACTAGCTTTCATTCACAGAATGTGAGTAGAAGTTACATGTGCCATGTCTAAATCAAGGCTTTTCAGAAGTCTATGCCTCTTTTTGTAGGTGTTTTCCCCTCCTTATTCTGCCTATTTCAAACAATTATAAGGTCCTAAAGGATAGCAGGGCAATAAGTGAAAGACCCTTTGGTCTCTGCATAACCACAGAGTGGAAAGCAACTAAGAACACCAACTTCGTACTGTGATATGAGAGCAAGAAACAAACTTTCTCTGCTAAGCCACTGAAATTCCTTGGCACTACATTGCTCATCACATCTAGTCTCCTCTTTCTACCTTTTTCATTCAATCCTCCTTTAAAGCCTAGTTCAATTTCTTCTCTTATATAAATTCAACCTGGGTAACCCTCAGTGATGGTTCCTTCATCACTTATTTAGCAAATAATAATGCTTTTTGACATTTATTATAATTTTTGTGGGATTTTCATGTATTTTGGTTTATCTTTTTACCTACGATAGACAGGCTTGTATTCAGTATATTTATTGTATTTTTAAAAGGATTAAAATGTTTTTCTGTTCTCCATAAGAAAAGACAATTTCTAAACTAAACTTCGAAATAAACTAGCAAGTGGGAGAATTTGGAATTTTAATGTTGATTAAACAACTATGTAAAAGTTACTTTATTGACAAGGGAACTAAGTTTGTCTGTGTTTGTGATTTAAATAATAAGAATTATATTCTAGAGAACAATAAACTATGAAACCAATTAGATTTCTGTGTTTCTTAATCAGTCATCCAAACACTTACCTTCACATTTAAAGTAATCATAAAACCCAGCAAACAAGTGACAAACTATGGCATTCAGTTTTTTATTTATAAACATTAACTGAATTAGCAAATAATTTACATTGCTTTGTATCATATATTTTTCATGGGCTTATTGTCATACTTTTTGGCTAATTTCATTCTCTCATAATAAGATGATTATGAAATTTGCCATCATATGCAACATTCATTTTATCTTTCAAAACCAATCAAACATATGTTTTGTGGTATAATACCATGTTAGATTTCTCAGTTCTGGGTTATTGGTGTGATTTAGGGGTGGAAGACAGAGAATTCTATCCCTTTGGACATAGAAGTAGACGTTTCTATGCCGGGTCTCCCTACATCCTATAAGCTATCATCTCTGAAAACTCTTGGCCTGTAGCCCAACCAGTGTTTCATTCCCAAGTTTGCAGCTAAAATAAATGACTCTACACCTTTATTTCCCATCGATCATCTGTATAGTAGACCACAGCGTTAATTTGTCATTCTACTCTTTGGGGGGTGAGGGGGGTGCTATAAATGGTTTAATTAGATTTCTTTTTTAGAAGGAATCATTTCTGCAAATGTGAAGCTTTGGAAACCATGCCTAAGGGACAGAATTAGGAAAGGAAAATATTTTTCTAGTAGCATGAAAGTGTTATGGACATAGCCCAAGGATGATGAGACAGGAAGAGTGTGGGTGATTTAAGACCACACTGCTGCAAAGACTTTTATTCCATCATAACCATTTTGGTGAAAAAGAATAACAGGTCAGAAGATATATTTAGAATGCTTTGCTGCTTCTATTGCAGTGTTAAAACTTTATTTGTCTTTGTTATTTGTCATACAGAAGTCTGTACTTCAAAAGAAAAATGGCATGACTTCAAATGGATCTTACTGAACATATATTCTCCTCAGAAAAGCTCCAGTATGTTTGTAATCAGGGTGTAGCATTGCTGGGCCTCCTTGCTCTGCTACCTTAGTGTAGAAAGAGAAGGCAAGAAGTGAAGCAGAGGCAACATGGTATTCTAGTTTCTACATCCACAGCATCTGAAATTTAGTGTTATGTCAACTAGAAATAATGACTAGAGCTAGAGAATTTTAGACCAATATCCCTGATTAACACCAATGCAAAAATCCTCAATAAAATACTGGCAAACCGAATCTAGCAGCACATCAAAAAGCTTATCCACCACGATCAAGTGGGCTTCATCTCCGGGATGCAAGGCTGCTTCAACATATGTAAATCAATAAATGTAATCCAGCACATAAACAGAACCAAAGACAAAAACCACATGATTATCACAATAGACGAATAAAAGGCCTTTGACAAAATTCAACAGTCCTTCATGCTAAAAACTCTCAGCAAACTAGGTATTGATGGGATGTATCTCAAAATAATAAGAGCTACTTATGACAAACCCACAGCCAATATCATACTGAATGGGCAAAAACTCGAAGTATTCCCTTTGAAAACTGGCACAAGGCAGGGATGCCCTCTCTCACCACTCCTATTCAACATAGTGTTGGAAGTTCTGGCCAGGGTAATGAGGCAGGAGAAAGAAATAAAGGGTATTCAATTAGGAAAAGAGGAAGTCAAATTGTCCCTGTTTGCAGATAACATGATTGTATATTTAGAAAACTCCATCGTCTCAGCCCAAAATCTCCTTAAGCTGATAAGCAACTTCAGCAAAGTCTCAGAATACAAAATCAATGTGCAAAAATCACAGGCATTCTTATACACCAGTAACAGACAAACAGATAGCCAACTCATGTGTGAACTCACATTCGTAATTGCTTCAAAGAGAATATAATACCTAGGAATCCAACTTACATGGGATGTGAAGGACCTCTTCAAGGAGAACTACACACCACTGCTCAACGAAATAAAAGAGGACACAAACAAATGGAATAACATTCCATGCTCATGGATAGGAAGAATCAATATCGTGAAAATGGCCACACTGCCCAAGGTAATTTATACATTCTACGTCATCCCCATCAAGCTACCAGTGACTTTCTTCACAGAATTGGAAAAACTACTTTAAAGTTCACATGGAACAAAAAAGAGCCTGCACTGCCAAGACAATCCTAAGCCAAAAGAACAAAGCTGGAGGCATCACGCTACCTGACTTCAAACTATACTACAAGGCTACAGTAACCAAAACAGCATGGTACTGGTACCAAAACAGAGATAAAGACCAACGGAACAGAACAGAGCCCTCAGAAATAATACCACACATCTACAACCATCTGATCTTTGACAAAGCTAACAAAAACAAGAAATGGGGAAAGGATTCCCTATTTAATAAATGGTGCTGGGAAAAATGGCTAGCCACATGCAGAAAACTGAAACTGGGTCCCTCCCTTACAACTTATACAAAAATTAATTCAAGATGGATTAAAGACTTAAATGTTAGACCTAAAACCATCAAAACCCTAGAAGAAAACCTAAGCCATACCATTCAGGACATAGGCATGGGCAAGGACTTCATGTCTAAAACACCAAAAGCAATGGCAACAAAAACCAAAATTGACAAATGGGATCTAATTAAACTAAAAAGCTTCTGCACAGCAAAAGAAACTACCAACATACAGAATGGGAGAAAATTTTTGCAATCTACTCATCTGACAAAGGGCTAATATCCAGAACCTACAAAGAACTCAAACGAATTTACAAGAAAAAAAAACCACCCCATCAAAAAGTGGGCAAAGGATATGAACAGACACTTCACAAAAGAAGACATTTATGCAACCAACAGACACATGAAAAAATGCTCATCGTCACTAGCCATCAGAGAAATGCAAATCAAAACCACAGTGAGATACCATCTCACACCTGTTAGAATGGCCATCATCAAAAAGTCAGGAAACAACAGGTGCTGGAGAGGATGTGGAGAAATAGAAACACTTTTACACTGTTGGTGAGACTGTAAACTAGTTCAACCATTGTGGAAGACAGTGTGGTGATTCTTCAAGGATCTAGAACTAGAAATACCATTTGACCCAGCCATCCCATTACTGGGGATATACCCAAAGGATTATAAGTCATGCTGCTATAGAGACACATGCACACGTATGTTTATTGTGGCATTATTCACAATAGCAAAGACTTGGAACCAACCCAAATGCCCATCAATGACAGACTGGATTAAGAAAATGTGGCACATATACACCATGGAATACTATGCAGCCATAAAAATGGATGAGTTCATGTCCTTTGTAGGGACATGGATGCAGCTGGAAACCATCATTCTCAGTAAACTATCACAAGAACAGAAAACCAAACACCGCATGTTCTCACTTATAGGTGGGAATTGAACAAAGAGAACACTTGGATACAGGAAGGGGAATATCACACACTGGGGCCTGTTGTGGCGTGGGGGGAGTGGGGAGGAATAGCATTAGGAGATATACCTAATGTAAATGACGAGTTAATGTGTGCAGCACACCAACATGACACATGTATACATATGTAACAAACCTGCAAGTTGGGTACATGTACCCTAGAACTTAAAGTATAATAAAAAAAGAAAAAAAAAAAAAACCTGAGGAAATGCATTGATAGATAAATGCTTTATATTGATAGTTTTTTATAGGTTTTTAAAATTTATAGTTTCTGAATTTTTGTAATACAAAACAATTTGAACTTGCAGGTACCTAAAAGTGTCACCTAGATGATGGTATGATATTTTAATAGCTTATGACTGTGAGCCACAATTGCCACATTTGGTTTACTGAAAATCAGTTGTTTATCTTGTAAGTGCAAATGGACAATAAGGTTTCCATGATGCAAAGCATACAGATCTCTCTTTTAAGACGAACCTCTAGGCTTAGATTTGAATAAAGTTCATAGTAATTGAAATTTTAAATTTTTTCTAATGGAAGTGAGGAAGTATTGGAAATAGGTTGTTAAAATGAGTGATTAAAATGAGTTTAATGCTGGTCATTAAATAGCATTTAAAAGCACATTGTAAGTGACTGATTAGTAATTACAGTCTATTTCATTCTAGTTGCTGTGAAAACTTAATATCCTTTAATCATCCAATAAGACATAACACACCGGGGCCTATCACGGGGAGGGGGGAGGGGGGAGGGATTGCATTGGGAGTTATACCTGATGTAAATGACGGGTTGATGGGTGCTGACGGGTTGATGGGTGCTGACGAGTTGATGGGTGCAGCACACCAACATGGCACAAGTATACATATGTAACAAACCTGCACGCTATGCACATGTACCCTAGAACTTAAAGTATAAACAACAACAACAAAAAAAGAATAGACAAAGGGAAATGAGAATTCAAAAAAAAAAAAAAGAAAATATATTGTTAACTTAAATCAGTGTTTCTGAAACTTTCAGAATTCATAGATCACTCAATGGATGATGATATACATACAGATCACAAATTTAAATAAAATAAAACTAGGTCTGTATTAGTCTGTTTTCATGCTGCTGAAGACATACTTGAGACTGGGCAATTTACAAGAGAAAGAAGTTTAATGGACTGACAGTTCCACCTGGCTGGGGAGGCCTCATAATCATGGTGGAAGGTGAAAGACATGTCTCACATGGCATGATTGCAGAAAACAGGAGTGAGAGCCAAATGAAAGGGGTTTTTCCTCATAAAACCATCAGATCTTGTGAGACTTATTCACTACCACCAGAACAGTATGGGGGAAACTGCCACCATGGATTCAATTATCTCCCACTGGTTCCTCCCACAACATGTGGGAATTATGGGAGCTACAATTCAAGATGAGATTTGGGTGGGGACACAGCCCCAAACCATGTCATTCCATCCCTGGCCCCTCCCAAGTCTCATGTTCTCACATTTCAAAACCAATCATGCCTTTCTAACAGTCCCCCAAAGTCTTAACTCATTTCAGCATTAACTCAAAAGTCCACAGTCCAAAGTCTCATCTGAGACAAGGCAAGTTTCTTCTGCCTATGAGCCTGTAAAATCAAAAGCACGTTAGTTACTTCCTAGATGCAATGAGGGTACAGGCATTGGGTAAATACAGCCATTCCAAATGGAGGAAATTGGCCAAAACAAAGGGACCACAGGCTCCATGCAAATCTGAAATCTAATAGAATAGTCATTAAACCTTAAAATCCCAAAATGATCTCTTTTGACTCCATATTTCACATCCAGGTCACAATGATGCAAGAGGTGGGCTCCCACAGCCTTGGGGAACTTCACCCCTATGGCTTTGCAGGGTACAGCCTCCCTCCTGGCTACTCTCAGTGGTTGGCATTGAGTGTCTGTGGCTTTTCCAGGTGCATGGTGCAAGCTGTCAGTGGATCTACCAGTCTGGGGGCTGGAGAACGGTGGCCATCTTCTCACAGCTCCACTAGGTGGTGCCCCAGTAGGAACTCTGTGTGGGGGCTCTGATCCCACATTTCCCTTCCACACTATCATAGAGCAGAGGTTCTCCATGAGGGCCCTGCCCCTGTAGCAAACTTCTGCCTGGGCATCCAGGTGTTCCCATACGTCCTCTGAAATCTAGGCGGAGGTTTCCAAGCATCACTTCCTAAATTCTGTGCACCTGCAGGCTCAACACCACATGGAAGCTGCCAAAGCTTGGGGCTTGCACCCTCTGAAGCCATGCCCTGAGCTCTATGTTGACCCTTTTCAGCCATGGCTGAAGCATTTGGGACACAGGGCACCAAGTCCCTAGGCTGCACACAGCACGGGGACCCTGGGCCCAGCCCACATCACCATCTTTTCCTCCTAGGCCTCCAGTCCTGTGATGGGAGGGTCTGCTGTGAAGACCTCTGACATACCCTGGAGACATTTTCTCCATTATCGTGGGGATTAACATTTGGCTCCTAGTTACTTATGCAAATTTTTGCAGCCAGCTTGGATTTCTCTTCAGAAAATGGGTTTTTCTTTTCTATCAAATCTTCGGGTTGCAAATTTTTGGAACTTTTATGCTCTGTTTCCCTTATAAAACTGAATGCCTTTAACAGTACCCTAGTTACATCTTGTTTGCTTTGCTCCTTAGAAAATACCCTAAATCATCTCTCTCAAGTTCAAAGTTCCACAGATCTCTAGGGCAGGGGCAAAATGCCACCAGTTTCTTTGCTGAAACATAACAAGTGTCACCTTTGCTCTGTTCCCAATAAGTTCCTCATTTCCATCTGAGACCACCTCAGTCTGGACTTTATTGTCCATATCACTATTAGCATTTGGGTCAAAGACATTCAACAAGTCTCTAGGAAGTTCCAAACTTTTCCACATTTTCCTGTCTTCTTCTGAGCCCTCCAACTTGTTCCAACCTCTGCCTGTTACCCAGTTCCAAAGCTACTTTCACATTTTTTAGTATCTACAGCAGCGCCCCACTCTACCAGTACCAATTTACTGTTTTAGTCTGTTTTCACACTGTTGATAAAGGCATACCTGTGAGTCAATGAACTCTCTTTTCTTCATAATTACCCAGTCTCAGGTATGTCTTTATAGCAGTGTGAAAATGAACTAATATAGTTGGGATAGTATAATTTACAAATGAAAAAAGTTTAGAGGACTTATGGTTCCACATGGCTGGGGAGGCCTCACAATCATGGTGGAAGGCGAAAGGAATGTCTTACATGGCAGCAGACAGGAGAAGAGTGAGAGCCAAATGGAAGGGGTTTTCCCCTATAAAACCATCAGATCTCATGAGACCGTTTCACTACCACAAGAACAGTATGGGGGAAACTGCCACCATGATTCAATTATCTCCCACTGGGTCTCTCCTACAACATGTGGGAATTACGGGAGATACAATTCAAGGTGATATTTGGGTGGGGACACAGAGCCAAACCATATCAAGATCCATCATAGCTTTTAATATAAGAATTAAACAATTTGAAAGTAAAAGCAGTAGCTCTTTTAAGTCATGAGAGCGGTTACAAACCTTTCATCAAGATATTTGTTTCAGATTTAGTAATGTACTTTGGACCAAAAATCAAGTTTCATATACTCTCTAAGCATCAAAAAGTGGTTTTTAAATTCCTCTTCACTTCTACTAAGTTAGAAAATTCAAAGCCAAAATGATAGGTCAGGAATGAAAGTAAGCATTGATTGAGAGGGTATTAGGCATAATGTTTGAGATTGGAGCCCAGTATCAAGCGGATGCTGATTGAATCCTGAATCTGCCACTAACGGGCTCTGTGACCTTGAGACAGTTTCTTGACCCCTCTGTGTTTGTCTCTTCAGCTGTACAGTGAGGAAAATAGTGCCTGATTCTTAGGGTTTTGGTGAAAATTAAAGCAATTAATATAAACAAAGCTTTCAAAAGTGTGCACACCAGCACATAGTAAGTGTACAGGAAATTTATTAGCTCTTGTTATTTGTTGATTCTGTTATATCAGGACCAATTAGCCTGGGCACAACAAGGTGGACACATCAGTGGTTATTAACCCATGTTCATTCTAATTGGTCACAGCTCACTGCAGCGTCAGCCTCCTGGGGCCAAGCAATCCTCCTGCCTCTGTCTCCTGAATAGCTGGGACTGTAAGTGTGCACTACCACACCCAGCTAATTTTTCATTTTTTATTTTGGAGAAATGGGGGTCCCACTATTTTGCCCAAGCTGGTCCTGAACTCCTGGGCTCAAGTGATCTTCCCTCCTCGACCTCTGAAAATATTGAGATTACAGGCATGATCCACCACATCTGGCCTGAATATTTTGAAAATCATCCTAGGCAAATTCCTATATAATCACATGGAGCACGGATATAAATATTATGGAAAGATTCCTCATTGAGTACTGTTCTTTGGCACTCTAATGACACTAGGTATATAAGCACTTAAATGCCGGATGTTAGTTTTTAAATCAGAGAAGGCACTAAATTGTTTCCTGATTTACTGGTTTAATAAATTCTTCTTTACCAAATAATTCTTCACGTCCACTTGATAAATTTAAATGTACTTAAATATATATATTTAATTAAATTTAATGTATATATATTTGAATATATGTATATATATTCAAAGAACTTTTTTTTTCTAACAAGCGAATAAAATCATTTATTCAGAGAAAATTTTACTCTAACCAGTTGCTCTAGAGTCTGCCTTTTAAAGAATTATAAAATATTCTGAGCATTAAAAATCAAGATATTTTATTCCTGAGTGTTGGGTTCAGGCTATTTCTGATAGCAAAAGTTCCCTTATCTACATAACTAAATGAGTAAGCCATTCGAAATTCAAAATCTACGGGTATCTTTCCCGGAAGTAAGATAGTAAGAAATATTTTTCTCTGTCCCCATGTTTTTAAAGTTTATTTCTCTTTTTAAAAAATGTATTAGTAATAGTATTTTTGATTGACAATTCATAGTTGTATACATTTAAGGGGTACAATGTAATGCTTTGATATATGTATACAATGTAAAATGATTAAATCAAGCTGACTAGCATATCTATCACCTCACTTACATATCATTTTTTATGGTAAGACATTTGAAATTTACTTTTTTAGTTATTTGGAAATATACCTGCTGTGCAATAGATCTCAAAACCTATATCTCCTGTCTATTGGAAACTTTTCGCCCTTTAATCAACAACTCCCTATTCCTTACCTCCCACTCCCAACCTCTGGTAACCATTATTCTACTCTCTACTTCTATGTGTCCAACTTTATTAGAATCCACATGTAAGTGACATCATGCAATATTTGTCTTTCTGTGTCCGCTTTAGTTCACTTAACCTAATGCCCCCCGGATTTATCTGTACTTTCGCAAATGGCAGGATCTCTCTCCCCCTTTTTAAGGCTGAGTAGTATCCCATTTTATATACATATCACATTTTTTAAGAAAAAATTTAAATTTAAATTTATATTCATCTAGTAATTGAAAAACTCATAGGCACAATAGGATATTTCTGTGTTAAAGGATCTATTAATATAACTCAGCATATAAATATCTTATTATTAATAATAGCTAACTTGTACTGAGCATTCACCATAAGCACAATATATGTGTTAATGAATTTAATTCTCACAGTAACTCAATAGGTCCTGTATTATCCTCATTTTACAGAGCCACATAAAAAGTGACTTGCTCACAACTATTACCAGAGCCAGTAGTAAAACTCAGGAAACTGTCTCCAGAGATAACACTCTTGAATACAACAATAAATAATCTCTTAAAACAGAAAACATATGATTATTTTCAAGACCCATCCTTTTTTTTTTTGAAATGGGGTCTTGTTGTATTGCCAGGCTGGAGTGCAGTGGCAAGATCTCGGCTTACTGCAACTTCTGCCTCCCAGATTCAAGCAATCCTCCTATCTCAACCTCCTGAATAGCTGGGATTACAGGCAAATGCCACACGCCCAGCTAATTTTTGTATTTTTAGTAGAGAGTGAGTTTCACCATGTTGGCCAGGATGGTCTCTATCTCTTGACCTTGTGTTCTGCCAACCTTGGCCTCCCAAAGTGCTGGGATTACAGGTGTGAGCCACCGTCCCTAGCTTCAAGGCCCATTCGTAATGAAAACTCAAAAAAATGAATGGATGGATACATTTTCATTATTATATATGTTTGTGTGTGTGTGAATGTGTAAAATATGGTACACAAAAGAGAAACACTTAAGTTAGGAAAAAGCTAAGTTACTATTTGTAATGAATAAAACTGAAAAGTTAAATTAATCATTATTTGCAGATGATATGTTTATTTACTTAGAAAGAAAAAAATAAACTAAAAGATTATTTTAAAGATCTATTCAGGTGGGTAGGCACGATTCCAAGATGACCCCAAGATTCCCACCCTTTGGTGTACACCTCCTGTGCAATCCTTTCCTCTCGAGAGTGAGGGAACGTGTGAATATGGTAGAAAATCACTCATGTAATTAGATTACTAATGTGTTGACTTTACATTAATCAAAAGGGAAATCATCTTGGGTGGGCTAAACTTAAACCAGAGAAGCCTTACGAGAAGGAGATGCATCAGAGAAAAGTACCTCTGCTTGCTTAGAAGTAAGCAAACTTTCAGGTGGGCTGTGTTGTGAACTGCGTATGGGGGCCACATAGCAAGCAATGCACTTGTATGTTGCCCTTGCCCCTGCCTTTTACATGTTGCTTCCAGTAGGGAGGATAGGAAGATCCCACAGCAGAGAGAAAAAAATGTGATCTCATTTATGAAAGAAATGATCACTCCTCATCTGGAACTACTTAAGATAAACTGAAGAGACTACAACATGACCACATCAACGGAGACAAAAGGCAACATGGCTGGAAGGGCTCACTGGCATTATGGAGCAACACCTAGAAAGCCTTGTAGAATGATCAACCTCTGGGATACCGATAGTTTACCAGCAAGGTTAAAGTCATCACGGTTCAGATTGAATCAGCACACCTACACCATTCTTGTGGCCAAATTTCACACAATCCCAAGACAGAAATATCATGCAGGCCAGTAGGAGCCCTCCTAGAATTGAACTGATTGTGAAAAAGCATATCCAATTCTTTGTTTCTCAAACTGAAGAGCCTTGAAAAAATAATCAACTTATTAATAACAATATTATCTTCTGCTAATTTTAGAGACTTTGAGTACACTGTAATACAATATTGAGATCTGAACACCTTCATATGGATATTTTTTGAATGTATGAATAGTTACATTGATAGCTTTTCTTTTAGAATAACATAATAAGAGTAACTGTGAGAAAAAATATTTGCAAAGGAATAAAATTAATCAAAATGACATCTTTTCACTGGTGTGGCATAATTGCCATGCTCTTTGAAATGGCCAGATTACTAACAGCAAGTAAAAACAAGATTTTGGTTTTGCCCAATTAAAAGTCCTTGACCTTCTGAAATCTAAAATCCTGGCTAAAGAATTTGAAGGGAATCTTCTTTAAGTAACTTCCTAGGGTTTCTGTGGCAATACAAAAATAATTTTAATAGTCAGGCAGGAAAAGGCATACTACATATACACATTGCTCTTCTCTGATTGGCTCTAACATGGATGGATTTGATATTGCAAATCTAATCTCTCTTAACTTAAAGTAAATCAATGAAAGATTCATGTTTCAGCTAAGCAAATCATTGTGTGAAACTAATTGGTAACAGATGTCATTAGCAGCAAACAAACAACAAAAAAGTATAACTAGATTCAATAAGAACCTAGCCATGCAAATGACAGCCCAATTAGATTCAGATCCTAATAGGTGCATATGGAAAGCATTTATGTGCAATGTGATGCATCTCCACTCATCATCTCCACTCAGCATCTTCTTCACTCCCTTGAGTGACTCAGGATGAATACTGGGAATGGAGAAGGCTCCATGTTGAGACTGATTACTGGAAACATGGTTAATGCATTTCTTCCTTTTTAACCAGAAATTGTATGCAACTTACTGTCTCAAAAAGGCTAAAAAATACTTATAGTATTCAATTTGGATTCATGGAAGATTTCAGTGGTTTCCAGGTAAGTCAGAGACACTTAAATAATATCTTCCAAATTTTATAAAACATATTTGAATGAGATCAAGTCTTCTCAGCTAAGGATTTTTTTCCATCAGCAAAATTTGAGGGAAATAGGAAATCACTACTTTGAACCAAAGCATAACAAACATGTAGTATCATGTCCTAGCTTAAGTAAGCAGTGAACAAATAAAATCAGTTCTCTTACCCTCTAATGCCACCTTAAAGGTACGTCTGGAATATATAGCTAATGTCAATATATACTCCTACGAATTCTGCATGAGAGTCCTAGTTGTTCTGTATCTTTGCTGACATTTGATGTTGTCAGTTTGGGTTTTTTGTTTGTTTGTTTTCTTGTTTTTGTTTCCTTGGTTTTAGCTTTTCTGGTGGGCATGAGGTGATACCTTACTGTGGTTTTAATTTGCACCTCCCTTGAAGTATAATGATATTGCGTATTCTTTTCATGCAATATTTTTTTTTGGTAATTTGTTATTTACATGTTTGCCTACTTTCTTCTTACTAAGTTATGAATGCTAGAGGGTAGAAGCTTAATTGTTGCTTATCCTTTTTTGAGAAAAACCGTTATCTTCCCATATAACCTATTCTTCTCATCTTTCTTAGCTATGCTTCTCTTTACCTCTCATAACCTTCCTTTTCCAGGATCCTGTGGCAGGCGATAAGAGAACTGCCTAGGCTGAATTACCATCTTTAACTCCTAGGATAACTTTTCTTCTCTTATCTATTACTTCCAGATTTTACCTAACAAGCCAAAAAAAAAAAAAAAGTTAATCAACAGAACAATAAAATGCATTGACGAGCCTTGTGATATTTATTTATTTAAACAATGTAAAAATAATTAATTTTATGATTGGCTTTTTTAAATTCTCAGAAATTACTTTATGTGAAACTGAAACAAATCATTATGCTGCCTGTATGGGCTTTTTCACTTTTTCATTGTTATATGTCTTAATATTATAAGTTATCTCAATATACTTGGAGCAAAAATCTCAAGTTTAACATAAAGCCATGTATAATGAAATTAGCTCTTCAAGTCTTGATACCTTTATGACAACAGGCAAGAAATAGAGGCAGTGTAATCCTACTTACAAGATAGTAAGATGTTTTAAAATGTTTCTTCTGCACTAGGACATTCAAATAAAAATATCTTCTAAATAATTTGTATAAAATAATTGATATTTTTCTGCTAAAATGTTTTATCAGAGTCACTTTTCCATTAGGCTTTTGTGTGCACCAAACAAATTGCCTAGCTATTAAAAAGATGATATCTCTCATTTGTCCTAAGTGTTGTGAGGATTAGAGGTGGTGAAGAACTTTGATTTCTGAAAGCAAACAGAAATGCTAAACAATGTTGGTAAATCACCCAGACCAGAGGAAGCAAAGCAATCACTCCAGATGTCCTTCTGGAATATTGCTAATGCCACCTCACATTTTATTTTTTGCCCTTTAACTCCTTTATTTTTGCTTTAAAATTCTGCATTATCGACATGCTTTCAAACGTAAACCTCATCATAGTATGTTAATACAGCTTAATTCTTCAATCATTCATTTAATAATTCTTCCTTCATTCCATAAGCTGTAAAAAAATTCCATCAGCTTTGATAGTAGGGAAATTTGATGGTGGGCATATGATAGCTCACCAGTAGTGTATTTGTTAGTAACTTACTATGAAAAAAAATACGAACAAAAGAAGGGAAGGAAAGAAGCAGCTGGTACCTGTGGTTTAGGATCACTATGTTAAGGGTATCCCTTGTTACCACATTAATCCTCATGGAAATCTTGATGTCATGATTGTATCTCAGTTTTCCCTAGGAGGTTTAAGCAAAATTAAGAAACTGTTTAAGGCTTAAGACATAGTTAGTGTTGAAGGATAAAAAACCACGTCATGTCACCCTGAAGCTACCAAGCTTTCTACTATATGACTTCAGCAGCCAAAGAGCCATCAACTTTTCTCTGGTTACCTGAACATATTTACTGACATCTAATTCTTTTCTCCCTATAATCCTACTAAAAAGAAGTTCAATTCCAAAATAACTTAGAGCTATTTTTATAATACTAGGCACATGAAAGACTCTAGGTTTACCAAGCACTTTATTCTATAGTAATCAAAAAAGTCATCTGTTCTGTTTGTTGCCTCAGTTATGTGGATCAGGTCACAAGGAGACATGGTAGATGAGAACTGAAAAGTGCTCTCCGATCCTGGCAGTATGTATTTTTATGTATTTGCACTTCATCCCTCCATCAGACAGTACATTTTCAAATAGGTAAAGGCCATGAAAAACTTTTCTAAGACATGTTTTCCCTTTCCTTCCACCACATAAGCAATTGTAGATACTCAAAGGTATTGTTGATAAGTAATTTGTTTAAAAAACAATTCATCTCAATGGACTTTTTCAATTTTTTTGTATGTACAATATGCAATACTATTATTAACTGTGGAAAGTTGATCAAATATCTGGTATCAAAAATATACATTACATTATTAAAATATAAGAACATGATAAATAACATCATAAATTCTTAATGGAATCACAGATCTTTAGGTTATATATGTAAAGCAGCCTTAGTTATTATTTAGCTCACTCCTTAATTTCTTCAATGGAGAGATAAAATGACTAAGTCAATATTTATCAGTTTTGGAAAAAGTCACCGTTTTAAAAATAGACTACAAAAGGTTTATAAAAACATCTAGTGAGCTAAAATCAATTAAGCTTTCTTTTAATCTTAATTAATTTTAAATTATAGAAAATTTGCAGAGCTGATGGAAATTTTATTGCTGCAGTTTACAAAGATTAGTAGGATGATCTAGGGGCAAATACTGGAAAATTTCTCTCAGTACATATTTTCTCTTCTTCCTATGGTAATAGAATTCCTTAATTTTAGCAATTCATGCCCACCTCGAACAATGTCTGTATTTTAAAAAATTTCCCTACAGTTAAGTGCAATTCTCCATTTTGCTAACAGGTTCTAAGTGGACATGAAATGGTGACATGATGGCAGGGGTGATAGTAGCCATAAAGTATATGAAATAAAAATAAGTTGTTGGCCAGGCACGGTGGCTCATGCTTGTAATCCCAGCGCTTTGGGAGGTTGATGTGGGCACATCACGAGGTCAGGAGATCGAGACCATCCTGGCCAACATGGTGAAACCCTGTCTCTACTAAGAATACAAAACTTAGCTGGGCGTGGTGGCATGTACCTGTAATCCCAGCCACTAGGGAGGCTGAAGCAGGAGAACTGCTTGAATCCGGGAGGCAGAGGTTGCAGTGGGCCGAGATTGCGCCACTGCACTCCAGCCTGGTGACAGAGCAAGACTCTATCTCAAACAAAACAAAACAAAAAAATAGGTTGTTGAGGAAGGCAAGCAGAACAACATGTGAGAAGATCCTAGATGATTATGTAGCTATCACATCTTCCCTGGACTATACATCCAGATGTTTGGAGGAGATAGAAACATATTTTGGGGAGAGAAATATATTTGCACCTTGTTTAAGCCACTATTTCACTACTCTTTGTATTCTGAATAACAAAGACCTTTATATTCCTCTTCTTACGTAGCAGTTGTTTCTTTACACCTCACAATTACCCCCATGAAACCCAGAAAACTGGTCATTTTTTTGCGAAAAAGACTGGGGAACTCTTTAATCCCCTTCAAGTCCCCCAACTAACTGGTAGATTATTTAGCCTTGTTGACATATGAGTCAAGCATTCATAAATACATGTTAGAGGCTAGAAAAAAAACAACAATCAAACATTCCAATCTTAGCCTCAGTTTTTCTGGCTTCATTGAATTTTCAATGTGAAAAATAACATTTAATCAAACTTTCAGCTAATAAATTGTATTTTTATTCAAAATTCTGATATCCAAGTGTAGAAAAAGAAAATAAAAGTCAGGTTTTCTTTGTTCTTTATTAAAAGAATTGACATACATTTCTCTTTTTTTCTTTCTTTCTTTTCCTTGTTTGTAAAACTACATGTCTTTCAAAATCAATGTCTATTGGGAATACATTTTAAATCAATGCCAGGTTTGCCCTTTTGCCTACCAAAAAGACTATAGCAGTAATGACATCACTTCCTTGCTCCTGAAAAACTGCTTCAAATTCAGTAGTAAACGTTGCAAACTCATTTATCTTTTGTTTATAAAAGCAGAAGTGAGAGAATTATTCTTGCAAATTGCTTTGATAAATGTTATTCCTTTGGGATTAAACATTCCTGAACTCTTTTCTGCTTTACTGATCTCTTTCATGCAATCCCTTTGATACAGCCTAGTTTCAGTTGTGTGTTGGATTTCTTTCCACTGTTTAGAGATTTTGGTTAAATTGTCTGCTCACTCTCCAAATATGCTCCACTCCTTAGGGCTTTGCCTCTTCTTCTCTAAAGGATAATAATTATTAATGTAGAGGAAGAACACAGCATTATTGTAAAATCACACGGAGAGTACATAATAATGTATCTCAGATTTTATCATTTTATAACTACCCGTATAAATAATCCTTCCTTTTCAGATGAATTTTCTTTAACAATAAATATTGATTATGGCTATGTTTTAAAAGAAACTTAACAGTTTTACATGTTTACAATCCTGGGTTTTGCTTGAATATTTAAAACACAATAAACCATATTCTTTCTTCCGGTTTCTGGTAGAGGGCAAGGCATGAGCCAGCATACTGAGATGATTCTGGACATAACCTTTCAGTCCTCAAGATGATGAGTATTAAACATGTATTCCTCTATCTCTTAGCCTTTCTTTGCTCAATTAGTTCATCACTCATTTTTTAAAAATCAAGTACATTCTATGCTTCATTTTAAACATGAACATAGAAACCGCTATACATTTTAATTTGGATTTTAAAGTACCCCATTCAGACTTCTGAGGTGGTTTGAAGTAATGTAACGGTTACGTTTTTATTATTTCAACTAATCAAAACTTTATCGATCAAGACTAATGTATCTATTTCATTGTACCAAAAGAGCAAGTAGGATGATTTGGACCCTGGCCAACAGGTAGAGTGGAAGAGCCATGAAGACACACTATTTGTCCAATTTAGTCTATTGTTTCTGGGCCTCTGAGTTAAGAAACAAAATATACATGGAGAAATATATAAGAGGGAAGAAAGTAAAGAAACACCACTTATCTAAATTACTAAATAGCAGAATTTGCATTATGCTTGATAAGTTTCAGTAAAATGGGTCCTTATTTGGACATGAATTAAGGAGGTGTTGCAAGAATATTTCAAAATTTTAAAAAGACTACGATTTAACCCCCAAATCCAAGAGACAAGCTCAAAGCAAATCTTTTTTGCTTTGAAGACACAGATAGATTGCCCCAGGTGGGAGGGAACAAACACTTGCTTTCCAGAATGCTCATAATGCAGAGGGGTTTTTTTTTTTCTGCTCACTATGTTCTCACAATTTGGCTATGTGAACCCAACATTTATGTTGACCCATCCCTTGCTTCCCTTCTGCCTTCTGCCATGATCATTAAGTTTCCTGAGGGCTCCCCAGCCATGAAGAACTGTGAGTCAATTAACTCGCTTTTCTTCATAATTACCCAGTCTCAGGTATGTCTTTATAGCAGTGTGAAAATGAACTAATATAGTTGGGATAGTATAATTATTTAATAAGGTTTTTGTGAAAGAGGTTGAAAGTTGATTGTTTTAGTGACATGCCACAATGTGCCTCCATTGTTGGAAGTGGGACATTCAAAATTAGTCATTCTTGTTTTATTTTGCAACTAAAAAAAAGTGAAGACATGTTGGTGTAAAAATAATTATAACATTCACAGTAAAGTGATATTAATTCTTATACCTCAAGATGTAATAGATGGTATAATATAACAAGATGTTATAAAACCTTCTTGTTGATTGACATATTTAATGTGGCCTATAGCTATAAAATAATGCCATGAGTAAAACTTTTTGGAAAGCATTAAAAGGTAGGGGAATTCATGTGTGGACTATGAAATAGTTTTCTAATAACCCAATGGATACAGAAAACTGTAAAGTGCAACAATGATAATTTATGTATAATATGTTGACTCAGAAAAAACCTAACTCTGAAACTCTACATGAACTTGAAGACATTTCCTATAAGGATTATGTCAAAAATCATGAATGTTAAACAGCAATAGCAAGAAGTTGAAATTTCTGATAATCAATCAAGAGAAATTAGTCAAGGCAACAGAATTTAAAGATAATCGTAAGTAAGAATGAAACTTGTTATTTTCTCCATGGACTGGAAACAAAAGAACAAAGCACAGTAGAACATGCCAAATACACTAAGGTCAATAAGGCACAAATAAAAATCAGGAGAAAAAAAAAAGATGATTTTTTGTTTGTTTGTTTTTTTATTATTTATTTTTTTTTAATTTTTTTAAAATTATACTTTAAATTCTAGGGTACATGTGCATAACATGCAGGTTTGTTACATATGTATACATGTGCCATGTTGGTGTGCTGCACCCATTAACTCATCATTTACATTAGGTATATCTCCTGATGCTATCCCTCCCCCTTGCCCTCTCCCCACAATAGGACCTGGTGTGTGATGTTCCCCTTCCTGTGTCCAAGTGATCTCATTGTTCAATTCCCACCTATGAGTGAGAACATGTGGTGTTTGGTTTTCTGTTCTTGTGATAGTTTGCTGAGAATGATGGTTTCCAGCTGCATCCATGTCCTTACAAAGGACATGAATTCATCCTTTTCTATGGCTGCATAGTACCCCATGGTGTATATATGCCACATTTTCCTAATCCAATCTGTCACTGATGGACATTTGGGTTGATTCCAAGTCTTTGCTATTGTGAATAGTGCCGCAATAAACATACGTGTGCATGGATGATTTGTTACCTTGACATCAGTGGCAAGCCTCTTATAGAATTCACCTTCAAGGTCAAGGAGTCAATCAAGCATAGTAAGTAGAAATTTTGAGAATTTTAAGGATTTGGTATGATGCAAAAGAATATCTTAATGATCTCTTTCATCTCATTGATACTGCTTTGGCTCATAGCACATCATTTATTAAATAAATATTCAATGAGAACTATGTACCAAGCAAATTCTGGCCCTCATGAACTTTACATTTTAGTTTGGGGGAGATTGTTTATGGACAGATCAGGAAATTAATACTTTAATTTTAAGTGGTAAAGAGCACACTTGGATTTAGGTCATACTGAAAAGTTAAAATGAGTAGGTCTTAATAATGGATTAGTTGTAAGGTTTGCAGGACAGGAGTCAATAATAACTTAAACATATATATACAAACCTATATCCAAATTAATCAGCCTAGATTCAAGGTTTTTATAAGTATGCTGGCTCTGATAGTAGTGATCAAAGAGAGATTTTAGATAGGTTTTCAGTAGTTGCTGTAAATGACTTCTTTGAAAATCACCTATTATTCACTTGAACGTACAAGTAACTTGATAAAAAATAACCACATATATAATTTTAAGTTCAGCAATATTATGTCACTGTCAGAGATAAATACTACCAAATAAGTGTCACACAAGCATATGTGACCTATGAGGTCCCCCAAAACCAGAGAATGAATGAGTAAATGTAGCAGCTTAGTTACTGATCCCTGCTTCCAGGTCTTCATGAACCATTTCTACTTGGGCCATAGATTCCTTAAGGAACAAATAGATAATTTGCATGCTTGGAGCGGCAGTAGACTGTAGGTCCCTGGCGTTACATGCAGTTTTTGGAAGAGAACCATGAATCTATGTGTACCAAGTATTATCCGTAGACTAAACAAATGAATAATTATTGCACAAATTTGTACTCTCTGAAAATATATGGAAATCCATTGTAATTAAACGAACTTTTATTTCAATGCATTACTTAATAATTAGTAGCTTTCTGCCATGTAATATTCAAAGAGCAAATACCACAAACAGTAACATCTGGACATTTTGTTAGGATGTTTGGGTCCTTTGGTAGTTTACTAAAATTATACCTAAAAAATCACTACAGAAATCCCCTCTCTCTCTTTATGTTTTCATCAGAAAATAGAAAGAGCTACTGGCCTATTCAAGAACGACATTCAAGAACTATTTAAGCTAAAAAGTAAGTTTTAGCTTGAATATATCAAATGTTTTTAATATTTTAATATTTTTAGTATTGGCGAAAACTAACAGATATCAGCTAAAAACAAAGCAATAAGCAGGAAGTATACAAATATAAAATAGGCTATGATGAGAGATGAACATTATTACCTAGATATAAAATGCAGATACTGAAAGTAGTCAGACCTACGTATGAATAGAAATTACCAACTTGTGTAAATTCAGCCAAGTTACTTAAGCCCTCTGTGCCTTCATTTCTTTATCTTAAAATAGGTATAATAATACCTCTTTGTTGTAATGTTTCAAGGATTAAAATAGATCTGTGTGTGTGGTTTTTAACAGAATGACACAGAATAAGTCTCACTAAATAGAATTTTTAAATTGAAAAGAATTTATTAGAAAGACAACTTGTTAAGAATAATGATCTACAGCAAAATGGATGTTTGGAAAGAATAAAGGTTTAAAGGACAAAGTGAGAAGTAACTGATACAAAATAATATTCTAATTTTGTATAAGTATATACAATAGTATAAATAGACTCAATTAGGAAAAGTCAAAGAAAAATGTTAACAAGGCAGCAGTGTATATTTAAGAATTTAATCAATTTTTGCTAAGACCAACAGGATTATTTGAGCAGCATTTGCCAAAAAAAAAAAAAAAAAAAAAAATTAGTAGACCTCTAATTTAGGAGCCTTTCTAATAAAATCCCAGGATTTCTGGCCAGATGTCTGCCAGGAAAACTAAGGGCATGCAGCAAAACCTTCAGCATCTTGTTTTTTATTTCATACTCTGGGTTCCCTGTGTGTTTAAGTAATGAAGGCCAAGGCCTAAATCAAACACCTGCTGGACAGCATTTATTCCCCTCCCTGGCAGTCCCACACCATCCCATTCACTGATGGCTAGCAACCCCTTTATAAGGCAACACGCATGTAATGTCAAACACAATATTGTGTTTGCTGCTGAGTCTCATTATTTTTCTGGTTTGATCTTCCCTGCTTTTTTCCTATGTCAATTTGCAAATCGTCTTGCCAGGTTTAGAGCATTTGATATTGTGTAAACTGTGTTCTGCTAGTTTCAAACCCCTGGAAACACATTTAATAGAAACTTCACATTCAATTTCAGCTTTAACATTTAAAATGCTTTTACTTCAGCGACCAATGACTCTTGCATTTCTCTATCTCCTTACATTTTATTCTGAGTATGGAGAATAATAAGGAAATGGAGACTTCCAAAATTTCAATCTGCATTTAATAAGGACATATGGTTGACATAAGATAATTATTAGATTAAACACACACACACACACGTACGTTCCAACTGAATTTCCTAGCACCAAGGACAATCTGGTTTTAAATTTTTATTTCAGTTTGTCTATGTCCAAGATATGCAGATACTTTAAACTCTTAGGTATAGAAGGAGTCAAGCTCTCAATAAAGCAAAGAATGGCCTCACTGTGGTTTTACTCAAAATCTAAGTTTCCCCAGTTCTTCAGGAAAAATATCACATGTTGACTATGGAAAGACTAAATGGCAAGTCTCTTGTCAAAGGGCAGATTGATTCGATATGAACTGGGAGAGAGAGAAACATTAGCTAAATTGTAAGCCTCCTGAGACAAGAGAATTGAATAAAACTCAAACAGACTTTGAAGTTTATGCATTATTTAAGGATTTTTTTTTTGCATAAGCTTGTCTCCCTCTATCTTTTATCCAAAATATCTATATATTTTCCCACAGAGAGATAAGAAAAAAAAATGCACTTTGTCTTTTGAAAGTATTGGTTCCTAAGCCCCTAACTGACGTAAAGTACCTCTATAAGATGTCTTTTTTTCTTTTTTTTAACAAAATAGAGGCCTTACCATTGGAAGTGTGGAAAGCTCTATTACCCATTGCCAGAGTCTCCTAAAATTACTTTCAATTGTAAGGTGTATCAGTTTAAGAAACTAGAAAAATATCTAGAACCCCTCTCTCTCCACTAGAGCAACTTTCTCCAAAACAGCATATACATTTCTTACTTAAAATGCAGATTGTCAATAGATGTTTGTAAAACAGTTAGTAAAATTTAAACAGGTTTCTTTTTTGCACATATTTTCAGAATCTTTGTTAAGCTAACATGCAGGGGAGTAGGTCTACAGAAAGGTGTGTAATATGTACGGATGGTTTCTGACTGAAGGTAGTCTGACTACGATGATGCAAAAATGACAGGCATGCAGCAGGAAGTGTATATCCAATTTTGAATTTTCATCTTTTCCCAGGCTAGCAATATGTGGTACGATACTCTTACATGGTGCTAGGCAGCTGCAGAGAGCCACAGCTCCCAGTCAGCCACATGATCAGGAGGGTAAATAACCCATACTTGATATCTTCCTGCAGAACAATATGCCTGCTAAACCATCAACAAGTGTTGATGCCCAGTGCCTTCTATACTAGTGATTCTCAAGCCTCATCAGAAGAGAGATTGAGGACTTGGCCTCTGCAGCTTTTCAAGCAACCAGCAATTAATTTTGGTTAAATGCTTCACATCCTTCAGATCTTTCAATGGTGTATGTTAATGGTGAGAGCCCACACAACCATCCTGTTGGTCACTTTCAGTACAGTATTCAATATGTTATATGAGATATTCAACAATTTGTTATAAAATAGGCTCTGTGTTAGATGAGTTTGCCCAACTGTAGGCTACTGTAAGTGTCCTGAACATGTTTAAGGTAGGATAGGCTAAGCTATGATGTTTGATAAGTTAGGCGTAGTAACTGCAGTTTTGTCTTACAATATGTGCAACTTACTATAGGTTTATTGGAACATAGCCCCATTGTAAGCTGAGGTGCTTACTGTGTTGGCTTTCCCAGGCTTATTTGCTCATCGAAGATTTTTCTCTTTTCCTTGCCATTTGAGTCACTTGTCTCTCAGAATATTGATCTCAACACCTCAAGATAGGGAAGGGTCAATCAGTGTGAAGCAAAGGCATAGTTTAAAAAAAAAAGAGTAGCAAAAAGACTAGAAAAGACTAGTTAAATAAATAAAGTCTGGAAGAGAAAGAAGAAACTTCCCACAGGTCTAAAATTAAGACACCAAGAAATTACGGCCATCTCTTTATTAAAATTATTCAACTTACAGTGTGAGGCAAATACCTGTTTCTTGTGCTGAGAATGTCCCTGTGACCATTGGCTAGATTCATCCTTTTACTATGTGTAGCAAGATGATATTGAGATATGCTGGTTAATCATGCTTTTTGTGCCTGCAATGTTGTTGCCCTTCTCCTTCTTCTTCTTCTTCATCTTATTCTTCCTCAAGCTATGTGAGCCTTTCCCATTCAAAATAGAGCAAAAAATCTTATTATCTCAGCTGATGGTTGACATATCAGAACTAGTCAGGAAAAAGATTAAAATATTTGGCTTTCTAGTTTCAATAAAATACTTGGAAGGATTTGGACCATCTGAGCTGATTTTCCTTACTCAGGGATACTAGACAGGTTGGGGATAGAGGGATGAATCAGAGGGAAAGTGAAAGGTTTAAATGATGGAGAGTTCTTCAAAAGGGCCCAGTGTTCAATTTTTCTCTAGCTTCCAAGCCAATAGAACATCTTATAGGTTTGAGGGTATAAAAGAAGAAAGATTCTAGGTGCCCTCTTTTTCCTGGATAATCTTCAGGAAAGCTACAAGCTCCCCAGAGTGTCCCAGGCATCATAGGATGCAGGGGCAATTGTATGGAAATGGCTACAGATGTGTTTAGAAAAACATTTCTAAGATAATCTATGTTTCCTGGAGTTGAGAAAGATGAGGTCGAGATGTAGCCAAGTTAGAGAAACCATGAGGTAAGACTGAGAAGGAAGCACCTGCTTGCATCAGAACTGAGAACAGATGGATGGGAGCTCAGTTGTTGACATGTGGCTGGATAACTATAGCTGGAGTCTAAGAGGGAATGTCCCTTCCCTTCACTCACCCATGTGATTTGGTATTATTTTACCTATTTTCAGGAGAGAGAATCAAGGAATGCAGAGATTACACATCCTGGTAAAGTTCACATAGATAATAAATTGCAGAGCTGAAACTCAAACCCAAGGCTTCTAAATCCAGAATGGAAGCTCCTTGCATTACTCCGCAACAAATGGGAACACATTTGGCTTATGGAAGAAAATGATTCACTCATTTTAAAAACTGTTTCCTTTGAAATCTCATCCAGAAATTTAGCAGTTGGAAATTAAAGTATTAATTTCAGAGATGAAGGGACAGAGAGAAAAGTCACAGTTCTGGCCACAGGAATAGGAGAACATAGTGAAGGAAAATACTGGAAATGGCAAACATAAGGGGCACTAAGGACAGGATCTTGTGGGAATGTCCATATGTAGGCAGCCTCAGGGACAAGAGTCAAACTAGAAAGAGAAAAGGGGGAAGAATTTGAGGGTGATCCTACAGTTAAAGAAAGTTTCAGGAAGAAGGTGTCTCCTACTTTCAGCTATAAAGTTAATTAAGAGTGAATTATGACTGTCCTCTAGGCCTAATGTCAAAAGGACAAACATTAAATTTTGAGCAGTTAACCCAAAGGAAAACAAATCATGTTCTCACTAAGAGTTTCTTTGCTCTTACTGTCCAATTGCTACAAGTCAGTTATAGATTTTTCCAGTAGTCCAAAAATGAGTTGGAGTAGCAAATTAGGAGGAGTAGGAAATATTTCGTAATTAAAATATAAAACATAGGCATAAATAACATGTGAAATCATGTCTACAATAAGAAATGCAGAAAACTATCCAAAAGGAGATAAAAACCTAAAAAGAAAATAGTAGTGTTTCATAAGGGTACGTAAACAACTTTTTATACTCGAAAAGTTCTGAATCTATTACCTAGAAAACAACATTTAAACATCAAAAACGTTCCTAGTGCTGTTCCAGAATCTTTGCAAAAAACTTCTAATTAATGAACTCTGGCAAAGGAGTCAGGAAAGTATGCAATTTCTTTGCGAATAAATATTCATCAAAAGTGTTGGTTACTTTATGGAATAAGTTAATGTAACGGGAACATTTATTTATGTGGAAGAGTTTGATACTGAAGTAATTATTCATTTCCCTAGCACTTCAGCAATAAAGATTCTTCTTTAGGTGATAATAGTGTAAATAAACATATCTGACAATGTATCAGGACAGTTTAGAGGCTTAGGGCTTGGCCTCTGGAGCCAGATAGCTTGGGCTAGATCCTTTTAACTATAGGGCTTTGTGCAAATTTCCCAACATTTCTCTGCCTCAGTTTACTCCACTAAAACAGGAATACTAAGCATATTATTTTGTTGGAATTCATGGAAAGTATTTAAAATTGTACCTGGGACCACATGCTATATCCCTTTGTGATAATTACACATACAATATGATTCTATTAATTATAGTTTTGTGATGTAATCAGGAAATGTAAAGAATAAAATAACCATGAATGAATTTAATGAAAATATCCAAAATTATTTCCCTTTACGACAGTTTATTTTGTAGATTATCTTTCCATTTGCTTTAGTATGAGTACTTTTACATAAACTTCAGAAAATAATCCTGAATATTATAATTAGAGAGAGAAAAAAGAAAGGCTAGACTATTCTAAAGACTATATTTGGTGATTTTAGATAAATATCTCTTAAACTTCTCTTTCAAATTTGAATGCCTCCCTTAGGAAGACCAAATGAATATAGACATTTTCCTTTTTTTTTTTTTTGCACATTTACCATGTAACTGTGGGAACTCCTGGACATATGTACAAAACTTTACAATATAAATTTGAGTTGTCTTAAACATAAGTAAAATAATCCTATTGTAGACTGAGATGGAGACAGATGGAAAGCACAACTAACGTAGGAAGGTACGAATGACTGCGCTCCCATCTGGGGAGACAGATTGCCAGGCCTGCAGAAAATGGACCCAACAGTCATTTTTAACATCATACATATTTCCTTCTGGAAGCAATATACCAATCTGCAAATAATCTTACACTCTTTTTCAGTTGTTGGAATTTAAACAACTTCAGTTTTCTAACTTGACAAAGATTGCTTTCCTATGGAACCGGTTTATGGAAGATTTTTATTTTCTTTCCTTCTGACTCTCCTTCCTGAAAATGTATGCCGGTGTTAGATACAGATATAGACACAGATCTGGATATATACATTCATGAATTGATTATTTTTTGGTTTTGCTAGCATTATCTTTTAATTTAATTGTAGCTTATATAAAAGTTTTGAAAATATTCTCTTCAAATTTTCAAAATGGAAATTGTCCTCCAAATAATCAAATAGAAAAGTATCAATAATAGTTTAGTATTAGACTATAACTTTTGAAATTTAGCTAGAACACATATTTTGACTTTTCTAAAATTAAGCAACAGTAGTTTTCTTCTCTATGAGTTTTATGTATGTTTGCCTTTGGATGTAAAACTTTAAATCTAAAGGGTAACCAATGATTTCCTGTCCTTTTCTTTGTCTTGTGTCTCTGAGCTGATACAACTTTCGGGTAATCTGAGATTCATTTTTCTTTGAAGGGCATTTCTTCTATACTAAAGACATTCTTGAAAGAGGTGCCTCAGGTAGTCACATAGGCTAGTGATTCTTGGAACTGACACTTTTTGGAGTCAGTATACTTTTCCAGTTAAAAGCAGGGGTTTTGGAATAAGACTGACCTGGTTTTGAATATCAGCTGTGCCACATATTAACCCAGTGGGCACTGGAAAGATATTTTACTTTTATACATTTCAGAAATGTTCAAAATGTAAAAAAAATTAAGGATAATGATGCCTTCTGTAAATATCTCTCCTATGGGTTAAATGATATTCATTCATTCTTTCTTTAAATAGCTACCGAGCATCTACCTATTAAATGGCAGAGGCTGTCTCAGAGGATAGAACTCATATCCTTGGTGAGAGAAGTGGGGATCAATAACTATATACACAAATAAAAAATAAACTCTCAGTGATATGTGTCATGAAGAAAACTGTTTACTGTGGTAGAGACTGGATAACTTTAAATAAGGTGCTCAAGAAAGCCCCCTGAGAAGGCGATATCTGGGTTCAGATCTAAGAAACAAAAGGAGCAAGTCAAAAAGAAAACTTGAGTAGGAACTTTCGGAGCACAGGAAACAGTACATGCAAAAGCTTGAGATGGGAATCAAATCAGTATTTTCAGGGAACAGAATGAAGTCCAGGATATCAGGCATTCAGTGATCAAGAAAGAGTAGTGATAATGGAGGTTACATGAGACATATAAATTAAGCACTGGTGCTCTGAGTCACACAAACTTGAGTTCAAATCCTATTTGTACCACTTGCCAGATCTCAGACTAAGCAAAGAATTTGAACTACTGGAGACTTGATTTCCTCATCTGTAAATTTATATATTATTGAGTTGATTTTATAATTGTATTTAATGCACAGAACACATAAAAATGCCTAATAAATGGTTGCAGTCATAATAATAATTATTATTGTTTTATTACCATTGCTAATGAAGCCAGTTCATTTACCACTAAAGGCATAGATGTATGATGACCCAAACACAATTCTATGTGAAGTAACTATTTCAGTATGTGCCTGGGTAACACAATATTTCAAATCCATTTAGGATGAAAGGTTTTCTAAAAAAAAAAAAAAAAAAAAAAAAAAAAAAAATCCTTTCTCCAGTCTTTCTACAGTTCCAAGAGCTTTGTGCTTTAAAGTATTATTTTTTACCACACAGGCATAGCAAGATTAGATGCTGATTGGTGAAGGGCAAAGTGATTTATAAAGTCATTTTCATTTTTCATTGGTTTTTCTTTCCAATCACATGTGAGGAAATGTCATTGGGAATGTCAGCTGGGAATAAACTCAAATATTTCGGTCGCTTGTGGGTTCACTTACTTATTGTCTGTATCCTGTACTTTGACATTTGATCAAAAGCCACATAAATCTTGGTTTGTTTCCTCCAAGCCAAGTTTATTCTTCTGTATCCTGAATTTGATCCTTCTCCTTCATATTGTGTTTCTTTATCGCTTCTGTCATTGCTGGTTCTTCTAATGATCCATGTTCCTCCACAGCTGTATTTCCACTGGAATCATTCTTACTTTCAATCCTTTTCTGAACCCCTTATTAGTCTCTCAACATTTGGTTCCTTGATTTATATGTACATTGAAGACATTTCAAAAAAAGCTTGTAGTGGCCATGTTTTTTGAAAGGTACCAGTTATCATTATTATAAGACTTGGAATATGAAGAAGAACCATTACAAATGAAAATGATAAAGCAAGAGCTGATGTCCAAATCATAGCTATTTTCATTACATTTGGAAAAGTTAAATATGTGAAATATGTGAATATGTCTAAATATGTGGAATACCACCACAATTAGATAAAGCATATGAAAGTGTGGCTTAATTTCTCATTTTTTATTCTGACATATTTTATTATAGTATGGATATTGTTGGATTGCACTTTATGATTTATTAAGCAAAGGAACTTTTGTGTGACATAAGGAAACATTAGCTAAGCCTTAACTTTTTAAACTGGCAGGCTATTTTTTTTGTTTGTTTGTTTTAAAATGGTGTTTTTCAGAATGTACCTAAAACCCATTAGAATTATAGAAATATTGTCTATAATGAAGAAAAACAGAAAGAAGAAAATTCAAACCATCCCTAGGCTTGGGTACTTTTCTATGCATATGTTCTCTGGAGGTGGCCAGGCATGTGGCCATTCAAGAAAGTCTAACTGTGTGAGTTTGTTCAGGCTGCCACAACAAAATAACACAGCCTCGGTGACTTCAAGAACAAAAATTTGTTTTCTCAGAGTTCTAGAGGCTGGAGGCCCAAGATCTAGGTGCCAGCAGATTTGCTTCTTCCCGAGGTCTCTTCTCTGTCCTTGGCTTGCAGGCGGCTGCCAGTTTGCTGTGCCCTGACAAGATCTTTCCTCCGTGTTTGTGTATGCATCCCTGGTGTCTCCCTGTGTGTCCAAATTTCTTCTTCAGAACAGCAGTCAGATTGGATTAAACCCTACCCTAACAGCCTCATTTTAATTCAATGATCTCATTAAAGGCCCTATGTCCAAGTAAAGTCATTAGCTGAGGTACTAGGGGTTCAGGCTTCAACATAAGGATTTTTGGGAGACAGAATTCATCTCATAACACTCATTGACTTCCCACTTTTTGCTTCTAGGGTAATCAGGCCCTTAGGGATTGACTACTAACAAAACAGAGTATCAAAATGCTCATTGTTTAATTATGATGACAACTAGGAATGTCACTCAGATTACAAATTCTATAATTGACATTACAGTAAATGATCCATGTACTTTAACTACTCAGAAATATGCAGAGCAAATACTGGTTAATTCCACCTTTTGTGTAATATGTTTTCTTTACATTTGTATATATATGTAGTTGTCTGACTCTCAGACAACAATTAGTTTCTCTTTGTTCTGTTGGCCATTGAGGACTAGCACAGTATAGCACAGACTAGGAAGGGTAAGGGGGTGTAAAGGGGGTGAATGGTGAGAAATTACTTAATGGGTACAATATGTGTTATTTGGGTAATGTATCCACTAAAAGCCTTGACTTCACACTATGCAATCTATGCATGTTACAAAATTAGACTTGTACGCCATAAATTTATACAAATAATAACCAGATCCACTAGTTAGAGTTTGCTATCTTGTTTGTTCACACATACGAATAAAGTCTGAATGTTTCCCATGACATTAACTATTATATTATCATTGATTAATCTATTGGTTAAAATTGCTCTGTCAAATAATGTAGCATATTTTAAAGTTTGATACACACTACACAAACTACACTATACAAGGATAGCACTAATTTATACTTCCAGTAGCAGTGTTACAAAGCTGTTTTCCCACACTTACTATTTATGAGTAGTTGGGTGAAATATTGTTACTTAAAAAATATTTTCCATTTTGGCATGTGAAGAACTGGCACCTCATTATTTTAATATGCATTTCAGTAACTACTTAGGTAACTTGGTTTTATGTGTGGTTAGTGTACTAGTTTTTGAATTGCGTAGTCATGTCTTCTGTTCATTTTGCCACTGAATTATTCATCTTTTTACTGATTTATATGAGATCTTTGTATACCCATTATATTAACTGTGTGCCCTAAATTATTTTAAATATACCTATTTTTGAGTGTGATATTTTATTTTTGAGCCAAAAATTTTATTTTTGTGTATTCAAAAATCAATAGTTTTCCTTTAAAAAATTCTCAGATTCTTCCTTTGTAAACAGAAATTGGATAATGCTTTATAGACATTTTGTACTGTCTTTTCAAACAAAATCCCCTTTATTTTCTCAATTAATAGTATATTCTGCACAAAGTCTAAAATTTCTCTAAATTAAACACCTGAAAACTTACCAATTAATTGGTTGTTATCAGAGGCCATGTGGTGTGGAATAGGAAGCTATGACCCTGGGCAAAATTACTTGTCTTCACAGCAACTAATTTTCTTCAAAATGAGGATAACAATGTCTATCTCACAGTGTTCATGTGAGGATAAAACTACGTAACAAATGTGAAAACACCTAGGTAGTATTCAATAAATGTTAGTGACTTTCACTCTCCTAGACCTGTTTTTGTTGAACCTCAATATTATTTGCATTTTATTGGTGAGCTTACTGTGCTTGGTTTACCTGTATCTTCAACATGATGCAGCCCACTCTGTGAAGTATTGTAAAATTTTTCATACATGAATATACTAACATCATAGTATAATTATTTGTATACTCTTATTGCACCTCTCATGCTTAGAATGCATAGTTAACATTAGTTACCATTACATTTTCTGCTAGCTCTGTATCTCTCTATAGGATATGCCCATATTGCCAAGGGGATTGAATATTAAGTTCCACAAATTACTTCAGCAACATAAGAAATATCATCAGATGTCAAAATAAATATTTCATTTTCATTTCTGCAAAAACATCAATTTTTAAATTAGGCTACTTTCAGTAATGAGTTACATTTTTCAGTAAATTGTAACAGTAATACAATTGGAAAAAGCTTAAATAATAAAACGGATTTATTAGTTTTTGAAGTAAGGATGTCTAAAGATGTTGGCTAGCCTCAGGACTCAACAATTTAGGCAGAAAGAAATGCCTTGCTCTTCCTCACTGTCTCCTCACAACTCTACCACTGATCAGTTGTTTGTCTCTACCCATGTTCCAGGGAATAGGCTCTCCTGACTTAAGGTCACTTTTGTTCATCATTGAATAAAGTGGAGTAAATACCATTTCACCCTCAGCCACTCAGAAATGTATCAGAGAGGAATCTAACTGGTCTCAATCGCTATGTGGGGCTTTATACTTAACCTGACGTCCATCACTGTGTCCTTGCAGATTCAGAAATTATAACTGGCCCAGCTGGGGGCACAAGATCAATCCCATGACCAGCAGGAAGGGCACTGCGATGGGAGCACTATCAAGACTACAAAATCAAGGAAGAAATACTTCCCCAAAGTAAATGGAATGTGTTGTTATAGAGAAGGTGAATGGAAAAACCTGCTTTGTAGGACCAAAATGGCTGCTGCTTCAACAAAGTGTTTATTTTATCTAATCAAATCAGTATTTTTAGAAGATGATAAAACTTGTACAAGAAAAATTTGTTTAATCCCCCTGATTTATCTATATACCCAGCTATGCTGACTTTATACTATTTTTAGTCACATAACACTGGGCATAAGATACAGGATTATCATTCAAAGTGTATGCCCAGATTTGATGGTCCCATACAAAGGCATAAAAAAGGACAATTATCATAGTTCAAACATATTTGGCACAAAGATTAATATGAGGAGTATAGACGTTAACTCCCACTTTCTCAAACAATTTTACTTTAGCTCCTGGAGTTTTTTTTTTTTTTCTTTTTTTTCAGTGCTTATAAGTATCTTGCAAATTTCAGAGTGAATGATCCATTTGTATGTTATGTTGATGGCCTAAATTACTAATAATTGCATTCATAATTATCTTTACTTTAGTATGGCATTCTGAGCCTCATGAATTCAAAAACATCCAGCCATGAAAAGAGACCTTTAGTGGCATGCAATACAATCTAATTTCTTCCCACCAAAGGGCAATTTAGCAATATTGACCATCGAAGGGGCCAAATCAAACAAGATAATGAGGGATAATTCTCTTTTCTCTTTCTGGTTTACCGTTCCAGATTTGGACAATATGGACAACAGAACAATGCCACCATAATTATTATTTGGCTTTCAGAGCTACACAAATGAATAATCTTTTTCAATGTTGCTTCCAAAAAAAGTTCTAACATTGTTATATAACCACATTTTCCCCTGCCTTGGCTATTTTGGTCTTGTTAAAATGTTGTTTTTGATCAAATAGCCCATACACGATTAGCTGTAGTATTGTAAAATAAATGAATCACAGCTGCACTAACAAATACATAAGGAGGAACAGAGAATGATACATGCAGAAACAATTCTATCTGTAGTTGAAAGTATCCTGACAGCAATAATTACAGAATGCAATAGACCCAGTTTGTCCATCACAATTTAATTTGACTCTAGTCAAAATTGCTGACAAAAATGCAAAGAACAATTTTATTTCTTCAACTACATTGACTTTAGGTATCTGCTTCTGGATACTCGAAGCACAAGAAATATCTAATATATGAGAGGTTGTCACATTTGAACATGATTGTAGGTGGTGGAGTTCCTAAATAAAATTGTAAGAAACACAAGAGATCTGGAGAACAAAGGTAATTTAGAATTCTGAGTAACTGGTGCTAACCCTTAAATGCACAAGGTAGGTTTCTCTTTGCCCTAAGGTGTAAATAAGTTTATATGTGTGTGTGGTTTCTTGTTGATTTCATATTATGTCTTTCTCTTTTGTAAGACCATATTGCTTTCTAACATTCAGAGAGAGAGAGAAAGAGAGAGAGAGAGAGAAGTATTCCTAGTTACTCCAGCAGGAATATACTCAATTCATCCCCATACGTACTAAGTATAACTTTCTACATCAAAATGTTCTACATCAAAATGTACAAAATTATACTATAACTACGTATAATTTACTACATTAAAATGGAGCCTGATTATAAGGTTAAAAGACAACAGGATGAAAGTAAATTTGAGGCAGTTGAGATAAGGAAAACCTTCAATAAGAACAAAAGTAACAGATTTTAAATATACAATGAAGAAAATAGCAAGCAGAATTGATCATCTGAAAACCTGACTCAGTAATGTGAATGATAAACTGATCCAGTCCCTCTGAACTTGAAAAGGAAAAGGTACCCTCCTATAAAAAAGCAAATAAGAGAACAGATGAAAATTCAGAGGGTAGGAAATAGAGACCCCACATGCAGTGATCCTATGAAAGGTACAAGATCACATGCAGTAACTACAGATAAGTTCTCAAGTAAATGCTTAGTTATTTAGTATGGACGTAAGTCAAAACACCTAGGTTCAAACTCTGGCTCTGCTTCTTCCAAGCTGGGGCACCTGGAGCAAGTTACTGGCCCTTTCTGTGGCTCAACTTTCTGATTTCTAAAATGCATATAATACCTTCCATGTGAGGGCATGATGTTTTACTTACACCAATCTGACATGCAGAGGACCCTCAATAAATGTTAGCAATTATTACAGTACAACTCAAAACGTATTTGTGTTATCCATTCCTGCTTTCTCACTGCCCACCATGCTCTGTTGAGGAAGTAAAAAATCAAAGACAGAATAGAAGAAAACATTTCCAGGCTTATTTAAAAACAAACAAACAAACAAACAAACAGACAAACAAACAAACCCTGTATACGCAGAATAAAAGAGTTCTTCATTTTCTAAGGAAAAAAAAATTTTAAAAAGAGAGACTCAAAACTAGATATATTCTACCTTGATTTTGAAATTGCATATATAATCTCTACAGTTACAAAGTCATTCAAGGTAGAACACTTAAAACCCACGCATTCAAACCTTTCTTTCATATTTGACAATTTATGTAATTACTATCTTATCTGCTTTTTAAAACTTTCTATATCCTAGAAGCTTTTCCATGTAACTGGATGCTTAAATACCTCATTTTTAAAAACATCCATAATAGAATTTGCCATGATTTATTTAAACATTACCATTCATTACCCTTACAAGGGTGAAAACATTTTAGTTTTTTAAATGAAGACTTGATTATGATCTGTTTTCTTAGAATACAATTTAAAATTGCACTTCTTATCTTTTGTCTTTATTGCATATTGTTTAAGTATTTGTACTTGTTATTGATCAATGTTGGAGAATGGTTTGGAATTTGGGCATAGAGTTCTTAGTCATTAAAAAAGAATTAGCTTAATTGCTCCAAGATGTATGTCATTTTGTTTGCAAATTGCATTGCACTTGTCAATGTCATCGAAAAATTGGGAGGCCATATGGCCCTCACTTCAACATTATAACAACTATTTAAGAAAAGGGCACCTTTTGTAAAACACACACACACTCCCTCTCTCACAAACACACACAGAAGGATTAAGGCTTTACCAAATTCAAGCAGAGAAAGTTCAGTCTTTTGAGTGAGAAAGAATAGTGATGAGATTGTGCATGCATTAAGAAAAAAAATAGAATTCAGAAATAGCTAATATCTCATGATGAGCTGTCAGTGCATATCTTGACATCTTTTTTCAATTGCTCTTTTCTGCTAAAATCTAGGAATTCTAGGATTTGTTCCAGTGGAAAATATTTCTCTCTTACTGGACAATCTACAAATTGTTGTCAAGATTTGTACTAGTAGACGGATTTATGGACCTGACTTTTAAAAATCTTTACTGGCATATACACTACTTTTTGAAATTTTACTATATACAAAAGTTTAAAACTTCTAAATATAACTGCATTAATAATAGTATACAGTTATTGAATGCATACTGTGTGTTCAGAGCTGCGTTAAGTTCTTTACTTGCTGTCAGTGTCTCTCCTCTCAACATACGCAGAAAGACAAGAGACCCAAATAAAATTGTCTCCCAACAGTTTCAAAGAGGATTATCCAGCCTCTTAATAATTTCATTCCTGATCATAATGCTTTTTGCACTCTTAAAACATTGCTGTATGTATAGTCAGTGTACTTCTCCTTCAATCTTATGCTTTAAGGCATTAAGGTATACTGGAAGGAGCATGGAAATTGTTACAAGACAGATGTGAGTTCTAATCCCAATCTATCAATAGGTTTAGAGAGACAGTTAAATTGATTTTCATATATTTTTAATAATGGCTATTTTCACTTGTAGAATTTGGGATAAGCCTAATTTTTTATTTTAGTTTTCTGCATCATTGGCATGTTTAAATAATAAGCATATATTATCCTAGCAAAGCAACGAACTGTTGTTTAAACACATACATTAGTCCAACGTTTAGATAGCAATTTATCTACCTTTTAAAATCTCTTTTATTTATGTAGTAATTCATCTAACAGTTTGATAATCATTGTTTTGGTCAGGAACTAAGATGTAACCCAACATGGCTTTAAATGAACAAAATGACTTTGGAATAACATCAAATCAATTCCCTAGGAAATATTGTGGTGACAAAATTCTATCACTGTCACTTGTAATAATCAAGTTACATGCCTGGGGGAAACGAAATGCTAAGCCTTTTAAAATGATAATCAATAGCTAAGTGAAACTGTATACTAGACCCAAATAAAATGTTTGATTTCACTATTTCAAAAGGTAAGTTTTCAGATTTAAAAAAAGTACCGTTTTACATGCCTTTCTACTGGTTTGAGTTTTTTTTTTTTTTGAAGTTATTTAAAGATAGGTCTCCAGTTATATCTTCAATCACCAGGGTCATGATTTTCCTGGAATTTTACAGTAGAATGTGCTTATACCATGTCATAGAGGGATAAAATGCTGAAAATACAAATTTCAAAGACCTAGAAAATCCCTGGTCTCTTAGACAGAATATGGTACTATACTACATTGGCTAAAGAATTGCATTATTTCAAAAGAGTCAACAGGATACTATTGCAAAAAAAAAAAAAAAAGATAATGCACTGTGACAAATGAGACCAAAATTACCAGGATACTCTGCAGATGTATTTTGATTTGATTGAAAAAATTAGGTAAGTGTAGTGACCACAACATTCCTCACAAAGCAATGCATTCATCTTAAGAAATACTTCTCTACCATAATAGATTTGATGTCCACAGTATCTTCTGGCAAATATGTTTACTTTGGTGAAGTACACTAGTATGTAAGTCAAAGAGCACATATAATTTTCAGTAGGAGCAGAATGAATATGAAACACCAGGAATTTAAAGTATTTTCTGAAATGTGACAAGCTATATAATTCATTCATTCAAGAAATAGTTGTCAAGATTCAAGGGCCAACAATGGGTCAGGAGTTTGACAGATACTAGGAATTCAAGTGGTCAAATAATGAACAGTGTCCCTGCCATTATTAAGTACACAGTCTGTTCTTTATTATGGGTAAAGCATATAAGATGAGGTATATTAACATTTATTTTACCATAACAGTAAAAATAATGGGGAAATATAATTTGATTCTGTACTGGAAAATGAATTTGGTTGACAACACGGCCCTTTACTGAGAAAAAAATAAAGCTAAGTAGAAGATGAGATAACTCTTATTTTCAGGTTTGCAACCTTAAATTATTTTCCTATAACATTTTAAAAAAGTATAATTCAGGTGACTAAAATGAAAGTAATCATAGGAAGAAATTCTTCATCTCGAAAATTATTGAAAAATTGAATAAGATTAGGAAAAGTTTTAGAACATGCCATTCCAAAATATGCCACTTTGTCATATTGATAATTTTGAGCTGAATGCACTTGAGAAACAGATGTAGGAAGGGATCTCTGATCTCCTCCTTTCTACATAAAAGCAGATCATAAAATATCCCAGGAGAAATGTCCCTTCCCTATAGCAGGAAGAGAACCTTCTCATCACTAGAGGCTGGGAGTCCACACAAAAGAGACCTGTTCAAACAAACCTACTAAAATAACCCTTAACTTCCAACAGTCTCCCCCACATATTTCCTAATCTCTTTCCCATAATTTATTGCCCCTAGCCCAAGCTGCTTTGTCTTGTCACATCCCCACAATTTGTTATTCTTAGTGTAAAAGGTATGTAAGCATTTGGGCCTGACGGTTTCTTTGGATCTTCATTTTCCTTCTGAAGTCTCCTACGCACATGTAAAAATATTATGTAAATACATTTGTATGCTTTTCTCCTGTTAATCTGTTACATATTAGTTTAGTTCTTAGGTCAGCCACAGAACCTAAGAAGGCAGAAGGAAGTCTTTCCTCCCCAACAATTACTATATTTTAGTCCTCCCTTTTAACCTTATGACTTACTAATGAGCACAAGGTTTAAATAAAACAGACTCATTTCACTACTATTAGTTTCATATTCTGCTATGAAAATACGGAGAAAGTACAAGGAGTTTATAAAACTTCAGGAATTCTTCTGATGTTTTGAAGATAATAGAAAATACATTTAATAATATTAAAGAGACACCAACATGGGTAAAATAAAACTTTGCTCAGCCTTTGGCAACCTCCAGACTGGTATAGACTGTTAAGCACTATTAATGTCCCAGAAAAATTATTTCACAGGTAATCCTTCAGGGCACCAAGGAGAATTTTTATGTAAATTAGATAAACTGTGTCATATTGTCTACAATTTAAGACGGGTCCACTCTAAAAGTCAAATGAGAAAATGACTGTCTATAAGTAATTCATGGTGCTTAGCTCATCTTTATAGTGTCACCACTCTGAAAATATGGCCCTGAATAAACTTGCTGTAGTCTAGCCAGTATATGTTGTTGAGAGGATTCTCATGAACCAAATTCCTGTTGTCTTCACGTTCTGTGGAAAGGAGACGTATCAGGCAGAGAGTGAGAGGGCCTCACTCATTGCACCTTCACTCCACTTCTCCATCCCGCCTGCGTTGGCACCTGCCAATACGCTTAAAAAATCTTTCCTCCCACCAGCCAGTACTCTAAAAAATTACATTTCTGGTTCAGATGAGCCACAGAAATATTACTTAAGAACGTGTATTTCGTATATCTAAATAGCACTTTCCATGTTAAGGCTTTATTCTCTATTCAATATACTTTGATTTTTTTTTTTTTTTTTTAATGATTCAAATAGTCTTACATCTCTTTCTTAGTCTGCCTCTAGGTTTAGGTAAGATCTAAGAGAACAAAGACTTTGTCTATTTATGTACTAGTATACACACATACACACACACAGACACACTCTGAAAACCACATAAGACAATAATAACAAGAATATTAGTGAAAACAAAATGACATAAAGTAAAATTATCTGAGACAGTTCACCAAACTAAGATATTTATCAAGGCAGTAATCCAGATTTCAGAAGGGCTGTTTGGTTGCTGACACTGAGACCAATAGGGCAGCATTGTGGTTATTACTACACACATCACACTTACATTCAACTGGATGAGAAAAAATGATGAACAAGGCACATTAAGGATCTGTATCTGTTTTAACGTACACTAAATGTATGAACAGGGGCAAGAGTTTTAATTTCTCTAACCCTGCTTCACTATCCAAAAAAATGAGATTATAATATTTCTTATTTACATGTCTATAGTGAATATTACGTTAAACAACATAAGTAAAAATGCTTAGCACAGTACCTGTGACTATTCATTAAATATTAATTCAATTAATATTCACGATATTCATTATTATCAATGATTATAAATTTACATACCTTTCAATTACTAGAGTTCCAATAGTTACTAGTTTTGTGTATTATGTTTACTCATTTAAGTGATCAAAAAAATGGGTAGAGGTAGCAGAAAAAAAGACTTTTTAAAAGCTATCATAGGTATCAAAGATGTCATTCTTATAAACAATTTATTTGCTCTCTATTCTACAGACTTTCACTGGGTGAAATGATCTACTTCTATGTTTTCAACTGTCACTGCAATTGTTGTTCAAAGGTCATCTTCAGAGCCATTTGACTTCAAATCCTATCAAAACTATATCTTTAATCTTTATCAACCAAGCTCACTCCTCTTAATCTCCGACACTATACCACCACTTCAGTTCAGGTCCAGATCCTCTGTACGCGGGACTGCAATAGCTTTCTAACACACTCCCCTGCTTCCATCCATCGCTCTAAAGTAATCCTTTGAAATTTCAAAAGTGATTATTAAATTTCATCAAAGATTCCCTGTCACCTTCAGGATAAAATCTGAAGTCCTTAGAATGGCATACAAAACCTTTCATCATTTAGGTTCTTTTCTATCTCCAGCTTCAGCACTTACTTCTTTCTTCCCATACCAAGCTACTTCCACTGCCTGGAATGTCCCAGCTCCCTTTTTTTTTTTTTTTTTTTAATCTAGCTAATTTCTAACTGGCCATTAAACTTGGCTTCAATGCTTTCACCTTCAGACAGCTTTCTCTAGACTTTCTCCCTATGCATGCACCTGGCTCTCAGTGCTTGCCCTAATTATACCTACCACTTTGTATGGGATGATATTTTTGCTTGTCTTTATCCCAGATTAAGTCTGAATTCCTTGATGGCAGAAAAAGTGACTTGAATCCCAGTATGCAAATCTATATGTAAACAAATCATCGTTAGATATCTAAACCAAATGATGAATAATCCCCAACACTCCATGCATGCAGAAATGGCCATGCAGAAGGTGTAGTAGGCTAGGTAGACTTAAATAAATGACACAATAACGTTATTGAAATATGATTTTGTGTCTCTTTTATCTCTGCCTCTGTGCTCCCCATCTACTCCCAAAATATACTCCAGACTAGAAGTCTATATGGGCTAAAGATAATAGAAGACTGCAAGCTTCTCTACGAAGACTGTGTTTGCCAAATTCACTCTCATGAACAGCTGCTGACTTGAGGAATGTGTTGCAAAATATAAACTAGTTATTTTCTACTCTCCTAATATGGGCCCTGTCCATTAGCAAGTGTGATCATTTGTACTCATATTGATTAGATATGATGTATATCTAATATATATTTTTACATATTAGACACTTATTTAACTATATTAGATATTTCTAATATATGTAAATTAGAAAAAAACACCTTCAGATTATTGAAATTAGAGTTACCTCAACTTAACAATTGAGTTTTCTGAAGAATTACTTTGTCTTAGGTTTATATGCAGTTTTAGAGCGATACTAACTAATGCTAGAGACAAAGTGTCCTTAACCTTGAAGGTCTACTGAGATACTTTATTAGTGGAACAATTGTTACCTTGGCTGACACATGGATGTCAGGCTTTGGATGGGGTCAGCAATTTAGACTGAGCATCATGACTTCAGAACATCAAGTTAGTTTTCTTCTTTACTGAATCATAATGATTAAAACATCTAGGATCACAACAAAATGTAACTGATTAGAAGATATTTTCAGAGTGTTTTCCTTTATCACTTAAGTACAAGGTGTGCATTAATTTAGGTCATGGGCTTAATTAGAATGTGTATTAGCAAAATATGTACTACAAACAAATTAAACTAATTTCTTTAAAGCTTAACATCCCTCAAAACACACAATTCCTGAGCAATGAAATGAAATCATACTGCTTACTGGATTTGCAATGAAATGAAATCATATTGCTTGCCGGATTTGTGTATTCCTTCTGTGAATATTTGATACTGTTGACTTATCGGTTTTGTAAACCACGGAGCCCTCTGTCAGTGAGCCATCATCCCAGCAGGCTCAGTTCTGAGGGCATCCATTAACTTTGCTAACACTGTGAGGATTCTCAAACATTAGTATTCTAATGAGACACTGTGTTTCTCCACCTATATTAAGAGCATCTCTACACTAAACCTGCTGCTTCTATATCTAAACCAAACAATGGATTAAAGAAAAATTGACCTGAAAACAGAAATATGCTTTTTGTTAACTTTTTAAAAAATTTACCATTTATAATATTCAATGCCACTTACAATGGAAGTTAAGCGATTAGTCATCAATGAGGGACCACAATACAAGTCACTCTATTTACAAACAAGTACATTCTGATAAAATAGATGCCTATTTTACTTGCTTATTTGAAGAGAAAGAAATATGTAGCTCTACTTCATCTCAGGAATTTTGAACCACAAGGTTTTAATGGTAAAATAATGAAACATTCTTGACTCCCAGCTCAGGGAAAGGTGAGCCAAGTTGTTCGGTGAATACCAAACCTTGGGCAGATTTCCACCAAGAGGATCAAATTGCTTTTCTTTCTTTGAAGGAGTGCATATTGTTCATGAAGAGCTGTGAAACTAGGTGGTGGGGTTGGGGCGGAATTGAAGAGGAAACATTAAATATCTTGGGGAGGAAAAGATGTGGTATAATATATACATTGCATATCAGTTTGAAATTTGCATATCAGATTTGAAATTTGCATATCAGATCTAAAGCAATTAAAAAGCTCTGAAAAAAATAGTCATACTTTTCCTACCAAAAGTTACTTAATACCACCTCTTTATTTCATATACCACTTTCCCTCCTGGTTTGCTAAAAATTGGTACTCATCTATGTCATTTGTAGAAATTGGTTCAGCATTTATAAATGCCAATATTCATCATATTCCTTGCAAATGTACATATTTAAATTTGCAGTTCATCTTATTCTTGTAAAATTTTGACAGAATTGACATAATTATACACAGAACAACAGTGTTAAAACAATTTACATACCTTAAGATCTGATATTTGTGGCAAGCCTGAAACAATTACAAGATTTTGGAATAAAATAATAATGACCTTTTGGAATGTAAGAAGAGAATCTCATGTTAGGCTGGGCTTATAAATGAGTGCAGAGGTTTTTGGAACCCTGCAATACAAGAAGCAGAACTATAATCCATCTGGCATGCCCCTTCGGTTCCCATCCTGAGCTTCCAGACTGTGCTTAGAAACTCTAGCTATAATTTTGGGGTTCCCTCTCTAGATCTTTGGTTAGTTAGGAATATTATTTGGAGAAATGTCTTCTGACTCACACACAACGCCTTCTCCTTTGTCATTAGGGCTGACATCATGGAGGAGGGTTAACTGTGCCAAATGTGTGCTGCTTTCAGATGCTGCTGCTTCTCCATTGTTGGGGATCCTAGAATAAACTCTGTTAAACAAATTTTTTAAAGTGCATCAAATTTTTTGCAGCAAAAGGGAAAATATCCAGTTAACATTTATGCTTAGGTATTCAAACATATCTGCATCAATTTATATAGATAGTAATGCTTTCATTAAACATTGATTGAGTGCCCAGTACACTCAAATACACCCACTTAGGAACTGTACATAAGGCATGCGACCTGCCACTGGAAACTTTGTGGTGTCAGATCAGGAGATAACCAGGCTCAAAATAAATCCAACAATGTGATACAGGAACCAGAATTCTGGTAATGAGTATGTACATTCATGCTGCTGAAGAATTCCACAACACAAAAATTCAGAAAACAAATATTTCCTTTCATAAATCTAGAAAGTCTAAATTCTAGTTTCAAATATGTTTTCTATAGTGTATGTATATATATATATATCTCACAATATATCAATAATATCTACAACTGGTGAGTCTGAGCTAACAAAGCTCAATTTGAAACTCAGAAAAAAAAATGTTACTTACAATGTGTATTATTTTATTTCCGAGGTCTTTGTTACATAAATAATCTTAAAGGTCACAGTATCAACTTCAAGGTTGAATAATAAATTGTAAGTACATATTGAGAAAAGAAAGAGTTTTAGTTCAGCCAGAAAATGTAGAGACAGAGACAGAATGATACATATCAGAATGCACACTCTCACACACACACAATAGGCATTTTGAATAGCATACCACAATATAATTTCATTCATATTTTGAATATTTGTGAAAAATAATGGTAATTTTAAATTAAAAAGCTACAGATATTTTTAAAGTTTTATATGTGGCTTTTAAAATGAAATATTAAATGATTAAAATGGATTTCTCCTATTTCATGCTGCAACTGTGATTATATGTAAATTTCTTTCCAATTAGAGAAAATGAGTGAAAAGCTATCAAAATTGTTCCACATTGGTTTATGAAATGAGTCTGGATTTTATCCAGTGCAGACCATTTGATTATATATGCAGACACTTATCTTTCCATGTTTGAATAATGCATAGGAATTATAAGATGTTTATCTTGAGATATCAAAATGAACAGTGACTATACTCAGGAAAGAAAGCATTTTGTTTGTTAATTAATTTATTGATTTTCAATGTCTCTGTCTCCTAGGAGCCCCTTTCAGGAGAGTTTCAGATCTCCAAAGAGACTCCTGATGTATGTCTGCTATTATATTTCAACAAATTCGACTTTGAATGATCATTCATATTAAATTGCTTAAGAAAATGTTCTGGATGTAGATCAGTTAAAGACTTTTGAATGCTTAAATATTTAAAACTTAAAATTTAAAACTAAAACAAACAAATAATCAAATACTAAAGGCAAATTGTAACCTGGGGAATAGGTGAATAAAGTATGATAAAAAAACTGACACCCATAATACATAAAATGTGACAACAAATATAATGTGCTACTACTGTATCAATAGATATAAAGATAATGGAAATAATCTATCAAAATAATATTTTGACTCTATCAAAAATAATAAAAATTATAATACAATGACCAACTAAGAAATGTATGGAAAAAATTTCAACTTCACTAGAATCAGAAGAGAATGTATGTTCATACCGACTGAACAAAGGTCAAAGAATAATGTGCATACTTGGTTTACCAGAAAAATTTAATGCAGATGTATGTACTTTAAGATCATATTTGTGGCAAGCTTGAAAAAATTATGAGATTTTGGAATAAAATAATAATGAGCTTTGGGATGTCAGAAGAGAATATTATGTTAGGCTGGATTTATAAACATGAGTACAGAGGTTAGAGCAACAGAAATTAGATTAAAAATCATTCACATGTCCTGTAGCTCCTCAGGTATTAATAACTTTGTATTGCAAAGTATTTAAATATCATTTGGGATAAGCTTAACAAAGTGCCATTTTTTACTAACAAGAAAATTATTTTGACTGTTTGTACAACTAGTAAGATAATTTAAAAATCTAAATCTATCATTTAATGATAGATTTCTATACCTTTCAAGGCGCTTAATAACTTTTTCTACCACAGGAGTTTCAGGATTCAATATTCAGAGGACAAGGAACAAAAAGTCTATTCAGTGACATGCCCAAGTGAGGTCTGAGCCCAACTCATCTGATTCTGCACATGCCTGTGAGGCACAGAGAGGGAGGGAGGTTGTGGGCTGAGGATTTGTTCCAAAATTTCTGAGCACATTTTCTTTAGAATCATTTTCATATGAAAATGCTCTGAAATAGTTTCTATTCCTCCTAAAATAATTATCTTAATCGTCTTAGTGCCAGAGCTGGCACATACCAAGCACCCAGAGATGGCAGTATTCACTTTCCATCTCAAAGAACCAAAGTATTTAAATAAAATTGTCACTTCTTTCAGTGAAAAAAGTATAGACTCAAGAAACATCATTGTAGAGCAAGATGGTGGATGCTGCATTACTCCTCACTGTTGAAATAGGAAAAACAAAAACAAAAACAGAAACAAAAAGCAATCTTTATCTAACATTTAAAAATAGTTCATTACAGGCCGGGTGCAGTGGCTCAAGCCTGTAATCCCAGCACTTTGGGAGGCTGAGGCAGGTAGATCACCAGAGGTCAGGAGTTCAAGACCAGCCTGGCCAACATGGTGAAACTCCGTCTCTACTAAAAATACAAAACTTAGCCAGGTGCGGTGGCAGGTGCCTGTAATCCCAGATACTAGGGAGGCTGAGGCAGAAGCATCACTTGAACCCGGGAGGAGGAGGCTGCAGTGAGCCAAGATCATATGACTGCACTCTAGCCCAGGCGACAGAGTAAGACCTTGTCTAAAAAACAAGAAAAAAAGAAAAAAAAAGTTCATTACAAAATTTAAAAAGGATTGGATTATTAAAGCTGTCACTGGCACATCTAGTTTTCAGCTTGTTATTTATATAGTAATCTTAAAGCATTACTCTGGTACAGAACCAAAAAGTTAAATAGAAGACATTTTAGATACTCCATTTAGATGAAAGAATTTTCTGAAAGGTGATGCTGTGTTTAACTCTTCTGGAATTCAGACGGGAAGATTCTGAGTGATATTTGTCTCAGGAAAGAGTTGCGGAGGGAATCAAACGTGTTATTTGAACAATTTATATACACTAAGTAGACAGTGTTGGAGCAGACCTCAGTCAACTGTTTCTGAGATGTGTCTCCCACCTTTCCTGTGTTAATCCCTCACAGCTCCATTTCCCAGGCTGTTCCTTGCCCTCTGCTGCCCACGGTTCTCACAGCCATGCTTCATGTCTCAGATTTGTCCCTTCTCCAGATGCAAACTTTTGATTCGAATTACTTTAGTCCCTGCTTCATGATTATTTCAACACACACACATACACACACACACACACACACACACACACACACACACACACAAGGACTAGAACAAGTCTTGCCTCATGTGAAAACAGCATAATGCATTATCTATTTTAGGGAATACATGACTATTTTAACCTCTGCCCACACTTAATGCAAAAAAAAAAAATGCTTCTAATAGTGAAAATTCAGGCACTGGGTGAAGTCATTGTTAGAAATAAGTACATGGAAAGCTTTGGATGTGTGTAATTCACAGTGAAGAAGGCTGAGCCTGAAAAGTAAGCCAAGTAAGCCAAACCTAAAAGTAATAAAGTAATAAAGATACTTAAACCGCATAATCACCAAAGTGTCTTGAAATAAGATGATCAATTTCGCCTTCTCGCTTTCACACCATCCCCACTCTCAGAGGCCATGTACGTGCTTCTCCAATACCAGTGTACCAGGGGATCTGGTAAAATGAGGCTCTGGTTCAGTAGATGTAGGCACTATCTAAAGCTCTACACTTTTGCTTTGTTTTAACTTTTTATATAAATGCTCAGGATACAGATTGACATTCTTTTGTAAATGGTGATTTTACTCTTACTGAAATAGGACATACATGTATCCTGATAAAACAGAATGAAAAGTCTGAATTCACTGGAATTCCTGTACAAGGTGCCAAAGCTCCACACAGCAGCTTCTTTCAGCTATTTTATTATAGGAATAGTGTTCTGTGGGGCAAGAAATACACTGCTCATAACTGATTTTCAATCCCCTTTCTCCAGTGGGATAAAACACTTTCACAAAGAGCTGTCCTATGGAGAACCCCCAGTTTTCTAGCTTGCAACAAAGTGACTAGAGACAAACAGGAAAAAAAAAGGAGGAAAACTAACACTGAAGCAATCATACTTCTCACGTCTCTGAATAGAGAAGTATGGGGAACCTTTAGTCACAGGAAATTAAAAATATCCAAGTTAATTACATAGTTCATTCACTATCAGACAGATTTTTTTCGCTTAAGATTTTAACCCCTTTCCAAATCAACAATTGTCTCAATCCAGCCATGCATACTAATAAGTGAAATGCACGAACATCCCAGACATATACTTCATTGAGTCTCTGCATTCGGTACCCGGCAGTGAAAAAGTATGCTTTCCCAACAAGTCAGTACTGAAGACTGAGAATGAAAACTGCAACTAAAGAAGGATACTCTCTTACCCTGGAAATATATTATCCACACTTTCCCTCCCTCACATTAGAATACAGATATCCTCCCAACTTTTCATCTCCTATGTTATCTTTTCCTGGGAGATCTATCATTCGATCTTTTACTACAAGGGTAGAATATAGGTTAAGATCACCAAAATTCAATTTTACGTGTGGTACAAGGAAAACAGAATGCTATAAAATTAAGCCTCATCACCCTGGTAGGGATGCTGGTGCTTTTATGCAGAGTCTTTACTGCCAGTAAGTGATGCTGTCTCCCAAGGAACAGCTCTACAGAAAGTTTTTGGGTTAGTGTTTCCCCCAGCTTATTTCTGCAATGGAGAAAGGCAATTCCATACCAAAACAAAACAAACAAACAAACCTGGAAAAGCTACAAATGTTAACCGATACTTTAATACCAACAACACAGATATCTAAGGAGACAAGATGTAAGAAAAAGAGTTCATGAACAGCCCAATAGAGGCCAAATTCACAAATGGAGATTTTAAAGCTCACTGAGTAAAATTTTCTGGATCCAAACAAGTACCACAATACTTTTCAGTTCTCAACTCACAGAATTAAGAGCCCTTAAACTGTTAATTTTGTCCTGTCTCCCTATTTAGAAAAAATTCTCTCTAGAATCTATGTAAAAGTAACTGACACACCTGCAGTATGTGACATGAGAGATGTTCTCAACTCTTTTAAAAAGTAAAAGTCACTTTTTATAACCAAAAATGAAAAAGGTGCTAATAGAGAGAAATAAAATTTCACAAAGTACAAAAGCAGAGACTGACTGAAATCTGTAACTTTATAAGTAAGAATAACCCAGTCTATAATTAACTCCTCCACAGTGAACAATCTGCTACACATTCCCCGATGAGGAGTGACCCTAGCTTACCACAGTGAAACCTGCCACAACTGCAAAGCCAGAGTGCTGTCCCTTTTCTAGTTCTCTGTGGGTGAGATAATGCCACCTACTCCAAGGCAGTTAGAGAGACAGGTGTGCTCGTGGGAGTTTCTCTCACCAACCTGCTAACTCAGCAGGAGTAAGTTCACCCAGATGAGCTCTGGTCTCCAATGTGCATCTGCGCTTAATTTTATGAAGGATCTAAGTATCATTCATTAGTTAATAAAAAAGAATAGAGAACTCTAGACCAAGTAAACTGTGAACTAAAAACGTGAGGAGGGATACCAATGACATTAACAACACTTTCTTTAAAAAATAGAATTGCTTTCTTTTGAAATCAATTACAGTGTGAGACGTGTTTTCTTTTCAGGTGCCCCACAATGGCACATAGCTTTACTCGGCGAATCCTGCCAACTTCCAAGTCCCAGGATACTGACCAGATTACTGCACATGGGACAGCATTACCTCCCAACGGTGTGGAGAAGAGCACATGTCACCACTGGGTGATGAGAAAGTTGACAGAGACTCTAGGCTTCACAATGCCAGATATGGTTGGAGAGCTTTCCTTGTTCTATTAGAAAAGTTCATGAGGAAGCTGTGAATATGATCAGTCCAGAGAAGTAATACTCTTATTTTCACTGTCAAAACTTCAGAAACCCTCCCTGTAGACTTGCCTCTTGAGTGCACTGCACATGAACACTTCATAGGGCGAACATTCAGCTCTTTCAGGGTCACATTCCCCTTTCCTGTGGTCTGTCCATAAAGCTCAAATATCTCATGGAGTTTTTCTGCATTGATTGTATCTGTTCTGTCAATTTTGTTACCCAAGATAAGGATTGGCACACTGGATATGTTTCATCAGTCATTAAAGCATTAAGCTCAACTTTGGATTCCATAAGGTAAGAATGATCTGCACAGTCCACCAGAAAGACAATCCCATTCGTTGCTGGGAGACAATTTTTCCAAACCCGGCATGCTTGCTCGTGCGGACCAAGGTGAAAAGTTGTAAAAGTCATTCCAGCAATTGTTAGCTCTTCTGATGTCGGATGTCGTGTTGGAATATGTTGGCCCCATCTGTCATCTTTGATCATGTGAAGAAGAATTGTTTTGCCTGTATTGTTTAAACTTAAGAATACAAGTTTTCCAGATTTCTTGTCAAGTCCTAGGAACTGGGGTACACTGCTGAAGCCACGGTAGATCCACTCAAAGATGAAAGACATTGTAAATGTTTACTACAGCCCAAGGGGCTCCTCCAGCAAAATGGCAGGTGACTCAGACCCTCACTCAGAGCACACAAACCAGCTACTTGCTGGATGTACGGGTCCTAAATTTTTAACTAGCGCCCAAGTGATAAGATACTACTAGCCTCTCGACCACATTTTGAGTGGCAAGATATCATGAGACATCAGAATGTTTTATGCTTGGGAATTAGACATCTAGGGCTTATCTAAATCAGTGTAACAGGTGGTGATGGGTGCTTTGCCCTCTAAGAATTAAGAAGAAAATATGTTATATGAAAGATTTTTTAAACCTATTGTTAACTTTTTTTCTCTTTTACCCCTCTTCCCCAAAATAGTTCATCATGACTAGATAAACTCCTCATTTGGAATAGAAGGTTCTCCACGGCTGGCCAAACAATCGCAAACTACTAACTTCATTCTCACCATATAAAACTGTGCTCATTTGCTAAAACATTCATTTTTTAAATAATTCAGTATTTTTAATCTAAACAGTATAGTTCAGTATAGTCGAGGTCTCTGCCTGGACTTTGCTAACCCTGACTTGTCTTTTCTGCTCCTTCTGAAAAACTGCCTCTGAGAATTAGATCATTTGCAGTCACTATATGCCATATGATCTGGTGTAGCATAAATTAATCACCTAACATTAAGGGACTTATTCTTTTATCACAACCCAAAAATTAGCAGAAATTTTTAGAGGAAAAATTATACCATTGCAAAAAGTAAAACCTGTTATTATCTTGTTCATTAACAACTTCAGAGCAGCTAAGCTCTTGGCTGTCAATTAGGCTTTCTTTCTGTACGTTGAAAAATATCTTCTCAATATTGTGTATAGAATTGTGGTTAACAGGGACTGATCTGCCCTCACCTTGCCTTGGGTGACATCAGTTGTCCATGGCTGCAGCCGCTGACATCATGCAGTCAGGTGAATGCAAAGGAGCATCTGCTTCATTGTGGAGTCACTGGGGCCAAGTCCTTGATGCCAATTCTGGCACCAAAGCCAAGGGCATTCAGAAATCACACCCCACACCCTTTGTCAACTTTCCCATGAAATTCTTAGCAAATCTCAAAAACAAATGTAAATTTTCAACAATGTTAGAAGCTAGGACTATTGATCAAAGATATGCCAGATTTCAGGAGGAATTTTTAAGCACAAAGTACAGATGAAGCCTTGAGGCAGAGTAGCAGGACAAGAGATATTGGGAAAATGACATGTCTGTCTTCAACACTGCCCCACACACATGGACACTCCACAATCAGAAGGAGGCAGCCATCACTCAATTCAAGAAAACAGATTTATTAGGTAGCCAGAGGCATATTTTTCCCACCCCATGACTTAACCCCTAATAGTCCTCTGAGAATATGGCAAGCCGTATCAGTTGCCTGCCTAACAGCAATTTCCTTCTCTCACCATGATAAACGTTAAAAATGTGAATCACTCTCTTTCCCAGGCTCTCTTGCAGCTAAGGGTAATCATGTGAACCTGATTTGACCAATGAGACAGAAGGTATCTTCCAAGGAAAGCTCTCTACGTGAGAATGGGGGCAGCATTACCTCTCCACTACTCTTTCCTTTCTGTCTTTGTAAACAACTCTGTGAAGCTGAAAGCAACCTGCTGAGGACACTGAGCAAAAGAAAAAGAGATTGAGCTGCTGATCAGCCTCTTCTTCCTCTAAGTGCTCCCTGGGTATTGTGTTTATTACAGCTCAAAGGAGTGATAGCGATATAAAATAGCTTGAAAGAGTAGGAGAGGGATTATGATAGTGTACATAATATAGCTTGAAAGAGTGAGTGATGATGTGACTTATGCATACTTGATCTACTTTTGCTTATAGACAAAAGGATTCCAGCAATATGGTTCCTGGAAAATCACCCTCTTCTGCTTTCAAACAAATTAATCCTGAGTCAACATTTTTGGCACCTCTATGTAGTGCTAGGCAACTGTGATGCTAGACTGTGTGGGGCTCCAGATACAGGTGAAAATAATGGATTTTATTTTGGCTCTATTGGAGTAGAAAAACCTAAGGTTAGCATCAAGAAGCCCAGGCCAAAGGCCAGAGAGTGGTGGATTCTGAAAGGAGATTTCTGGGCACCTTAAGAAGGTAGTTTTTGGTTCTGCATGAGTGTACCTCTTCACTCTACCCCACAAGAGGCCAAAGGATTTGTGCCTTGGAGATCTATAAAATCTCAAGAAGCCACTTAAAGAAGCCCAGGGGAGCCTAGTAAAAAGTATGAAGATGAAGGCAATGAATAAAAATGCACAACTAGTAAAACAACTGCTGAAGGAGACAGATGACATTTGGATTATAAAAATAATAAAAAAATAGAACACTTATGAAGATTTCAGTGAAGCTCTAAAGAGACATCCTGGGGTAAAAATAATAATTTCCTAAATAAATAATTCAGTAGTAAAGTGAGGAAGAGTGACCTGTATAGGGAACTAAATTAGTAGGCTTTGCAGATCAAGTGCAAATGTATTTTTAAATGAATATAATTTTAGACAAAAATCATGAAGAAAAGCATAGAAGATTTAAGAAGTGATAGAAGCGCCACAAGGTAAAAAGGGAACCTATTAGGTGAAAAAATAGCAACAACAAAAAAAGCTTACGTAGGCTTATGAAAGACCTGAGTCTACAGGTAAAGAGGATGTTAGAGTTCAAGACTGGTAAGAAGACATACATACCCAATGTATCCAGGTACAATGCCTGAGCTCCTAGGTTTATGAGAAAACGCAAATGTTGCTATGGTTTGGATGTGATTTCCCCCACTCCCTGCCAAAACTCATGTTGAAATCTGATTCTCACTTTGGTAGTGTTAGGAGGTGTGGCCTAATGGGAGGTGTTTGGTTGATGGGGGCACTGCCTTCATGAATGCTTTCTCCAGTGAGTAAGTGAGTTCTCTTGTGGGAATTGGTTAGTGTCTCTTGTGTGTCTTTTTGCATGTGCTCACTCCCTCTTGCACTTTCTGCCGTGAGTTAAAGCAGCACAAGACACTCACCAGATGGGCTGCTCAATCTTGAACTTCACAGCCTCCAGAATTGTGAGCCAAATTGAGCCAGAATTGTGAGCCAAATAAATTATTATCTTTATAAATAACAATAAATTATTATATTTATAAATGACCCAGTGTCAGGTATTCTGTTATAGCAACACAAAATCAACTAAGACAAGTGTTAAAAAATATTTTCCCCTGAAAGAAAAAGAATTACACTTCTCATTCACATAACTAGAAACTTTAAGACAGTAGATGAGGACTACTGATAACCAAGAAGGAAGACTGTACCTAAGGAATCCTGTCCTTAATTAAAACATCATGCACATTACAAGGCATAGGACAACATCTAATGATGTGCAAGAATTTTAAAAACCTGTTGGCAATGTATCTCAATTGAGGGCAACATCTGAGAAAGAATTAATCAAACAATAAATGAAACTGAGCAGAATTCTCAAGATTGAGAAAGGGGAAAGGATACAGTGAGATTGAAACTGGGTTTCTGCTAATCCATACAGCACATTTGAGTGTGGAAATAAAGACCACCAGAGTCAGCACACGTGAAGACTATTTATTCAGCACTTCCTACAGCAAGGGAGTCAACTACCATCACTTGTGTTTGACAGAAACTCAAAAGCAGGCAGAGGAGTGGGAGAACTTCATAGTGGAGTAAAGAAAAAGGGAAAGGTTCAGGTATGCCCTTATTGGAGGCTGTTCGAATGGGAAGCTGTAGGCAGGCTAATTAGAAGTGCTGCATCCTATATAATTGGTTAGGGAAGCATATTTGACTTTCCTTGGTTGACCTTAAGTTTCCAGTGGGACAGAGAGGAATTAGAAAAGCTTTCAGCTATTGATGAAGTCCTGGCCATTTTAGGCCAACTGCTACAGGGGCTATGGTTTGGTTTCCTGAACTGGTTGTTGCAGATAGCATGTCATGCTAATTGAAAGAAGTCAGGCACAAAAAGTCACAATTGTATGATTTCATTTGTATGAAATATCCAGAACAGATAAATCCACAGATACAGAATGCAGATTAGTAGTTTCCAGAACCTGAGTCGGGGAAGAGGGTAGAGATAGGAATGAGGGTTGATTGCTTAATGGGTACAAGGATTCTTTTGGGAGGATGAAAATATTTCATAACTGGATAGAAGTGATTACACATCATTGTGGGTGTACTAAATGCCACTGAATTTCCACTTTAAAGTGATTATCTTATGTGATTATTACCCCTGGGGAAAAAAAATGCTTCAGAGATAATATTTTAATCACCAGGAAATTGAGGAACATTCTCCTAACACTCAGATCAAAAGTAAAATTACAATCTATTGAAATGCAATCAAAATTAAATTATTTCATTATTAGAGGGAAAAAAGACATAAATTAAGAAATTAAGTACATAGTACCTAAATAACTTACATTAAAAAGTACAATGTAAACCAAAGAAATGAGGAAGGCAGTAATTAATGAAGATAAACGATGAAATTAAATAGAAGACAAAAGCTGGTTTGATGGAAAGACAAAACAGATCAAATGTTTGAGATCTTTATTAAAGACAATATAAATATACATGATCTGAAATGATAAAGGAGATGTGTCAAGTACTTGGAAGAGGTTTCAAGCAATCCCTCTTCTGAGTATATACCCAAAGGAAATGAAATCACCACCTGATAAAGATGTTTATGCCCTCACGCCCATTGAAGCATTATTTGCAATAGCCAAGATACAGATATGGAAACAACCTAAGTAACTGTTGACAGATGAATGGATATAGAAAATGTGATATACATCCACTATATATGTGTGTGTGTGCATGTGTATGTATGAGTGTGTGTGTGTATATATATATATAGACATTATTCACCCATTTAAAACAAAAGAGATTGTGCCATTTTTGACAACATGGATGAACCTGGAGGACATTATGCTAAGTGAAATAAGCCAGATGCAGAAAGGAAAAACACTGCATGATTTCATTTACATGTGGAATTTAAAACAAACTAATAAACAAAACTCCAATAAACAGAAATAGAGAGTAGGATGGTGGTTACCAGCAACAGGGACATAAGGGTGGGGAATGGGGTAATGTAGGTAAGAGGGCATAAACTTGCAGTTTTGTAGGATGAGTAAGTCCAGAGAGCTAATGTGCAGCATGAGGACTGTAGCTAACAATATTGTATGATACACTGGAAATTTGCTAAGGGTAGATTTGTAAGTACTTTTACCACAAAAAATAACTATGTGAAATGATAAATATATTAATTTGTTTGACTGTAGTAATCATTTCACTATGTAATGTGTATATCAAAACATGCTGTTCACCTTAAATATATATACTTTTTGACTGCTATTTTAATACCATAAAAAATAATTTTAAAAAAGAGTGCTACTTCAACAACTAACAAAAAGAGAGAAAGATAGAAACAGATCATTGCCAAGGAATTATTATTTTCTAGCACAATAACTCAAGGAGAAATAGAAAACTTAATAGATGAGTTGCAGAGAAAAGATTCTTTGGTTTGCTCATCCAACACATGTTTATTTAGCACCTACGCTATTACAAGCATTGTTGTAGAGAGCAAAAGAGATAAAAATTTGGAAAAATCATAGAAGATCTACCACTGACAAAAAAAATTCCAAGATTGAGTCTGACTTTAAGGGAATGATATTGATAATGTTTAAATTAGTACAGCTCTAGAAAAATTATCCCTAATTTACTTAGCAAAGTAAAAATAAATTTTGTTAAATATCAATAAAGATGTTACAAAATAAGTAATTCAGTCCTCAAATAAGCTAAATATCAATCTTTCTTGTGGTTACATATGCAAAAATTTATACATAAAATATTAACCAACAAAATTCAGTTCTGCAGAAAAGAATAATGTGTTTTCCTCCCTAAAAAAATAAATGCAGATTCATTGAAATTACCTAGGAATCTTTTCAATGTAATTGTATTCAAAAATAAGGGAGGCATGGTATGAAATAGCTGGTGGAAGCACAATTTCATACGGAAATAAAAATGATTTTTATGGATATGGGTATAAGACTGAATACAAATCTCAACACAATTGTAAAAGGGAAATTTTAATAAGAACTGTTGTTGAAGGCACAAAAGCGGAGTAAAATGTTCTCATTTTCTCATCTAATTTAGGGAAATCGAGAGACTTTCATTAACTGATGATACTAATATTGAAAGAATTTAAGTTGATATATGATATTAAAACATACTGAGGTAAGCACTGCACTCAGAAAATAAAGGTAGAACTTATACTATATTGCTTTTAAAAGGAGGGGGGAGGAAAATATAACAATTTGCCCTGCCAGTGATTGAACTCATGATCTGGGTCTGGTCTGTGAAGAAGTAGCAACCCGAGTCAGCCTCTTGACTTCGGAACAGGGGTGGAGAATGCCTGGCATAAGCCTCTCATGTTTGAGAATATAGAAGAAGTAAATAAAAATGTAAGATCAGAAATGAGAAATTTAGGCAATGTAAAACAATAGAACTGGTAGGCTTTGAAAGAAAAAAGGATCATGTCTGTTTAGTCATTAAAAGACACACAAAAAAACCTTGAAATGAGAAAGGAGATAAAATAATCCATAAGAAGGGTAAAAAATGTGATATATTTCACGCTACTATGCACATTTCTTTTCGTAATCCTTTCAGTTAGATATTCTTATTTTGAGTAACTTGTCTAGGGTCACACAACAAATCAAGACCGGAGCCTGGAATTAATGTTGGCTGGATGGCCATAGAGTTATACTCTAAGCCACTTTGACAGTTTTTCTTTATTTTGTGAGATGTTAAAACTGTGATGTAAAAATGGAAATGGATTCTATAATAAATGAATTTGGGGAACGTTGTATATTCTATTATCCTTTCAGAGACGGATATTGTTGATTAGCAGATTAAAGGTTCAGTGTCATAAAATAAAGAAAATTGTGCAATTTGGCAAAACTGTATTTCCAGGAACTTTCAGTTATGCTGTACTTTATAAGAAGAACATCATCACAAAACGATTGTCATAGCATAATGGAAATATATTTTCAAATACTCAGCTATTTAAAAAGACATGGTTCTCAAGAGTCTTATGGGCGATTTCCTTCAAACTTCCAAGTAACATGTAGTATTCATATAAATAAACCATTCCAGAGCATAGAAAGAATTTAAATGAACCGTCTCAGTGAACTTAGCCAAGCTTTTTAATCAAAAACTGACAAAGACTGTTCTATGAAAGAAAAGTATAGACAAATCTCGCTTATAAATAAACAGATAAAAATTCAAATCAAATACCAGCTAACTTAATCCAACAGTGTATAAAATAGAATATACCATAAGTAAATTTACATGTTAAAAAATTACTATTAGAAAAATTTGATAATCTATATCATCATATTAATAGACCAAATGCCAAAGAGTTTTGATAAAATTTCATACCACAGCTTTAAAAAATCTTTTAGTAGCATAAAAATAGGTATATATTTCTTTAAAATGATAAGAATATATATAATATGAAACCAAAGCCAACACTAAATTTAATTATAAATTTCAGACAGAGTCTATTTAATTCAGGGTTCAAGAATTACTAAGGCAATTATTGTGATTCAATATCATTCTGGTCTATTAAATAAAATTAGGAGAGGAATTTTAATTTTATTTAATTAGAACAAACAAATAATGCCATCAGAATATATAAACAAATATTTTATTTTTATGTAGGTAAAAGTTGGAAAGAACTTCAGTATCCATCAAATAAAGATTGGTTTGGTGAATTACAGCACAATCTCATAGCCATTAAAAATAATTTTTTAAAATACTAAAACTCTTCTTGATATTCTTGAAATTTCTTGATAACATATTACAATGCAAAAATGTAAGTTATGAATTCACTCATTGAACAGATAAGTGCCAAGCCCTGTCTTACACAATGGAGATAGAAGAGTTCAAAAAAAAAAAAAATCTCTGTCCTCAGGGAGTTTATGTTCTAGTGAGGAAATGCAGAAACACAGATAAAAAAGGTATATGTATCTTTCTATTTATTTTCATATTTATTTAACCTCTCAGAGAATAATATGTCTAAATATCTAAAATATTATGGTCAGTTTGATCTTGATTTTCATTATTAATTGTTTAACAGAAATATATAAAAGATCAGAAGCATAAACATCAAAATATAAAGTGTGGTTATCTCCGAACATTATAATTATAAATGATTTCATAGTTGACATGTCTTTCCTGTTTTTCAAAAATAATCTCTACAATGCATGTGCATCCCTGCAGAAATATAAAATTTAAAGTCCAATATAAGTCATCACAATTTTTCATTCTTTTTTGATTTATTTATAACACAGAATGCTCATAATCAAATGGCCTGTGTTACACCAAAATGGCAATAAAGACCAATTGTAGTGTGATTTTTCTGTATTATGTTGTGAGGAAGCCATACCAAAGTTAAATTTGAAATTTGTGCTGCTCTGCAATTAAAATAAATTATATATAATCAAAAACAGTAAAGATTAAGATCAACTGCTAGTTACAATGGTATCCAAACCATACCCTGCCCCCAAACACCATGTTGTAATTTGCTAAGCTGAAAGAACAAACACATATTATTTGTAGAGCCAGACATATCATTATCTGGATAAAAGTATGTGCACCAACCCTGTAAGGTATAATCTAATACATTGCTACATAGCTGAAAAGCCAAATTCAACTCATTCTTATCTCTCTGACTCCTGTTTATGAGCAAATTCCATTAAGAATTTTGTGTAACCATAACCTTGGAAAGAATATATGATGCCTTTATTACTCATTTGCAGAGTTCTATCCAAGTGCAGTTGTTCTCTCTGTTACATATTCTAATATTTTGAAATGTTACAGAGAATAACAACAGCAGTGTTTCATAAGAAAGATGGAAATTTATGTGCCCCCTGCCACAGTAAAATACAGTAGTTACGTGGTAAATGAAAAAGGAAGAGTGGGTTGGCACCTGTAGGGAGAGAAAAAATTCAATAACATTTTCTCATGGTTCTTTCTATCAGCAAAATTAAGGCAATTATCTTGACAAATCACATAAAAGAAGTTATATTCCCTGAGAGTAGAGGCAGACCAGCTAACTTGAACATGTCTCAGGTTTAGATTTGTGCTTCACATGGAATTAACTCCTTCTTTCCCAACTCCCTCCCTATTTCCATTTCTCTCTTCAGCATTGACTTATTGAGAACATACTATGACAGACAAGCACTTACTGAGCACTCACAGTGGCAAACAGGTTCCACATACAAAGATTAAAAGAGCATTGCCCTTGCCTTCAAGTAATTCACATTCTAGTTGGGACGCTAGTATTGGAAAAAACTATTTCAATAATTATATATTTTAAAATGTTTGTGGGTATTAAATAGAAAAAAGAAGGTAGGAATTAACAGTATCTGGGGGTTGGGGTAAGTTTGATACAGAGGTTGCTACCAGACTGTGATTTCCACTGTTCTGACCTTTGAAAGAGCACAGATCAATCAATGCCTTTCTTTGACAGGACAGATATGGCATATATAAACACGTAGCACTGTGTTTTTATCTTTTTTTATGTCTTTATCTGGTGGCATGGTTCCTGGCACTTCCTCATCTGGGAAGTCCTCCTCCAGCTTCACCCAAATCAATCCATGTAAATACCCATTCAGTATTAACTGTCTAACATGCTGGTCATTGTTCTGGTCCCCAGGGAGCAATATGCTCTCAAGTAGATTCCATTCCAGTGAGAAGGACAACAAAAGAATAAATTAAAGAAGCTAAAATGAGAGTGACTTCAGTGTGGGAGAAATGACATTAGACCAAGGGGCCTGGAATGTCTCTTAGAGTAGGAGTTGGCAAACACTGGCCTGCCACCTGTTTTTGTGAATAGAATTTACTTGAAACCCAGCCACGCTCATTCATTTACTTATTGTCTCCTGATGATTTCATGCTGTAATGGCAGATTGGGTAGTAGTGGTAGAAGCTGTATGACTCACAAAGCCTAACATTTTTACTATATGGCCTTTATCGAAAAAGTTTGCTGACTCCATTTGAGAGGAGAGAAATGGATGTTAGATCTGAAGCGCAAGTGAAAAGAACAAGTGTATTAGTCATCTATGACCACATAAGAGATTACCTCAAGACTTAGTGGCGTGAAACAACAAACCATTTGTATTTTATTGTTTCTGTGGGTCAGGACCCAGGTGTGGCTTAGTCAGTCAGGTCCACTGGCCTGAGGTCTGCCACAAGAATACAAGCAACATATCAGCCAGTGAGCTGTCATTCTCTCCAGGCTCAGCGAGAAGAGGAAATGTTTAGAGTCCCTCACAGGTTGTTGACAGGCGTCAGAGCCTCCGTGCCTATCGGCTAGAGACATCATTTCCTTGCCATGTGGGCTACTCACAACAGAGCAGCTGACTTCCCTCAGACTGAAGGATTGGAAAATGTGGGAGTGAAAAGTAGACAGAACCCCAAACAGAAGTCACCTACACTCAAAAGGGACTTCTCACCAATTTTGCCACATTCTATTCACTAGAAGTTGAGTTAATAGGTATAGCTGATGCACAAGAGGAGGAGTTACACATAGACGTGGATACCAGAAATGAGGATCATGGGAAATCCTACTAAAGGCTCACAACCACAAAAAGTCATTCGAGGAGGAAGAGCTTGGTTCAAGCGGCAGAAGTAAGTCTTCCGGGAACATTAAAGCTAGTGTCACTGGACCCTGTGGAAGGGAAGGCAGATATCAGGGAGATAGGTCTGAGAGGTTAGACCTCGCTTACGTGCGGATGAATAAATCATGGAAAAGAGATCGGACTTTATTCCAAGTGTAATAGAAGGCCATAGAAGACTTTAATCTGGACAAGTAACATGCTTAGATTTATGTCTTTAAATATTTATTTGATTGAATCAATATAAAATAAAGTTTACATATTTCTACATATTAACGACAATATTAAGACACTTTTTCCAGGGTAAATAGAATTGTGCAGAAAAAAAGAATAGAGAAGATGTATTTTGAAAATTCAGCTGAAAGTTTCTAATGATCAATTTTGAGTCAGAAGAAATATTCACTCCTTCTGTGAGCTATTTTCTGTTCACCTTTGTAATACCTGCAATTCTCTAAAAAGCATATCACTGTTTGCCTATTGCTCACTCAACTGAGCAAATATTTTCTCCACAGTACAAAAGCTGTGGGAATTGTAGGTATGTTTAACTTAATGTTCACTGAGACGTGTTCACTCAACACTATGCATGGCATAATATGTGGCTAATGCAAGTCCACTGTCTCTTTTCTAGCTTGTACTGTTATACCCTGTTTACACCAATTTTTGTACCCCTATGGAACCTCCAGTCTAATTGAATCTTATCACTGTCCTCAACTTCCTTGTTACTTTACCTAAATTCTTTAGTCCCTCCTTATAGTCACGTCCCACCCTCAAGAATTGCCCCAGTCTTCATTGTCTCTCAAACTCTCCTGGTTGAATCCAACTTTCAGACTTTTCTCCATCTGCACTACAGCAGGTGGATATGATTGCAGAAAAATGCATCACTTTGCTAACATCTCATTTGAACTTCGTGACCACAAACATCACAGCTACCCGGCAATCCTCCCATTTTTCATTGTCCCATTGTCTCTCCCACTCTTTGAAAGGATTAGTTTACCCATTCCCTTCTCTCCTCCAACAGCCAAAACACCCTCCCTGCCCATCAATCTCAGCTGATTAGCTTGCATGTTTATTTTATTGCATAAATAGGTGCAAAGAAAAGCGAGCATACATATCCACCCCCAAATCACCCCTACTCTTAAGTTCAGTCCTTCCATTTGTGCATTACACCCCATATGATCTTTTCTATTCATGGTCTTTGTTTTTGCAGTCATCTATTCACTCTATTGCATCATCAATTTCATCCACTTCTTAGACAATTCCCATTAACAACTTCCCTTGTCCCAGTGTCCTCTTCTAGTATTTTTCTGTTCTTTACAGCAAAGTTCATCAAAAAGGTTTATGCTATTCTCCACCTAGTTCCTTTGAATCTATTCTATCACTTCACCAAAAAATGCTCCTTTTCGTAGTCACCCATGACCTTTATATTTTCAAATTCTATAATCAGTGCTCAGTCATTTTCTCTTTCAATCCTTCAAAAGCATTTGTTTCTACTGATCAATCCTTCCTTCATGGAGTATATTTGAATTGGCCTCTGAATGTTCACGTTCTGATGGTTTTCCTTCTATTTCTCTGGTGACTCTTTTATTAGTCTTCTTTTGCAAGTATTCTGATTTTCACATGTTGTAAAGACACAAAGTTCAGTCCTCAATGTTCTTTTCTGTCTATATTTGCCTTAGCTGAATTCCCTCATTCCAGTGGTTTTAAATACTGAGTCGATGTGGATGGCTCCAAAACTTGTATCCTGTTCTTGATCTATTTTAAATTCCAGCATCCAATAATATTCCATTTCCACGTGGTATTTTCAGTTGAACATGTAATATACATCCCAAATATGACATGTTCACAACTGAAATATTGATTTGTTCCCTCCAAACGTGCCACCACAGGGCTTGCTATCCTCATCAATGGAATCTCATTTACCTATTTGTTATAGTCAAAACACTCAGAGTCTCCCTTGACATCCATTATTTCTTTTCCACAGATCTATCAGCAAATCCTGACAGCTCTGCCTTCAGAACCCTTCTCACATTCAGCAACTTCTTAACAACTCTACCACTATCACCCTTGTCCAAACTGCCAACTTCACTCACCCAAACTATTGCAAACTGACATCCCTGCACACACTCTGTCACCCCTATAATAGAGCTTGGGAATAAAAGCACAGATTTTGAAAGTGCATTGCAAGGATTTACATCCTATATCAGCCACTTTCCTGTTGTATACCTTGGGCAAGTTATTTAATGTCTTAGTGCTCAGTTTCCTCACCCGTAAAATGATGAAGACAGTGTATCTAACTCATAGAGCTGTTGTGAGAACTTCACAACCTAATGTAAGTAAGGCATTTTGAATACAGTGTGGCAAATAATAAGCAATACATAAATGTCAGCCATTATTATTCTTATTTTTATTGTTAATCTATTCTCTATATAGCTATAAGAATTATTCCTTAAAAATCAAATTATGCCAATCTCTGTTCAAAGTACTCAAATAATGTCCCCTTATATGTAGAATAAAATGCAGAATTCCTCCAGGCCTGTGTGAGTTGTCTGTCTGCCTGTCTGTCTCACATTTCACCCCCTCCAACCTTCCCCCTCACTCTCTCCCTGCACCCAATCTCCTTGCTTTTGCTGGAACATTCCAAGTATTCATTCCCTTTCGGATTAGAAACCTTCTCTCCAGCTATTAGAATATTAGAATGACTTGCTACCCTACTTTCAGCTCTTGACTTAATTCTTCTTCTTCTTCCTTTTTTTTTTTTTTTTTTTTTTGAGACGGAGTGTTACTCTGTCACCCAGGCTGGAGTGCAATGGCACAGTCTCGGCTCACTACAACCTGTGCCTCCCGGGTTCAAGCAATTCTCCTGCCTCAGCCTCCCAAAGTGCTGGGATTACAGATGTGAGCCACCATGCCTGGCCAACTTAACTATTAGTCTTATCATTTGTATTATTAATCTATTCTCTACATAGCTATAAGAATTATTCCTTAAAAATCAAGTTATGCCAATTATCTGTTCAAAATACTCACATAATGTCCCCTTATATAGAGACTAAAATGCAGAATTCCTCCAGGCCTGTGTGAGTTGTCTGTCTGCCTATCTCTCTCATATTTCACCCCCTCCAACTTTTCCCCTCACTCTCTCCGTGCACCAAATCTCCTTGCTTTTGCTTAAACATTCCAAGCATTCATTCCCTTTGGGATTAGAAACTTCTCTCCAGTTGTTAGAATGACTTGCTACCCTACTTCTTCCAGCTCTTAACTCAAAGTTACCTTCTCTACATTACCATCCCTTGCCATGCTATCTCCAATGTCCACACAAGTTTCTATTTCCATTCCTAGTTGTTTTCATTGTAAGGACTTATTGTTATCTAATTTATCATAGGTTTCAGTAGTTTACCTCATTTATTGCCTGTCACCCCTTCTGGAATGTAAGTTCCAAAGACACAGAGATGTTTCTTTGTGTGTTGTTCTCTGCTATTTTCCCAGTCCCCAAAACAGTGCTTGCTTGACACATAGCAGATGCTAAAAAATATTGTTTGAATTACTGACTATAACTGTGTGAGAAACAAAAAACCTGTATCTTAGTAAAATAAGTGTTCATTAACAAATAGTGGCCCTTGAGTATTACAAAAGTAATAGCAGAAAAAAAAAAATAGAAAATTTAGAAGAAGTAGTTGAGAAAATCAGGGCTCTCCTTGGGAGACATAGAGGCTAAAATGTTTGAAGAAACCATTTTAGTGTTAATACATGAGTAACAGAATTCTTGAAAGAGATAAGGGAGAAAATATTGGAGAGAAAATCGTTAGGAAAAAGATTAACAAAATGAAAGATATATACTTCTAGTTTTAAAAAGCTGACCAGAGACTCAATAAATCAAAGGTAAAAATACATTATATCAAAGACTATCATTGTAAAATGCTAGAATACTGAAAATATGAAACACATCCTGAAAGCTTCCGGAGAAGAAAAAAAAATTCAAGTCACAAACAAGTGATTAGAAATCAGATGTCTCAACAGCAGTAATACTATAGAAACTCGAAAGCAATAAAGAAAATTCTGAAAGAAAATAAGTTTCAACCTATGATTCTATGTTCAGTGAAACCATCAATCTAATGTGAATGGAGAAAAGTACTTATACTGTATGCAAGTTCTCAAAAAAAGAGTCCACTAAATCCATTTCTTTCTTTCTTTTTTTCTTTGAAACAGAGTCTTGCTCTGTTGTCCAGGCTGGAGTGCAGTGGCATGATCTCAGCTCACTGCAGTCTCTGCCTCCAGGGTGCAAGTGATTCCCCCTGCATTGGCCTCCCAAGTAGCTGGGATTACAGGCGTGCGCCACCACGCCTGGCTAATTTTTTGCATTTTTAGTAGAGACTGGGTTTCACCATGTTGGCTGGGCTGGTCTCGAACTCCTGACCTCAGGTGATCTGCCTGCCTTGGCCTTCCAAAGTTCTGGGATAACAGGCATGAGCCACCGTGCCCAGCCAAATTCATTTCTTAGGACATCCATTTCTTAGGACATTTCTGGAGATGTGCACCACTAAAACGAGAGTAAATCAAGGGAGAAGAAAACATGAAATCCTGGAAACAAGAAAGCCACTATAGTAAAAAGGACAGAGAATAACATTCTGGGGGAAATGAAGGGAGATCAAAGAACCACAAGTGGAGAATCTGAGAAGGAAGATGGAGGGTTCAAGGGGATAGACCAGGAGGCTGAATTAGGCAAGATACCTGATGTGTTTGAAATTATTGAGAGGAGGATTACATGAATGGCAGAAAGTCTCAGGAAGAATTAGTGATGAGTACCTAGGAAATGAAGCAAATGAAGATATAACACAATTAATATAGGGAAAGTAAAAACTTTGCTCAAAATCAGAATTGTAAGTAGCAGTAGTTAATAGTTTAGCATATTCATAGTAACGTAAAAATAATTTATCCTATCAAAATTTATGTTATAACTCAGGTTGATTGGAGGAAAGGAGACTGTGTATGTTTGAGTGTGTGTGCACATATGTGTGTGTACGTGAGTATGTGAGTCAATATGCATGTGAGTGTGTGCAGGTTTGTGTCTGTCTGACCAGGAGGTTGGATGATGTGAAAGGAAGCCAAAGTCGCATCTTTTGCTATGGAAATTTAAGATGAAAAATCAAGAAACAGTTAAATGTTATTTAGAAATAAAGTTAAATACTAAATGTGTAATCAACTAAATAGCTAAAAGTTGAAAATAATTCACTTTGAGAAGTAAGTATGTGTTTTATATATTTGGGGGAATGGTAGATAGAAGATAGCTCTTCTTTTAAAAATAAATCCTGTTGAATTATTTGACTTTTCCAACTTGCTTCTGTCGCTTGGAAAATGATACGAATTAAATAATATAAAGAACTCACACTTTGGAAAAGATGTATGGCTTGTGGGGTTTACTTTCTAGATGAAACACATCATGCTAACTTTCCAAACCATCCTCGATGATCCTAATCCTATTACCTTTCATATAACTCCAACAAACTATTGTTTAGTCTAAATTCACTAATAAGTATAACTCAGTGTCTCATCTGCCCCACCCACGAAAAGTATCTCCGTAGTGCAGAGAGTGGATTAAGTAAGAAAGCATTTTCACATATACCATCTCACTTTACTTTTTGTATAAACCTAGTGAAGTAAGCCAGGACATTATCACCATTTTACAAATGTGCAAACTGAAGTTCAGAAAGATTAGCAACAGGGCCAGTGTTCAGATCCCATTATTGATGCTTTGCCTTATGTTCATTCAGCTGTATCCTCTGTCATGTCCAGTTCTTTTCTCCCGTGGTACATGATACACATAAAGAGCTATTGTAGCCAATGAACCATACACAGTTCCACTGTGTTTTGGAGGCCCAATATATAATTTATCTGGTATTTCACCTGGACTAAGATCTGAAGCTAATCTGGCTTTAGGCCCATATAACAATATACATATATGAACGTTAATATTTTGGCTGTTTCTCTCATAATTGTATAAAATATTCTTCTTTCTTTCTTTCTTTCTTTTTTAACATAATAAATACCCTACATTTCTAAAGGGACAGTAGTATCTGAGGATATGACCACTCACAACATTTTCATCAACTTTTATCCAGAGCCTTTTTTTTCAAAGAATCCATACAAATTTTAATTCATACTACTAATACATAAAAATTCATATTCGATAGAATACTGAAATTCAGTCCACCATAGAGTGACTTACTGCTATTTGAATAAGAAACTGATGATCGACAAGAAATCTATTTAAATTATAAAGTTATCAACCATAAAAATAGGATGGTCTGATTATTCCCTTGATACATGATGACATAGTTTGAAGGTAGATATTTCTTTAATGTCTGGAAACCTTCCAATGCCAAAGACAGAACAAAATGTCTTCATATATAGTCTCAAATTCTAGGTACGACATATGTCTTTATTTTGTAAGTGATACTTTATTGAAAATGATGAAATAGAAAAATAAATGATGCTGTGTTGCTTTGTAATCCAGTCTCTCTACAAATTCATTTGTTGTAGTAGCAACCTAATGAAGTAACAGCTACAGCTATCGAAAATGTAATGTTAATTCAAACTATTCAATAAGATTGATGAATGACACAAAGGCATCACAGATTAAAGCACATCTTTCAATTGCAGACAACTTTTTCTGGGGAAATATTTTGTAATAGAAAAGACACTGGGTCAAAATGTACCCTATTCATGACACAAACCTATGTTTCTTGTGGAACCAGTTTGTAACATTGATGCTTTGCTGTCCTTTAGAAGTTGAGGGTTGTTAACATAAACCTTGGAAACAAATGTGTATCTTGCTGCAGTATGGCAAGAAAAGGTTAGCAAGCTTTGTAATGTTTAAATTTCATTGAGACGTATATCTAAGAGTATTGTGTTTTTAACTGTTTCTTTATTATGCAAGATCACCCCTTATGCTTCATCAATTAAATTCCTCTTGTATCATGAATTCTTTTTTTAACCCACTCAACTGAAAAATAAAACAATTACTAATGCTTAAAGTTAATAAAAAGCAAAATAACCTATGGTTTTCATTTACACGGATATCTTTACCATTTTAGAGAAAATGGTCCTAATGTCCACTCATTTTTCCCTCTACAACATTATTTTTAGAGGATTCCAGTGACAGAAGTGGAGATTCTAACCTTCATTTTCTTCCCCATGGAGAGAAGTCTCATAAAATATATATTTTTTAATTCTCTAAAAGTATTAGCTTAGAATTCGAAAACTCAAAATACATATTTTCCAACTACTAACTGAAAAATATCTTCTGAGTCATCAGCTCTGCAGTGTCTTTTGTGAAATTTTTGTATTTAACAAATTTTTCATGTTCCTCATGATTACAGAATTAAAAAGTACAAATAAAATTTCTAAACCCCAGAAAAAATAGTTCCAGCCTATGCCAGATATATCTGAATGTGCATCTGTGACCTTCTGAGTGAGCGGAGAGAGTGTGGGATTCTTCCTACCATTATTCCTGATTGGACCATGAATAAGATTGTTGATTGAAAGCCTAGCCCTGTGATCTTTTTCTTGGGTGTCCTGGCTTCAAAATATGAACTGGAACAACTGCAGTCTTGCAGACACTTTCTAACAGGCAGTGATGAGCTCCTGGCCAGAGTCCTGCACACCAAGAAGACTTGAAGGAAGCTGACTGGGAACTGATGGAGAAGAAAGCAAAAAGAAATACATTGTAGGAAGCACAGAATTCATAAAAAGGAGAGAGAGAGATGGAAGAGGGAGCATTCATAGTTGCTCTTCCAAAGGTCTTCAAATTCAGCCTGTTCTGGATTCTTACGGTGATCTTACATAGTTTTATAACAATGTCCTCCCATTTTTTTTCTTAAACACTTTGAGTTCATTTTCTACTTCTTATAAGTAAAAGAAGCTTAACTAAGACATATGATAAGGTGGTGGTTACTATGTATCCCAGCAGGGCAAGGTGTTAGTGGTGTGACCCTAGACAGATCGTTTAATCTCTCTGAGCCTCAGTTTACTCATAAGTAAAATGAAAAAAAATCTGCCATTCATGCAATTCTATTGTAAAGATTTTTAAATTGTATATAAATCTATCAGGTTTCTCACGCAGAATAAAGACACAACAAATGATGTCTATTTTATCACTATGCAATCAGGTTGTATATCCTTCATTTCGCCTACATCAACTTTTTAAATTTTTACATTTAATCAAATATAAGGTACTAAAAATGTGAAACTTTCTTATCAAAGGTAATAAGCTATAGTTTCCTTATGTCACTTTTTATAGCCTCCAAGTTATTACAAAAATGAAACATACAAGACATGAAAAATACATTTGTTTTTCCTGTGCTGATTTTTCAAAGAAAATATAAATTGGTGACTAAAATGGGTCCATTCACACCTTGCATTTTGTTATATGTTCACTTCAGTCCAGACACAAGTTTATTTGGTAGTATCTGGCTATTATTTAGTATCATAAAATTATCTTCAAAAGGACTGACCATTTCTACCATTTTAGAGGATTAAAACAAGTGCTCAGAGCATATATTAACTACCAGATGCCTTATCATAAACACTTACACAGTACCAGATCCATCCCTAAACTACACCATAAGCCAAATATTCATTCATTCACCGAAGTGTCAGCAACACTTTCTTATAAACACAATAGCTAAATACTTTCTGCACACTTCCTTAGACAAAAATATAGCCATTTCACATAAAGCTTCCATTTTTCTGTGTGAATACAGAAAAATGATCCAGAATTTGCAAAACAGACATTTAAGAGTACAATTAATTCTTTATTTTTCACTTCACAATGGGAAAACTGCTGAGGATCCTTAATTAAAACAATGAGAAGACTTTCAAGAATAGTAACCCTTAAATGCCTTCCTGTAGGAGGGATTTAGAGAAAAGAAAGTAGATAAATAAACTTTCAGTAAACAAATTTCCAGACAGTCTTTTCTAAACTTAATTCATACACACATAAAGTCAACAGATCTTTTTTCTTTAAAAAATTCAATGTCATCACAAGAAATATTAAATTTTATTCATCTTACCCGGTGATATTTTGGTTATTAGACCTTGTGCAGGTTCCTTGATCTGTGCTAGAACTTCAATCATTTCTGTGCTTATACCTTATTATAGTTTACAATGATGATGACCTGAAGCAAAATTAATTCCATCTTGTTCAATGCTTGCTTATTTAAATGTAAATGAAATGTTCAATGCTAACTTGTAAAGCTTTGTTTGTGAATTTAGAAATCCTATAAAATTTACCTTTTCTCCCTCAGTAGCTTTTTGTTTAACCAGACCTATCAGTTCAAGTTATCTGCTGTTTACAAGAAGAGGAACAAATGCAGTCTAAAAACAAGTCAGAACCTAAAAGAAAAGAAAAAAAAAAAAACCACATAATTATGTGCAACCCCATTTCACATCACACTCCTGAGACCATCAAGCCACAGGAATTTTGTTTTATTGGTTTTAGGATTTTTGTGGAATCATATTTTTTTAAATAACACATATATTATGAGAAAAATCTTTCCTATCAAACAAAATTAAGCAAAGTTATTTCAACACTAGTTATTATCCATGATTTATAAGAATTTTAATTTATTAATACATTATACATGTTTGTTTTATATGTAAAACATGTTAAGGTTCTAAAAATCACACCTGCTCTCCCAGGAGCAATGATAAATGTAAATAAATTGCCATTCTTTAATGCTATGATAGTAGCTTTAAGGGAGAGTTGAATAAGTGCATCAATTTTTATCCCCTCAACCCTTTAGGTAACTGTAGCACTTACCCAATTCTCTCCAATGTAAATTAAAACAAAACTCCAGATTTGCTATTGTGTAACCATACGCAACTTCAAAACAGCTATAAGAAACCAAAGCAATGGAAACCTAAGACATTAACAAAGATTTCCCCGTACTTGCTCTCGTTTTATTCAGAAATAAATAGTTGCACAATCTATTTCACTCCGTATGAGTAAAGTGTAAAAGCTAAACACATTGTTTTTGTTAGTTTGTAGTTCTAAGCAAGAGAGGTTTCATGAAATTCAAAATAGACACATAAGTATTACAAAAGCAAGAATAACAGAAGTCAGAAATATAAAGCAGTTTGGTGTATAAAATCACTTTATTAAGTTGATAAATTAAACTATGAGTTTATAGTGTTTGTCTTACAAAGAAACCAAGAAACATTTTAAAGGAATCCCCAAGAAAAGTTTTCCACATTTTTATAACATCAAACACTCTTTGCTTGGCTGGAAAGGACAATTCAAATTTTAGTAGGTACATTAAATATACAATTATGTCATTGGTATGTCATATAATCTATATCTAATTATTTTCAAATACACTTTGATAACATATACGATGACTTTTTCTTATAAGTTTTCAGTAAATACCATTCAAGTCTGCATTTAAGCAGAGGACATGGGGGCAATTTAGATAACTGACTTGGAAGACAGTGAAAGAAAATAACATATGAATATGCCCCAAAACTTAATGTGGGTGGGGACTATGGCCATGATATAATTACTTATGGGGGAAATGAAATGGAAATAAGAATTTAAGAGAAGTGGGAAACTATAAATACTTTCTACTTTAAGAGTTATTCCTCAAATTTCTTACCAAAATTGTTATTAAGAAAATTCTTGTCTTGATGTCTGCTTACATGTGTGTTCAACATTTAACCACTTAACCATTATAGCTTTTAAGCAACAAAGTTTAGTAGTCCCTTTGATTTGCTTCAGTATAATGAACACCCTTACTTGGGTTTTACATTTTGTTTAGATAAAAACGAGGCATGTTAGGATTGGGGATCTTATCTTAACTTTCCAAATCCCTTAATACTCCAAAGCTGCAATGAAAACAGCACTGAGAAAGGGCAATCTGTAAGCCTTTTCTTTCAATCTTAGCTTGAAAGGGGCCTTTTCCACAGGACAGTTTTAGGAAGAAGCCATAAAAATAAACCCTGCAATATATTATTTAATCTTAAGTGACTATCCCCACCGAGCAAAATGAGTAGTAAAAATAAACATTTGCTCAGTCCCCAGAGTTATGGGTTGAGGTGACATACTCTGTGTCTTAAGGAAGGCCTGTATTATTTTGGATGGTTCTAAGAAAAGTTGTTAAGTCTATGAAACATGAATCTTTGCTATCCATTGAAAGTTGTGTTGTTCTGTCCTCAGTTGTATAAATAAAACTCCATCAGTGACTTCTTTTCCTCTTTGCTTAACCTCACATAGTAAAAAGAATTAAATGCAAGTAGCATGAAGTCTTTTTTATCTGGGAGAAAAGTAGTTATCTTTGGTTTCTCTTACTTTTTCACCAACCTAGCTATTTTAGGTGATTTTCAGGATAGGCCATGAAGAAACATGGTCAGACTGTTTTAAAATTCAACCAATTTTTTTTTTTTTTTCATCTTGGGTAAAATGAGGTGAAAACTTTATGGGATTAGAAACAATCTCTGTGTTTTGGAAATAGTGACCACATCCTGACTGTAGATTTATTTCATGGAGGCTTCCTTTTACTCTCCCGGCCCTGTTTAATTATGACCAGGAACAGTTAATCAGTTTGTTTACAAACATAGAAAGGAGGATGTGAGGGCCAATTACAGAAACTAACAATAAAAACAAAATTTTTCCTCCCTGATCAAAGAGACCAAGAGATAAATCCACACTGAGATGAGCAGAGGTCATTTTCCCTAGGCATTCCCAGCATTTGCAATAAATGGCAACCTCCACTAGGCACTTAGGGGCTTTGCTGAATGTGACAGACCTAATCAGATACTATACAGGCCAGGCACACATGAACAATTAACACTTTCCACAGGTCTCTAACCTGCAACCCTTCATTCTGTCTTGATTAACACCCAGTACTCTGACCCACCGACCTTGGTAAACAATTCATATCCAAGTAGGATACTTCTAAAGGATGGAAAGAGGTTCAGAAAGTTGCTGCTCGCACTAAAGTTTGCCAAAACCTGAGGGATATGCCGGACTCTAAAATAACTATATAGTATAAACTAATTATGCATCAGTATGCTACATGTTAAGAATTCCATCTCCTGCCAGATACGTTATATTAGCATACTTACAATAGAATACTAGATTAATAGTGTTTGAGATCTTCACTGAGTTCACATTCAGCTCTATTATTACTTCAAACAGCTCCTCCAAAAACATTTACTGGTTAACTGCAGAATTATGAGTAGTTTGAAGAAGAAAAAAATAATTGTAAAAAGCTATTTATATTTTCATTGAATTGCTTTTTGAAGAATGATCCTGGATTAATTATAGCATTATAAAAGATGCTATAATTTTAAACACCCTTTTCTGTATTCAGTAACATGTAGCATTAAATTTACAAGGCTCTTTCATGAATTACAAATCTGACACAATGAAAATGTTCTAATTTTTGATAGGCTGGTGGTGAAGTGCTTACGCAATTTCACACCTCATTGAGTTAGCAGAAGAAAGCCTAAAATTTATTCATCCAGAGCTTCCTTCAAATGTCTCTAGAGTGTTTCCTGATAGGTGCCATATTTTAAGGATGGGGCTATGTGATTTAACAGAAAAACATCAGCTTTGGCAAAAGGCAAGCTTGGACTTGAATACTTCTTAGTTGTGTGACCTAGGACAGGCTGCTTATTCTTTTCTAGTCTTATATTTTCTCATCCACAAAAACAAGGATGGTAATATTTTGCAATGATGATTAAGAATTAAAATCATAACTGTTCCTAGTCTTGTATCTAATTCAAATATAAAAACTGCACTGAGAAAACATGTCCACATTCTCATTTCAGTTACAATAAATTAAATAATTCATTAAGCATAATTTTTTTCAAAAGAAACATTTCTTAAACTGACCATCTTTTTAAGCTAGGCACAGGAAAGTAGTGAAAACAATGTCTGTTCTATCAGACAGCCTTTCATGTAACCATTTAAAACTCAGCATAGGCACTTAGAAGATCATGTGTTTTTTTAGGAGTCCCTGCAGAATTGCTACTAGTCACCAAACACTTGGAGACATAAGCAAAACAAGCCACCCATGAATTTAACCACATTATAATTTTTTATGAAGGGACTTGAAATTTTATTCTGTAGCAGTATTTAGGCCATTTCTGCCTTACCAATTTGTTTAAAAAATAAAGAATAAATAAGCTTTCCAAATGATTAGTAAAGATTCTTTCATGAGAATGTTTTATGAGAAGTTTTTCTTTTAAGATTCAAATGCTCTTTCTACTTTTAAATGTATATTAAGAAAACTAATTGATTTAAATAGTATTTAAGGAAAATAAATCATACCTACACACACACTCACATCTGGATTGAAATTATTTTCCCTGTACCTTCTGAATACAAACTTGTCTTTCGATTGAGGCCAACTAAAGAAACTTCAGTTTTAAGGAATTCTTACATAAGAGTTCTAAACTATTGTACATAGTGATTGCATTTTTATATAATTTGAAACTCGAATTTAAGGTATGCTTATTAGGAATTAAATTTTGTGACATATTTGCAAATAAATGCCAAAATATTTACATGCATATCTGTATTATATATTGCCAAGAAGATAATAGCATCATTAGAATAATTTAAATAATTCTGAAGTGAAATAGGGCAACTTTTCTCACCGTGCAAGTTAAAATAGAATTTTAAAGTCAAAATATAAAGGACAATTAAAGTCTGTGTTCTCCAACAAAAATATCCTACAAGATTGTCATCAATGCTTACCCTCAACCCTCCTGGCCCCATTTTGCCCTCTCTTGAATCCCAAATCTTGGCAAGGCTTTCAATGGCTAACAGGCATGCTTAATTGCCAAAGATTTATTGAGTGCTTAGTACCAACTTGGCACCTGTTTTTTTTTTAGAAATTACCATATAAAATATATTTAAGCCACTAATACGTATCACACAAATGCATGCATGACCCATAAAATAACTGTCAAATGAAAACCTTTTATATCCTGCAAACTCAGATTTCATCTAATTGCAGTTGAAGGATAAGGCACATAGAAATTAATTCTTTCTCTAGAGGTCTATGAAAATCCTGAAAAACAAAATTTTTAAGTATTGTTTTGAATTAAATTTAATGTAATATTTCAAAATTTTTAATAGGAGCAAATACTCTGTTGTTTTCTTTTTACTACTCTATTTCATTTAACTACAAGAAAGAAGAGAGAACAGTTCAGAAATCAGAAATTTCAACTGAGTGCTATTTATAAAGATTAAAAGAAAATTGGGCCATTTTTTCTTTTCCTGATTCTCATTTGAGGGTTGCTTTGCTTTTCATTGTAGTTAGGGGAAAGGAAAATAACATAAATACTTCATTACAGAGAGGATAAGAGGAAATCAAATGTAATATATAAAAACAAAACAGAAATAAAATAATGAGAAGCCAGTGAGAGGAACATACATATGAATGAGAAGCCAGTGAGAGGAACAAATGAAAATGTGAGATTTTGGAATGCTGCCCTCTTTTCCCACAAAATATGGAATGGAAAGAGAAAAAGAAAATGTGGATGCATCACAGCACCCACCAGCCTGTGTCTTCTAGCCAGTTGCAACTGACTAATGCCAGTTGCAATTGACTAATGCAAGTTGAAATGCAATGATTTTTCTTGAAATAGTAAAAATTAACTGTCATTACTTTTAAAAAGAAGTTGAAAACTTTAACATTAAAAACAGCTCCTCTAATAACAAGGAATACATTCATGGAATCCCTTACTAATTCACTTATTTTGTGAGTAAAGTTAATTTTTCTACTAAAATACATTGAATAAATAGTGATAACTAAGAAATTATTACAACATATAATGCTTAAGTTGGAACAAATTATGTTTTCTAAGATTCCAGGGACTGTGGGTCAAAAATAAAAAAAAAATCAATTTGGAAAAAAAAGGCATTCTTCTTATTTAAATGTGTAATGTTGATAAGGTAAAAGTAATATTGAAAAGTCTTTAAAGACAAGTCATTTTGATTTGTTGGTTTTTATGCAGCCCTTGGTTATTGTTGCTTTTCTGGAAAGGAAACACAACTGGACAAGGATGTGAAATTACAACAAAATTTTAAAGTATGTTTCTATTTTAAAAGCAGCAAATGAAGTTTTAAATGATTGCACTAGACATTACACCCATTAGAAACCATGAAAAGATCGGTTACCTCTGACAGTTACTGCATTCACTCATGCAGTCTAGTCAAAAGAGAACATCACCCAAACTTTAAAAACATTCCAGCTTAATGATGTAAGGAGTAGAAACCTAAAATATGTTGAAATGCTCTTTCATGTATACTTCTATAAAACCCAAAACTACCAAACTGCAAAACTGAGATAAACCAAGTAGTTGGGTTTGCTTTATTGGTTTCAAAATGAAGAAGAAATTTTAAACTTCATCAAAATTGGTAATCCCTGGTTTACCCCCATCCCAAAAGTCTGGAGTTATATTAGCTAGTTGTACTACTTATAGTTATACTAGCTAGTTATACTAGCTAAAGATACTAGCAGCCTTTGTTCCTGGAATTCAACAACAATCTAAATCATATACTTTTTCTTTTTTTAAGGTTATACTCAAGTTGACCATCAATAAATATTTTTCTTTCTTAACTTCATCCTTTAGTTATTAATTTTTCTTATTTTTAATTACCATGTTTTAACATATTTGCTGATAAGTTAAGTTGGGATTCACCTTCGGGCTATTTCATAAGTGCTGTTTGTATATGTGCATGAATTTTGGGGAAGGCAGAGGAGCTCAAGCTTGAGTGCTGTCTACAACTAGTATTGAGGTATAGTAGGATCATTGGGGATCAGCTTGCATGAAAGACTGAAAACCTGCAGGACAGAATTTTTCCTAAGAGAAAAGAAGAAAGGCAGACAAATCAGGCCCAATAAGGCTTCAGAAATCAGAGAGGGGGAACAGATTTCACTTAGTGTTGCATGGTGGCAAGGACTCTGTTCATATGAAGTCATGTTTGAGTCTTTTGGTGATGGGCGTAAGTTGTAGGCCAAAGAGCAACAGTCATTTATTAAGAAAAAACAACCCTGTCTCTACTGAAAATACAAAAAATTAGCCGGGCATGGTGTCAGGCACCTGTAGTCCCAGCTACTTAGGAGGCTGAGGCAGGAGAATGGCATGAACCCAGGAGGCGGAGCTTGCAGTGAGCCGAGATCGCGCCACTGCACTCCAGCCTGGGCGACAGAGGGAGACTCCGTCTCCAAAAAAAAAAAAAAAAAAAAAAAAAGAGAAAAAAGAAAAAGAAAAAACAAAAGTATTAAGGTAAGCTGCACAGTACCTATGTGATTTACATAGCATGAAAGAGGGGACAGGAAAACATTCACAAATGTAGTTGGTTCCAGGGCATCAAGAACATGAGAAAACTCAGAACATCAGTAACAGTCTGTGAGCAAAGAGTGCATTTTTAGGGGGTAATGCTAAGGAAATGTTGGGTCAAAGATCTTGATGCCTATTGGCAAGGTTAGGTACCTTTGGGTATACCTGTGACTTGGGGGATTTCTGTTGCATGCTTTCACAGATACCACTGGTTTCTCCATGGAAGGCTATGTAAAGGCAAGAAGATAATAATGTCAGGTGATAGCCAATGGAGCTTACTCATATGCATACAAGACATTTTCAAGGACATCTCAGGAATAATCGAGGAGGTGAGAGTCCTTTCAGTCTATAATTCCTACAAAAAATTTAAAAAGACAGAAGGGTACCTGAGTAACAATTTATTTACAGGATTTCATGTTAAATCTGGGCCTCTTGAGAAACATAATGCCAGTCTGTATTACATATACTTAATCACCTGAAGCAAATGTGCCCAAACATGAACAACTGTTGAATCTAGGCAAAGGGTGTGAAGATATTCATGGTGCTCTTCTTTCAACTTCTTTGTGCATTTGAAAATTTCTAAAATAAAGAGTTCAAATAAAAAACAAATGCATTTTGAACATTCCTAAATGTCAGTTTTGATATTTAATAATTATATATAAAACATAATAAATGTATGTTGTTTTGAACCATTGTGTGCTAATAATAAATATGACCATTCAAGAAAAATGTTAATACTTAAGACCTATGCTTGAAGGAAATTTCTTAAAAATTCAAGCTTCAAGGTAGCACGTACTGTGTTTTGAAATAATGAAATATAAGAAAATCAATAAAGGACCTTCAAGGTTGAAAAGAAAAGTAAAATGAAAATATAAGTTTAAAAATTAGAAAGAAACTGTAGAATTTTCAACTACCGATGATAGTAGGTATCTAATTGCTATGGCTTCTGGTCCTATGGTATGTTTGCTCCAATCCAAATAACAGTTATTTGCCATTGTTCTTATTTCTAAAATCTTAGGAAGCCACTTGCAATAGTATGTGAAATTTTCCTCTTTGCCCTCAGGTTAAATATATGTGTCTTTAAGATTTTAAGGTTTTTTACCACTAAGTATCTCAAACTAGCCTTGTCATTTCAGTTTTTTTACATTTCCTAATTTCCCTTTGTGCTTTCTCTCTTTATTGGGAATTTGTAGTCCTTGAGTCATTTTTAATTTGAATGACTGTTGTTATTGTTACGAATTTTAATAACTCCAGTAAAATCTGAAAGAATTAAGCTAAAATGGTGAGCAGTTTATGAAATAAGAACCTCTAAAAAAATTTGTTTTTAGTTGACTTATAATATTTGTACACATTTATGGGATACAGTGTTATGTATCAACACAGGTATGGTAATAACTTTTTATAATTTCTTTTTGGGTTCCGAAAGCTTAGACATTGTCATTTAAAGGGAAAATTTTTAGCTTTGTTAGCTGCCAACCAAAATCATGTAGACTCATCTCAGTTGTAGAGCTTGCAACAGGTCTGAATTGGATTGACTCCAGTGTGATAGAAAGGGATTTCATTTTTACCCAAGACACTTGTTTTGCTCCCTCCATCCATGTTTCAGGGGATGGAGTGGTAAGAGGAGAGTTGTCTTTAGGAAAGACACTGCCAACCTAAAAGATGTTAAAGTTATATCAAGAGAAGAGGTCAATACTAGAACATGAAGACCTGTGTTTTTCATTGGGGTCTAGCTTTTAGATGGAGTCTGGCCAAGCTGAAGGATGTAAATCCTTCATCAGAGATAGATCTGAGTAGCACTCCTGGGACAGAAATAGGAACAACTATCAAAGTCACAAGAACCAGACATTATTAAGGGAAAAAAGATGAGAGCCACAAACAGAGAAGTGGGAAGGACAAAAGAAAGCATGGAGAATAAAAGGAGAAAGAACAGACAGCAAGAGAAGGGATTTCCAGAAGCTCATAGGACTTGGTATCTGTATAGACAGAAATTTGATTTGATGAAAGATGGAGGCAGGGAGTAAGAAGAAAATACAGCTATTAATATAAGCATTTAAGCATTTGTATGTATGTATATGAATTTCTAAATTTTTAAATCATCCTTTCTGTTTCACAATATATAAATAATCATTTTGTTATTTTTCTTTTTGGTAATAGATGTTCCCCTGCATACCCTCTTAGATGTTGTAGGCACAAATTAATGTCAGTATCAATATTACTGATTTGCTATATTTACTATTCTTAAAAGAAGCATCTTTTATGAAAAATGAAACCCAATCAATTTGGCTTAAAAGAGTTATGACAACAAAATAACTTTGATTTCCCCAGAAAATGTAGGTAGAATATATTCTACAATGCTAAATATTCACCAACTAATTTAGAGTATTTATAATACGCTATGCATTTATAAAAGTTGTAGAAAACTAATATAGTTTGACTGTGTCCACCACCCAAATGTCATCTTGAATTGCATCTCCCATAATTCCCACATGTTGTGAGAGAGAGCCAGTGGGAGATAAGTGAATCATGGTGGTGTTACCCCCATACTGGTCTCATTGTAGTGAATAAGTCTCATGAGATTTGATGATCTTATAAGGGGAAACTCCTTTCACCTAGCTCTCATTCTTCTCATCTGCCACCATGTGAGCTGTGCCTTTCACCTTCTGCCATGATTGTGAGGCCACCCCAGCAACAGGGGACTGTGAGTCCATTAAACCTCTTTCTTTTGTAAATTGCCCAGTCTTGGGTATGTCTTTATCAGCAGAATGAAAACGGACTAATACGGTAAATTAGTACCGCTAGAGCAGGGCACTGGTGAAAATATACCTGACAATGTGGAAGGAACATTGGAACTGGGAAACAGGCAGGAGTTGGAACAGTTAGGATAGCTCAGAAGAAGATAGAAAAATGTGAGAAAGTTTGAAACTTCCTAGAGACTTGTTGAATGGTTTTGCCAAAATGCTGATAATGTTATGGACAACAAAGTCCAGGCTGAGGTGGTCTCAGATGGAAATGAGAAAATTGTTAGGAACTGGAGCAAATGTAACTCTTGTTATGTTTTACAAAGAGACTGGCGGCATTTTTCCCCTGCCCTAGATATTTGTGGAACTTTGAACTTGAGAGAGATGATTTAGGGTATCCGGTGGAAGAAATGTCTAAGCAGCAAAGCAGTCAAGAGGTAAGTTGGGTGCTGTTAAAGGCATTCAGTGTTATAAAGAAAGGAGAGTATAAAAATTTGGAAAATTTGCAGCCTGACAATGCAATAGAAAAGAAAATCCCATTTTCTGGGGAGAAATTCAAGATGGCTGCAAACATTTGCATAAGTAATAAGGAGCCAAATGTTAATTCCCAAGACAATGGGGAAATGTCTCCATGGCATGTCAGAGGTCTTCACTGCAACCCCTCCCATAACAGGTTCTGAGACCTAGGGGGAAAAAATGGTACCCGTGCTGTGTGCAACTTAGGGTCTTGGTGCCCTGAATCCCAACTGCTCCAGCCATTGCTGAAAGGCAACGTAGAGCTTGGGCTGTGGCTTCAGAGGGTGCAAGTCCAAAATCTTAGCAGCTTCCATGTGGTATTGAGTCTGCGAGTGCACAGAAGTCAAAAATTGGGGTTTGGGATCCTCTGCCTAGATTTCAGAGGATGTATGGAAATGCCTGGATACCCAAGCAGAAGTTTACTGCAGGGGTGGGGCCCTCATGGAGAACCTCTACTAAGGCAGTGTGGAAGGGAAATGTGTGATCAGAGCACCCACACAGAGTCCTTACTGGGGCACTGCTTAGTGGAGCTGTGAGAAGAGGGCCACTGTTCTCCAGACCCTAGAATGGTAGATCGACCAACAGCTTACACCGTGCACCTGGAAAAGCCACAGATACTCAATGTCAGCCAATGAAAGCAGCTGGGAGGGAGGCTGTACCCTGCAAAACCACAGGGGCAGAGCTGCCCAAGACCATGGGAACCCATCTCTTGCATCAACATGACCCAGATGTGAGAAATGGAATCAAGAGAGATTATTTTGGAGCTTTAAGATTTGACTTCCCTGATGGATTTTGGACTTGCATGTGGCCTGTAGCCCCTTTGTTTTGACCAATGTCTCCCATTTGGAATGGCTGTATTTACCCAATGCCTGTAACCCTATTGTATCTAGGAAATAACTAACTTCCTTTTGATTTTACAGGCTCATAGGTGGAAGGGACTTGCCTTGTCTCAGATAAGACTTTGGACTATGGACTTTTGAGTTAATGCTGAAATGAGTTGAGACTTTCTGGGACTGTTGGGAAGGTGTGATTAGTTTTGAAATGTGAGGACATGAGATTTGGGAGGGGCCAAGGCAGAATGATATAGTTTGGCTCTGTCCCTACCCAAATCTTACCTTGTATTTTATCTCCCATAATTCTCATGTGTTGTGGGAGGGACCTGGTGGAAGGTAATGGAATCACTATGACTATGGTCATGATATAATTACTTATGGGGGAAATGAAATGGAAATAAGAATTTAAGAGAAGTGGAAAATTATAAATACTTTCTACTTTAAGAGTTATTCCTCAAATTTCTTACCAAAATTGTTATTAAGAAAATTCATGTCTTAATGTCTGTTTACATGTGTGTTCAAGATTGAATGACGGTGGCAGTTTCCCTATACTGTTCTCATGGTAGTGAATAAGTCCCACAAAATCTGATTTTTTTTTTTTTAAGGAGCCCCATTGTGAGACATTCCCGTGTCCCTAGAGCTCAAAATCTGATGGTTTTATAAGGGAAAACCCCTTTCACTTGGCTCTCACTCTTCTCTTGTCTACCGCCATGTGAGATGTGCCTTTCATCTTCTACCATGATTGTGAGACCTCCCCAGCCACGTGGAACTGTAAGTTCATTAAACCTCTTTCTTTTGTAAATTGCCAGTCTTGTCTATGTCTTTATCAGCAGCATGAAAACAGACTAATACAAAATGTCATTTGAATATTCATTTTTCATTTGTAATAGTTCATTATATTTTTCCAAACTTATTCTAAGAGGTGTTTTTTTTTTTCACATTAAAGTGTTTAGTAATTGGATCAATTTATTTCATAGGCTCTTTAAATCAGAACTGTCAAAAATGTAATTTCTGTTTGGAAATAAAAGCAACAAAAAGAAATATTTCAGTTGCAAATACATTCATCTCCACATTTCTTCACCCTATTCTCCCTACGTTTGGATGTTCTTAGATCTAGTTGATTCCTTCTCTAGTACCCTCCTCAGAATTTGTTTCATAAGTGTTCTGAAAGAATTGTCATCTTTTTAGCATTTTAGACACAAACAAAAATAATAATAACAAAAAGAATAAGAATAGTAGCTAACATTTGCTGATTCTGACTTTGGACCAGGCACAAGGCTAAGCTCCATGCATGTGTTATATCATTTAATTTTCATGGCCCTATTAGTTCAGTGCCATTATAACCTCTGTTTTGCCATTGAAGAATAAGGTACAGAGAGGTTAACTAACTTTCCCAGGGTCGCAGTTAGTAAATGGTTTAGTTGAAATTTGACCCTAAACCATCTGAATCCAGAATTTCTACTCTGAACCACTCTGTAGTTTAGAAAAGAAAACAATTTTTGTTGGTTTTATGAAATTAATTTAAAAGGTATAATGATTCATATGTTGCTCTACTACACTATCAACAACAGTACTGAAAACATTCAGAAATAGTTTGTAATCAAAGTGAATTTACTTTACAGTTCTGCAGTTGTCACCACAAATGCAATCATTTTGAGCAAAAACATGTTACAAGGAGTTAGAAAACATTGCTATTTTGGCCAATACCTATTTAACTGAGTTTCCAGAATGGCCGAGGTTATCTTTTTCCCAGGGGATCATATGATTCACTGCTGCCCATAGAACACTAACTCCTAGTTACCTGTGCTCATTAGCTACCGCCGGTTGAATGCTCACCAATAATTGCTTATCTTCAATCGTCTGTGAATTTGTGAATTTTTTATTATAATTACTAAATTTAATTAAATGTTATATGAAATGATAACAATGTAACCATGAAGTTGTTTCCATAAAAATTAAGTTAAAATCTTTGTAAAAAATTATTAATAAACTTGAGTTATTAAAGGAAGAAAAATGCAATTGAATTAAGTATGAGTAAAACAGTTATAAAGTAACGGGAAAAATAAAAAGTGACAGAATTGCTGCACAACGTTCTTACTCCACTGTTTAAGGTGTATTTTTGGAAAGAAGACACATTCAATCTGTTCCATCTGGTCCTACATCATTTAATTAGTTAATGAGATGTTCATTTTACAAATATGTATATATATAATAGTATCATTTTTAAGAATAATTTTCAATTTATTCATCTTTTTCAGCTTCCCACAAACTGTTGGGGCCTAATCGTTTCAGTTTGCAGTATATTTTGAGTTAAAATCTACTTAGTACAATAGTGTCTTAAAATTCTTACTATTTGTATTAGAACAAAGATGATAGAAAAAAAGAATTTTCAAAATACTATTTATTTTGGGTAGATTATAGGGAATTTAGTGGAAACATTTAACCAGTATCAGTGAATAATCAACAAAAAGCTCCCAGGGTCTTGACTTACCCACCTAACACTGACCTTGTCCCATAAAGTAGTAAGATACACACAACTCTCTTTCATCAAGTAAAAAGGAAAGAAATCTTCTTAAGGTGTTCCAAAGTCTTTTGATACAAGTATCTTCCCTGGAATGGGATGCAAAAACTGAGCACGCTGAATACACATGAATGCACACATGAAATACACATGAAATACACATGAATACACACGAAAACGAACTGTTATACTGAGGTTGGCCCACTACAGAGGCCTGTGTGGTCATGAAACCTGTGAGCTAAGCAAGTGCTATGTGCCAGGACTGATGGAAACTGCACTGCAACTTTAAATTTTTTACTAACCAATGTTTGTTAAAAGAATTATATGTTTATAAAAGCAAAGGGTAAAAATATTTTTATAGTCATGATTCTGCTAACCATTGACACTTTTTCATCCAACAATTAGTCTCACTCCCCAGATGCACTTACACAGCCACACCTGGACCTTTCTTGACATTCAAGCACTTGTAGAAACTCAGCCACTCTGCCTAAGTCTACATTTCTTTTATAGCCTCCTTATGTCACTCTTTCCTCAGTTTACAAATATTTTTATGGGTACATTTTTCCTCCTTCACTCTCCATTACTGATTTCTCTATTTAAAATCCATGATACTTTGCCTTAAAGAAAGGCTATTGACTACTGATACGTTGAATTGAAGGACTAGGAAAAATAAAATGTTGGTGGCAGACATTTAAAAAGTAATGAGTATTTCATTGTGCCTAATGTGACAGATGCATGGAAAGGGTAGGCTGGAAAGGGGGCTAAGTTACATGAGAATATTAAAACAAATTCTACTCTAGTAAGAAGTTTGTCTAATTGCATAAACTTCGAAAATACCAGAAATTGTAATTGCATCAAAAATTATGCTTCTGATAAAAACAAATAAAATAAGTCATTTTTCATAGCCAAGAACTAAAAATTAACAATAAAAATGAATATAAAAAAAATTTGGATCTTAGGCAAATTTAATTTAGGTCAAGTTTCAAGATAAATAAAATGAATTTGTTTGATTTGCAAATTATAAGACTCTCTTTTTCTTTGTATTTCTTGTTGCTTTTCACATTTTAAAGCAGTGCTTTATTCTCAATACCTGGTCTTGTTTTGTTTTTTGTTTTGTTTTGTTTTGTTTTCTTCCCTGTAAAATGTGGGGTCTGGACATTGCTCTTCATGATATAAGATAGAAAATTCTCTGATAAATGAGTGATTCATGGAGCTAAAAAGTAATTTCCTAGAGTTAGTAATATGATTTAGTCTTATTTCACTCCAATCTGAAAAGGATCATCTTTTGATTTCCACAAAATCTTATGACTAGTGGACATATGACGAATGGTGTTTGTGACAGAGGAGACGTCTAAGCATCTATTGGACCTCTAAGGACCAGCGTCTTAGGGACAGAACTTGGAGATCAATCAATTAAGGCAATATACAATCTGTCACAATCTGTTCATCCTAGTTCTCAGGTTAATGGCATGTAATTTCCTTATTTGGTATTCATATGCCAAACTATTATTTTAAAATCTTGAGTGGCTGTTGATTTTATTAATGATGTTTTTAATTTTGATTTCTCAGCCAATCCCTGTTTCATTTGGCTTCCCAATCTCTGTTTCATTTGGTTTCATCATTCTGTTTTACCCACCAGAACATGGCCAAAGGAGATAGGAAAACAGGTTAGAAGTCTATTCATCACACAGGCCAGACACAGTGGCCCACACCTGTAGTCCCAGCACTTCGGGAGGCTGAGGTGGGTGAATCACTTGAGGTCAGGAGTTCAAGACCAGCCTGGCCAATGTGGTGAAACCCCATCTCTACTAAAAATACAAAAAAAAAAAAAAAAAATTAGCCAGGTGTGGTGGCATGTGCCTGTGATCCCAGCTACTCGGGAAGCTGAGACAGGAGAATCACTTGAACCCGGGAGGCGGAGATTGCAGTGAGACAGTGTTGTGCCATTGCATTCCAGCCTGGGCAATAGAGCGAAACTCAGTCTCAAAAGAAGTCTGTTCATCACACACAAGTACAGCTCTCTTCTGGCTCCTGGCCTTCAATTTGGCATAATCACCAAATTCTTTGTAGAGCTCAGGTCAAATGATACTTCTTCAGAGAAACTTGCCCTGACCTGCTTATCTAAGTAACAGGACCCATCCCAACTGTAATCACTCAAGCTCTTATCCTGCTTGGTTTTTCTTCACAGCATTATCTTCACTTGCATAAAAGTCTCTATTTACTCATTTAATTATAATAATGAGAGCTAATTACTGAGCTCCCAGAATGAGCCAGGAACTACTAACGAGTGTTTTTCGTGTATTAAATCATTTGATTCTTATACAACCCTATGAAGCAGAAACTGATGTCCTCCTCTTTTAAAAAACAGAAACAAGCAAAGGAGGCTGAGTAATTTGTCCTAGCTTATACCGGCAGTGCTGGCTCACTCCAGAAAGCCTGGCTCCCCACTAGAGTTACCCAACCACTGTAAAGGTAGGAATTTTGCTTATTTTTTCCACTGATATGTTTCCTTTGCCCAAACTGTACCTAGCACAGAGTGGTTATTCAATCAATACTGTATTTGTAGAATGAATGAATGAGAGAGTGAAGGTGTGAGTATAAAGGAATTAGGAAACAAGTCAATTCTATACAGCATGTTAAACCTGCACCAGCAGATTCCAGAAAATTCAAATTAGCAAAGACAGCCAGGGGCAGGATGTGGTTAATTAGTTTAATGTAACAGGGAATTGACTTTTTTCTGAACTTTAAAAATCATTTTATCTATCTTGGTCTGTAAGAATTTTCATGTTGAACCTTCTTTGCTTAGAGCTAATATCTCTGATCTTTTGTGAGCCTTTTTTATAAAATGAGCATTCCAAGGTCATAGTTTGAATTTTTTTCAGTGTTGCCTTTATTTATTTTTAATCATAGAGGGAGGAAAGCCTCCATTCTGTCTGTCATAGAAGGTAATATTATTACTGTGTCAGAAAGGTCTAAGTAAATGTTTGATTAAAATGCCAGAAGAGGTGCTGTTGGTAAAAACTGCTAAACCATAGCATGCTGTGTTGAGACACTATTCTTAGGAGGAGGTATGATTTCTATTTAAAGTTATACGTGATGGTTTATGTGAACAATTTGGAGGACAAGATAAAGGACAAAGCAAGAAAGTGTTGGAAGAAAATGAGACTGCATAAATTGAAGTTATACAACTGGCTTAAAGGTAAAGGGGAAGTTAAAAATGAAAGTTTCTGCTTCAATTTTCCGTTATGTAGGCCAGAGTTTGTTGGTTCGTGTTTAAATGAAGCCTGTAGATATGACATATTTTGAATTACAATTCTTAAAGCAGTGACTTTCAGATTTTTTCAAATAATACTGAATTATTGGGGGGACTTATCTTTGGAAGAGTAATAGAATTTATGGCTCACACTGATTTTAAACTTTGGAAATGTGACTTTTTCCATAAAACTTCTGTAAAACAATGTCCTATGTGGAACAAAAATTAGTCAATTTATGAAAATCAAATGTATTTAGATTGAAGTCAGAGTGGGGCACCAAAGGCTCTATCTGGTCACTACCTTCTTCTTAGATGGCCTTTGTACAAGTTCAAGGCACCATAAATATGGGCACCAGTGCACTAGTAGGATAGACTTAGCACTTATCAACATGATAGCATTTATGAAGAAAAAATGATTACAGGCTGGGCACAGTGGCTCACTCCTGTAATCCCAGCACTTTGGGAGGCTGAGGCGGGCGGATCTCCTGAGGTCAGGAGTTTGAGACCAGCCTGGCCAATGTGGCAAAACCCCATCTCTACTAAAAATGCAAAAATTAGCTGGGCATGGTGGCGGGCGCCTGTAATCCCAGGTACTCGGGAGGCTGAGGTAGGAGAATTGCTTGAACCCAGGAGACAGAGATTGCGGTGAGCCGAGATCACGTCACTGCACTCCAGCCTGAGTGACATGAGAGAGACTCCGTTTCGAAGAAAAAAAAGAAAAAGAAAAAATGATTACAACTTAACAGCACAAACATCTTTCAATTTTTATCTATCCTTTATCTATCCTTTGAGCACAAAAGCTGACTTGCATGAAGTATATCTAAGATATAATTGTTTTTCCTATCACTGGCCACAAAAAGTTTCATAAAACCCCACCAAATTTTATTTCTTTAGCTTTACTGAGGTGTGATTGACCAATACACAATCTATATACTGGAGATGCACAATGTGATAATTTGATATATGTATACACTGTAAAATGACCACTACAATCAAGCTAATTAACATATCCATCACCTCACATAGTTACCCTTTCTGTGTGTGTTTGTGTATATGATGAGAACATTTAAGATTTACTTTATAAGCAAATTTAAAATGTACAATACATTATTATTAACTTTAAGTATAATGCTGTACATTAGGAGTTCAAAACATATTCATTTTGTAATTCAAAGTGTATATACACCTTTTGACCAAAATCCCCAAATTTCCCTATCCCTCAGACCAGGGAATCAATATTTACTTTCTGTTTTTATGAGTTTGACTTTTTTAGATTTCATAGATATGTGAGATCATGCAGAGTTTGTTTTTCTGTGTCTGGCTTATTTCAAGTAGCAGGTCCTCCAGGTCCATCCATGTTGTCATAAATGACAGGATTTTTTTATTTTTTGAAGGATAAATTATATTCCACTGCATATATATACCACATTTACCAATAGATGTATTCATTCATCTGTTGACAAGATACTTAGGTGGTTTTTATATCTTGGCTATTGTGAGTAATAATGTTGCAATGAACATGGAAGTGCAGGTAGCTCTATGAGGTGCTGATTTCATGTTCTTTGGGTGTATACACAGCTGAGGTATTGCCGGGTAATATGGTAGTGCTATTTTGAATTTTTTGAGGAACGTTCATACTGTTTATTATAATGGCTGTTCTAATTTACATTGCCAACAACAATACACAAGGGTTCCCATTTTTCCACTTTCTCACCAACACTGGTTACTTTAGCACCTTTTTATATGCCTGTTGGTCATTTGTATGTCTTCAAAAATGTCTATTCAGGTCCTTGGCCTATTTTTAATTTTTCTTTTGCCATTATTATGTAAGTTCCTTACATATTTGTATATTAATCCATTATTAAATATGTGTGTTGCAAATATTTTCTCACATTCCATTGTTTTCCTTTTCACTTTGTTGATTTTTTTCTTTGCTATGCAGAATTTTTTCAATTTATGTAGTCCTACTTGTTTATTTTTGCTTTCATTGCCTATGTTTTTGGTGTCATATTCAAAAATTTATTACCAAGAGGATTGACAAGGAGCTTTTCTTATATGTTTTCTTCTGGCAGTTTACATTTAAGTCTTTAATCCATTTGAAGTTGCTTTTGGTGTGTAGTGTAAGATAAGGATCAAATTTCATCCTTTCGCATGTGGATATCTGTTTTTTCCATCACAATTTATTGAAAAGACTATCCACACTGTGCATTCTTGGTTCCTTTGTCTAGAATTAAGTGGCCATATATCTGCGTGTTTATTTGCAGGCCCTCTATTTATTCTATTCCATTTGTCTATGTGTCTGTTTGTAAGCTAGCACCACACGGTTTTGATTACTACAACATTTTAATATAATTTGAAATCAGGAAGTATGATGTCTCTAGTTTTGTCATTGTTGCTCACAATTGCTTTAACTATAACTATTCAGTGTCTTTAGTGGTTTCATATGAATGTTAGAATTGTTTTTTCTATTTCTGTGAAAAATGCCATTGGAATTTTGATAGAGATTGCAATGAATCTGTAGATAGCCTTGGGTATTATAAAATTTTTAATACTATTTCTTCCAGTCCATGAACATGGGATATTTTTCCATTTATTTGTGTCTTATTCACCTCATCAATGTTTGATATCTCATCAATGCTTGATAGTAATTAATGTATAAAGGTTTCACCTATTGGTTAAAATTATTCCTAAGTATCTTATTCCTTTTTGATGTTGTAAATGGGATCATTTCCTTAATTTATTTTTTCAAATTGTTTATTGGCAGCATATAGATTTTTGTATGTTGATTTTTCTCTTGCAAATTTACTGAATCCATTTATTAGTTCTAATAGCTTTTTAGTGGAGTCTTTAGGATTTTCTATGGGGGGGCGGAGCAAGATGGCCAAATAGGAACAGCTTCAGTCTCCATCTCCCAGCGCGAGCGACACAGAAGACCGGTGATTTCTGCATTTTCAACTGAGGTACTGGGGTCATCTCACTCGGGAGTGCCGGACAATCGGTGCTGGTCAGCTGCTGCAGCCCGACCAGCGAGAGCTGAAGCAGGGCGAGGCATCGCCTCACCTGGGAAGCGCGAGGGGAAAGGGAGTCCCTTTTCCTAGCCAGGGGAACTGAGACACACAACACCTGGAAAATCGGGTAACTCCCACCCCAATACTGCGCTGTAACACCGGCACACCGGAGATTATATCCCACACCTGGCCGGGAGGGTCCCACGCCCACGGAGCCTCCCTCCTTGCTAACACAGCAGTCTGCCGCAATCTAACCGCAAGGCAGCAGCGAGGCTGGGGGAGGGGTGCCCGCCATCGCTGAGGCTTAAGTAGGTAAATAAAGCCGCTGGGAAGCTCGAACTGGGTGGAGCTCACAGCAGCTCAAGGAAACCTGCCTGTCTCTGTAGACTCCGCCTCTGGGGACAGGGCTCAGCTAAAGCAGCAGAGGCCTGTCCAGAGGCGAACGACTCTGTCTGACAGCTTTGAAGAGAGCAGTGGATCTCCCAACACGGAGGTTGAGATCTGAGAAGGGGCAGTCTGCCTGCTCAAGTGGGTCACTGACCCCTGAGTAGCCTAACTGGGAGACATCCCCCACTAGGGGCAGTCTGACACCCCACACCTCACAGGGTGGAGTACACCCCTGAGAGGAAGCTTCCAAAGCAAGAATCAGACAGGTGCACTCGCTGTTCAGCAATATTCTATCTTCTGCAACCTCTGCTGCTGATACCCAGGCAAACAGGGTCTGGAGTGGACCTCAAGCAATCTCCAACAGACCTATAGCTGAGGGTCCTGACTGTCAGAAGGAAAACTATCAAACAGGAAGGACACCTATATCAAAACCCCATCAGTACGTCACCATCATCAAAGACCAGAGACAGATAAAACCACAAAGATGGGGGAAAAGCAGGGCAGAAAAGCTGGAAATTCAAAAAATAAGAGCGCATCTCCTCCTGCAAAGGAGCACAGCCCATCACCAGCAATGGATCAAAGCTGGTCAGAGAATGATTTTGATGAGATGAGAGAAGAAGGCTTCAGTCCATCAAACCTCTCAGAGCTAAAGGAGGAATTACGTACCCAGCGCAAAGAAACTAAAAATCTTGAAAAAAGAGTGGAAGAATTGACAGCTAGACTAATTAATGCAGAGAAGGTCATAAACGAAATGACAGAGATGAAAACCATGACACGAGAAATACGTGACAAATGCACAAGCTTCAGTAACCGACTCGATCAACTGGAAGAAAGAGTATCAGCGATTGAGGATCAAATGAATGAAATGAAGCGCGAAGAGAAACCAAAAGAAAAAAGAAGAAAAAGAAATGAACAAAACCTGCAAGAAGTATGGGATTATGTAAAAAGACCAAATCTACGTCTGATTGGGGTGCCTGAAAGTGAGGGGGAAAATGGAACCAAATTGGAAAACACTCTACAGGATATCATCGAGGAGAACTTCCCCAACCTAGCAGGGCAGGCCAACATTCAAATTCAGGAAATACAGAGAACGCCACAAAGATACTCCCCCAGAAGAGCAACTCCAAGACACATAATTGCCAGATTCACCAAAGTTGAAATGAAGGAAAAAATCTTAAGGGCAGCCAGAGAGAAAGGTCGGGTTACCCACAAAGGGAAGCCCATCAGACTGACAGCAGATCTCTCGGCAGAAACTCTACAAGCCAGAAGAGAGTGGGGGCCAATATTCAACGTTCTTAAAGAAAAGAATTTTAAACCCAGAATTTCATATCCAGCCAAACTAAGTTTCATAAGTGAAGGAGAAATAAAATTCTTTACAGATAAGCAAATGCTTAGAGATTTTGTCACCACCAGGCCTGCCTTACAAGAGACCCTGAAGGAAGCCCTAAACATGGAAAGGAACAACCGGTACCAGCCATTGCAAAAACATGCCAAAATGTAAAGACCATCGAGCCTAGGAAGAAACTGCATCAACTAATGAGCAAAATAACCAGTCAATATCATAATGGCAGGATCAAGTTCACACATAACAATATTAACCTTAAATGTAAATGGACTAAATGCTCCAATTAAAAGACACAGACTGGCAAACTGGATAAAGAGTCAAGACCCATCAGTCTGCTGTCTTCAGGAGACCCATCTCACATGCAGAGACATACATAGGCTCAAAATAAAGGGATGGAGGAAGATCTACCAAGCAAATGGAGAACAAAAAAAAGCAGGGGTTGCAATCCTAGTCTCTGATAAAACAGACTTTAAACCATCAAAGATCAAAAGAGACAAAGAAGGCCATTACATAATGCTAAAGGGATCAATTCAACAGGAAGAGCTAACTATCCTAAATATATATGCACCCAATACAGGAGCACCCAGTTTCATAAAGCAAGTCCTTAGAGACTTACAAAGAGACTTAGACTCCCATACAATAATCATGGGAGACTTCAACACTCCACCGTCAACATTAGACAGATCAACGAGACAGAAAGTTAACAAGGATATCCAGGAATTGAACTCAGCTCTGCACCAAGCGGACCTAATAGACATCTATAGAACTCTCCACCCCAAGTCAACAGAATATACATTCTTCTCAGCACCACATCACACTTATTCCAAAATTGACCACATATTTGGAAGTAAAGCACTCCTCAGCAAATGTAAAAGAACAGAAATTATAACAAACTGTCTCTCTGACCACAGTGCAATCAAACTAGAACTCAGGACTAAGAAACTCAATCAAAACCGCTCAACTATATGGAAACTGAACAACCTGCTCCTGAATGACTACTGGGTACATAACAAAATGAAAGCAGAAATAAAGATGTCCTTTGAAACCAATGAGAACAAAGATACAACATACCAGAATCTCTGGGACACATTTAAAGCAGTGTGTAGAGGGAAATTTAGAGCACTAAGTGCCCACAAGAGAAAGCAGGAAAGATCTAAAATTGACACTCTAACATCACAATTAAAAGAACTAGAGAGGCAAGAGCAAACACATTCAAAAGCTAGCAGAAGGCAAGAAATAACTAAGATCAGAGCAGAACTGAAGGAGATAGAGACACAAAAAACCCTCCAAAAAATCAATGAATCCAGGAGTTGGTGTTTTGAAAAGATCAACAAAATTGACAGACCACTAGCAAGGCTAATAAAGAAGAACAGAGAGAGGAATCAAATAGACGCAATAAAAAATGATAAAGGGGATATCACCACCGACCCCACAGAAATACAAACTACCATCAGAGAATACTATAAACACCTCTACGCAAATCAACTAGAAAATCTAGAAGAAATGGATAATTTCCTGGACACGTACACTCTTCCAAGACTAAACCAGGAAGAAGTTGAATCCCTGAATAGACCAATAGCAGCCTCTGAAATTGAGGCAACAATTAATAGCCTACCCACCATAAAAATCCCAGGACCAGATGGATTCACAGCTGAATTCTACCAGAGGTACAAGGAGGAGCTGGTACCACTCCTTCTGAAACTATTCCAATCAATAGAAAAAGAGGGAATCCTCCCTAACTCATTTTATGAGGCCAACATCATCCTGATACCAAAGCCTGGCAGAGACACAACAAAAAAAGAGAATTTTAGACCAATCTCCCTGATGAACATCGATGCAAAAATCCTCAATAAAATACTGGCAAACCGGATTCAGCAGCACATCAAAAAGCTTATCCACCATGATCAAGTGGGCTTCATCCCTGGGATGCAAGGCTGGTTCAACATTCGCAAATCAATCAACGTAATCCAGCATATCAACAGAACCAAAGACAAGAACCACATGATTATCTCAATAGATGCAGAAAAGGCTTTTGACAAAATTCAACAGCCCTTCATGCTAAAAACGCTCAA
>NC_045436.1:99753311-99829373 GCF_002776525.5 Piliocolobus tephrosceles | reverse complement strand
GAAGTCAAATTGTCCCTGTTTGCAGATGACATGATTGTGTATTTAGAAAACCCCATCGTCTCAGCCCAAAATCTTCTTAAGCTGATAAGCAACTTCAGCAAAGTCTCAGGATACAAAATTAATGTGCAAAAATCACAAGCATTCTTATACACCAGTAACAGACAAGCAGAGAGCCAAATCAGGAATGAACTTCCATTCACAATTGCTTCAAAGAGAATAAAATACCTAGGAATCCAACTTACAAGGGATGTAAAGGACCTCTTCAAGGAGAACTACAAACCACTGCTCAGTGAAATCAAAGAGGACACAAACAAATGGAAGAACATACCATGCTCATGGATAGGAAGAATCAATATCGTGAAAATGGCCATACTGCCCAAGGTTATTTATAGATTCAATGCCATCCCCATCAAGCTACCAATGAGTTTCTTCACCGAATTGGAAAAAACTGCTTTAAAGTTCATATGGAACCACAAAAGAGGCCGCATTGCCAGGACAATCCTAAGTCAAAAGGACAAAGCCGGAGGCGTCACGCTACCTGACTTCAAACTATACTACAAGGCTACAGTAACCAAAACAGCATGGTACTGGTACCAAAACAGAGATATAGACCAATGGAACAGAACGGAGCCTTCAGAAATAATGCCACACATCTACAACCATCTGATATTTGACAAACCTGAGAAAAACAAGAAATGGGGAAAGGATTCCCTATTTAATAAATGGTGCTGGGAAAATTGGCTAGCCATAAGTAGAAAGCTGAAACTGGATCCTTTCCTTACTCCTTATACGAAGATTAATTCAAGATGGATTAGAGACTTAAATGTTAGACCTAATACCATAAAAACCCTAGAAGAAAATCTAGGTAGTACCATTCAGGACATAGGCATGGGCAAGGACTTCATGTCTAAAACACCAAAAGCAACGGCAGCAAAAGCCAAAATTGACAAATGGGATCTAATTAAACTCAAGAGCTTCTGCACAGCAAAAGAAACTACCATCAGAGTGAACAGGCAACCTACAGAGTGGGAGAAAATTTTTGCAATCTACTCATCTGACAAAGGGCTAATTTCCAGAATCTACAAAGAACTCAAACAAATATACAAGAAAAAAACAAACAACCCCATCCAAAAGTGGGGAAAGGATATGAACAGACATTTCTCAAAAGAAGACATTCATACAGCCAACAGACACATGAAAAAATGCTCATCATCACTCGCCATCAGAGAAATGCAAATCAAAACCACAATGAGATACCATCTCACACCAGTTAGAATGGCAATCATTAAAAAATCAGGAACCAACAGGTGTTGGAGAGGATGTGGAGAAATAGGAACACTTTTACACTGTTGGTGGGATTGTAAACTAGTTCAACCATTATGGAAAACAGTATGGTGATTCCTCAAGGATCTAGAACTAGATGTACCATATGACCCAGCCATCCCACTACTGGGTATATACCCAAAGGATTATAAATTATGCTACTACAAAGACACATGCACACGTATGTTTATTGCGGCACTATTCACAATAGCAAAGACTTGGAATCAACCCAAATGTCCATCAGTGACAGACTGGATTAAGAAAATGTGGCACATATACACCATGGAGTACTATGCAGCCATAAAAAAGGATGACTTTGCGTCCTTTGTAGGGACATGGATGCAGCTGGAAACCATCATTCTTAGCAAACTATCACAAGAAGAGAAAACCAAACACCGCATGTTCTCACTCATAGGTGGGAACTGAACAATGAGCTCACTTGGACTCGGGAAGGGGAACATCACACAATGGGGCCTATCATGGGGAGGGGGGAGGGGGAGGGATTGCATTGGGGAGTTATACCTGATATAAATGATGAATTGATGGGTGCTGACGAGTTGATGGGTGCAGCACACCAACATGGCACATGTATACATATGTAACAAACCTGCACGTTATGCACATGTACCCTAGAACTTAAAGTATAAAAAAAAAAAAAAATGTTAACACTGGAAAATTAGCTGATGATAATATTAGTCAGCTATATCGGGGAAAATCAGTGCATTATTGAACTCATATTGGAAATTTCTTAGGGATCATGTTGAAGTTAACTTGTGTTTTCTTAACAGCTATTACGCAGCTTTTGGCTATAAAATACGTGTACATTTTGATGATAAACTAAGCATATATATAAAAAAAAAGGATTTTCTATGTACAAAATCATGTCATCTGCAAACAGAGATGATTTCACTTCTTCCTTTCCTATTTGGAATCTTTTCATTTATTTTTCTTGTTGGACTTGCAGTACTGTGCAAATACTTGCCAGAAATGGCAAGAATGGGCATTCTTGTATTATTCCTGATCTAAGAGGAAAAAGTTTCAGATACTCACTGTTAAGTATAATGTTTATTGTGAGTGTGCCATACATTGTCTTTATTATGTTAAGGTACATTCTTTCTAGACCTAATAATGTTGAGAGTTTTTATTATGAAAGGGTGTTGGATTTTGTCCAATGTTTTTCCTGCATCTATTAAGAAGATTATACTTTTTCTGTCCTTCATTTTGTTAATGTGGTGTATTATACTTAGTGATTTGCATATTTTGAACCATCTTTGCATTGCAAAGATAAATCCCACTTGATTATGGCGCATGATCCTTTAAATGTGCTACTGAATTTACTTTGCTGGTATTTTGTTGAGGATTTTTGCATCTAGGCTCACCTGGCATATTGCTCTCTATATTTTTTTTCTCTTGTCCTTGTCTTGCTTTGGTATCAGGGTAGTGCTGACTTCATAAAATGATTTTAGAAATGTTCCCTCCTCATCAATGTTTTGGAAGGGTTTGACAAAAATTACTGTTAATTATTCTTTAAATGTTTGGTATAATTCACCAGTGAAGTCATCAGATCCTGGGATTTTCTTTGCTGGGAGACTTTTGATTACTGATTCAATATGCTTATCATTGTCTGTTTAGATTTTCTGATTTCTTCATGATTCAGTCCTCTTTTTTGTTTCTAGGAATTTATTCATTTATATTTTTAGATGAGGACATTGAAGCTCAGCGAGTATAAGATACTTGCCTTAAATTTCTATCTGTCCAGTAGCTGACTAGGTAATTCTAGAATATAGATCGTTAAAGTCAAAATCCTGTATATTTAACCTAGGATTAACCTTAGGGTAACAGTAACCTAGGATTCTTAGCTGAAATAAAAATAACCTTAATAATATATAACATACTATAATAGCAAAATCATCAATGATCCATAAAATTAACAGAAGAAAGAAGGATTAGAAAGTCAACATAATGTTTATTTATTACTTCAACATATTTTATTGAGCATCAAACATGTATGATCATTAATCAAAGTGCTGGTAATCGAGAGTGAAAGAAGTCAATAAAAGGACCCTACGAATCTTGCATTCTTAAGGGAAAATTGTAATTAACATATACGTCAACTAAAGACTAAAAATAGAAGAAATAGTGTTCCTATGTATTTGTGTGTGCACACATGTATGTATCTAATATGAATAACAATGAACAGGTGCTGAGGAAAAAATATAATAGCATATAATGTACAGTATTAAATGGATTTAAAGAGAAATAGAGACTTGCCAGCACAACCATAAATCTACTGAGAATCACAATGACAGGGCATGGAGCCAAGAAATGTATACTGTTAGCAGGTTACCCCAAATGATCATTTGACAACCACTGTACTAGGTAAGCATTCTAAGTATGAAATCAAATAGCTATAAAGTTAAATTACACTCAAGTTCAACATTAGAGGATTAAGCATTAGAAGTCACAAATTTTTCAAGATTGGTCTAGGTACTTAGTACATGCATCACTTCAGGCAAGTAATGTAACCACTTGTATTAGTCTGTTCTCACACTGCTAATAAAGACATACCCAAGACAGGGTAACTTATAAAGGAAAGAGGTTAAATTGGTTCACAGTTCCACATGGCTGGGGAGACCTCACAATCATGGCAGAAGATGAAGGAAGAGCAAAGGGACATCTTACATGGTGGGAGGCAAAGAGAAAACTTGTGCGGGGAAGCTTCCATTTATAACATCATCGGATCTTGTGAGACTTATTCATGAGAACAGCATGGGAAAAACCTGCCCCCCCATGATTCAATTACCTCCTACCCAGTCCCTCCCACAACACATGGGAATTGTGGGAGCTACAATTCAAGAGATTTGGGTAGGGACACAGCCAAACCATATCACCACTTTAAGATCCAGTTTCCTCATCTATAAAATACTGATGACATAACAAGAAGAAGAAAAAGGAGAAAGAGGAAGGAGAAGAAAGGGTGGAAAGAGAAGAAATATGAAGATAAAGACAGCACGAGCAAAAAAGCAAAATGCTGTAAAAATGATTACATATGGCTAGGCATGGTGGCTCATGCCTGTAATCCCAGCACTTTGGGAGGCCAAGGCAGGCAGATCATGAGGTCAGGAGATCGAGACCATCCTGACCAACATGGTTAAACCCTGTCTCTACTAAAAATACAAAAATTAGCTGGATGTGGTGGGGCATGCCTGTAATCCCAAATACTCAGGAGGCTGAGGCAGGAGAATCTCTTGAACCTGGGAGGCAGAGATTGCAGTGAGCCGAGATTGTGCCACTACACTCTAGCCTGGGTGACAGAGCAGGACTCCATCTCAAAAAAAAAAAAAAAAAAAAAAAAAAAAGAAAGGAAAAGAAAATAAAAGATTACATATGCTTTAATATAAAAAAAGCCAAAATCAACTTAGATGAAAATACATGAATCATCCATTAAATCAACAAAATATAAATTAAGTTAGGTATGCATATTGACTACAGGTCTTGTTTGGTTTGTTCATGCGATGGTGTGATCCATCTGTTTAAGAATGAATCCAACATCAACCAAAGAATGTCTTTTAACATTGGCTTTCTAATAAAGAAAAATGAAACAACATGCAGTTTAACAGCTTTTATTCACCCTTCATAAGTTCATTTTTTTTTTCAGAAAGAATTTACAATGTCCTTGACATTTGATATACAATAATCACATTTATGGCTGTCATTTTATAATGGCATTTCATAATACTGAAATAAATTGCTTTCCTAAATAGAATCCATCATATTTTAAACTAAAAATATTATTCACTTTAGATTATAATTAATTTATGCACTATAATTTATATGCATAGAGTGAACTATTAGCCTCAATTCTTTATTTTCTTATAGACTATACTGCCATATACTTGATATAGCTTTATGATGGGCAGAGTGTATTTCTCTATACTTTTTCTCTACTTTGGCCAGGGGCTTGAAATATGATGGAGTGCTTGGGTTTATCCTGTTACACTTCTGCCGTTGTCTAGAAGAACCTCCCCTGTATAACCTACTGGCTCTACATCAATGAGAAAGTGGGGCAGACATGAAACTAACCAAATCAAACCCAGCCATGCCTGACCTAGAATTAGCAGACCCCCAAATGCTTTGCAGACATTTGAGTGAGAAATGGGTGCATATTATTGTATGTCACAGATATTTTGTTAGTTAGCATTGTTTTGGCAATAGCTAGCTCTCAGATATAACTAGTTTTTTTCCTGCAGTATCATGTAAACGTACCCTGATTTTCTCACTGTAATTTCTTTTACATGTCTTCTATTATTGTTTTATCAACTAGTTAGAAAATTCCAAAAGAAAAGGGCTAGTTTTGAAAATATATTTGTAATATCTTTCAATGTTTAGCAAAGAGCAAATTAATGTTATTCATGGGTTCTTTATTTTGTGGTTCAGTAGTGCACAGGTTTTACTCAACATTTAAAGCAATATAAAAGAACTGTCTGGGTTTTTTCCTACCCCATCCCACTCCCACTCCTCCATGTGTAAGCAAAAAGTATTATTTTTCTACCCTCACTTCCTCTTTTATTCCCTGAAAATAGGAAGAAAATAAAGTTATTTGTTCCAAATTACATATTACTTGCTGCACATTCTAATTTAAACAATGGTTGAGTTTTAGGTTAGATAAATATGTTTAAGAGCCAAAATAAAATCCATCATTGGCATGGAACTAATGTCTGACTGGGTTGGGTTCCGTTGCTGTACAAAGTTAGGATAGGAATCAAAAACTATCATTTGTGGTGAGAATGGTATTCTACAACAGGCCATCGTTTTTTCATTTTTGATATTCAGCTCTTTACTTTAGGACTTATTGCCTCAGAAATTTGGGACAGACTGATTTGGAGGGCATGAGCAAGAGGGAAGGAGAGGAAACAATTTAGAAAGCATATGGAAACGAGATATGGCAAAACAAACACACAGAACATCAAGTGAATTTCTCACCCTCATCTTGTTCATTTTTGTCCTTAGTAATAACAAAGGAATCCATGAGATTGTGTCGTTTACATATTTTAATCTCAAATTGCAAATGTTTTAATATTCTGTTCCTATGTTTGCTAAATCAAATCTTCCAGAGTTTGTTCATGTATTTACAAATTTGAAGATAAATAATACAAATTAAAAATATTGCCTGGCTAGTAAAAGCCCTAGTTATGAGAAACAACAACAACTTGGAAGTCCATTTTAGATTCAAATTAAGGAATTACTTGCTGGAGATTTAGCAAAGTGAGGACACAGATTTTACTATAAAGGACATGGGGAAGAAAATAAGAGCTGACCATTTCAGGACAAATGCTTTTTTCTGTGACTGCCTATATGCTGAGGACTGGCGATGAAAATCCTTCATGTTGTCCTGTAAGAACGCTAGTTTACTATGATCTGATTGGTCAAATAATACCAGAAGCTATTGTGTCTATGATCCAATTAGGCCCTTCCTAGAAGATATTCTATATGTATAACTAGAAGACTTCTAGAGCCCTTTGGAAGAGAGGAGAATCTATTTAAGAAGCCCAGTCTTGATCACATTCCCATTAGTCTTTAAATTTGAATATCTGGACCATTACAAACTATTACAAACTGATTTTCTTTACGGAAAGAGGGTAAGTGGGACTATTTTGGTGTTAAAATATTCCAAAAATGTTTACAGAGCACTCACTAAGTCCAGGTACTATACCAGGCTCTGGGGACAGAGCAGGGTTCAGAGCAAACAAGCACGGCCTTTGCTCTCGTGAGAGCTCACAGTAGGAGAGATTAGAAAGGTAAGAGATGTCACATAAGTTATTATCAAATGAAGAGATCCCTGAAAGACACAGAGTGAAGGAAATATTGGGCCTGGGGCATATCTTCTTGGGGGTTCAGCATCCTCAAATGTTAAATTGCCTAATTGCTAATTGGAGTGATTTCCATAATGCCTGATAGTGAGATTTTTTTACATATCTGAAATAATAATTACAGTATGTTTTACCTTCTCTTTCATTATCCGTTGTTTCATTTATCACATATAAAGTTAAAGAATGTACCACTAGACTTTGTACTTTGGAGTAACCAGTCTTGGGTATGACTTACATGTTTTGCAAAATTGATGTTTGTATCTTACAAAGTCTACAGATGCTGTGCAGGCTAGTCTCAATCTCTTTGAAAATCGAATTTTCATGTTTTTGATTACGGGCCAAAAGTATGTTATTTATTTGAAATGGTGTGTGCATAAAAACGTGCTAACTTAATCCCAGGATACCAGTAACTTAAGCAACAGCTTTTAAAAACGTAGTCAGTTGTTGTTTCTAAAACAGCAGAATTATTTTTCCTAGCCATAGTGTTGGTGAGGATTGACTTTATTTTCTCATGTCTTTTGAAGCTCTCATGAGGGAGAGAAATGTTTTGAAATGTTATCTGGTGATTGTTTATTCCTGGTAATTCTTGCTGCCCCAAAGTCCTTCACCTACTGTGTGAGGCTAACACTTAATACTTTCTTCAGAGATGACAATTGTAACAGTAAGCTTGTAATTCAGTCTTTTTAGAAAAGGAACAAAATCTTATAAATAAAAAAAATAACAAAAGTTTTTTAAACAGCAACAAGCAAAGATTGCAACCAAGGAGCACAGGGTTTTTACCCTAAGCCACAGAGTAGGAAAGATGCAATAGATGACCCAGGGACAGTTCCCACTTAGCAGAAAGGAGAATACCCTCTAAGCTGGACCCAAAAAATCCCTAACGGAGGTGCCATGAATACACAGGTGCCTCCTCCTCATACATAGACATGCACGCGCGTGCATGCACACACACATGCACACACATACAAACACACACACACACACACACACACACACACCACTTCACTCGGGGCCTGAAATCCCTAGAGAAAAAGGGGGCCCTTTTCAGAAGACACAAGATTGACAGCACATAGCAAGGTCAGCTGGAGAATATAGCTGAGTCTTAGAAGATCAAGCAACACCAGCAGTGATCCAGAAAGGTTCACCACCAGCTGGGTGATATCACCAAGCTTCCCCAGGGTGATCCCTGTGAACCATATTAACTCAGAAAAAATAATGCAAGTTATATCAGACAAAGACTCTTCAAAATGGACATCCTGAAACTAGGGTGATGCCGCAAGAGCAGATTGCACTAGATCTTTGGGAGCTAGTATGGGATAAATATCCTTTCCCAGCCAGAAAATTATGTCAACCCAGTCCACACTGAAATCAGGCCTTGAAAGAAGGGCAGGTGAAAGAGAAAAGTAAAAATGTTGAAGTTGACTCAATATTTAGCCACAAGAGACTAACTGTATTCATCACAAGCAACTGAGACGCCTTGAAATGGCAAAATTAGATCCTCCCTCCATCATCTCCAGAAGCCTGAATTCATTTATTAAAAATAATGGAACTTCTGTGTATATGAGTTGCAGTGGATACACTTAAGCCTGTCAAGCTTAAGGCGGTCATTGCATTTTGCTGTACCTCAGTTCAAGCATGAATATTATAAGGAACAATGAAAGGTCTACTTATAAGGTGCATTCATTAACTTACTCTCAAAACTATATGTTCCACCAAGATAGGGGTTTCAGTCTATATTGTTTATGGATACATCCCTATTGTCTAGGACAGTGCCCCACATATACTGGATGCTCAATACTTTTTAATAAATAGAAAATACAGTTGATTATTCATTAGTTATCTGAAAAAAGGCCTTGAAGAATTTAAAGAGTTCTGATTTTCAAGCTTTTTAAATACTGGTACCCTGTACTTATTCTTTAGTTTAATATTAATAACAAGTTTGATCAAAACTGATAAATTAGGAAATGGCTGTTTTTCATTACTATAACTCATTGTGACCTATCCACAATAAAACATTAAAGAACAAATTTCCTGGGTACATTTAATGTATGATCTCTTTTCGTGCAAATCTCCAAGATCATGCCTACCATTATCCATAACCTGCACCAGGAGAACTCCACCTGAAGCTCTACTTATACTCAGACCCCAACTAAAAAAAAATGTTGAAAGCCTTATCATGAAAAACCTGGTAGCTAACATCCTTGAAATTAACATTTTGGAACTCAAATAGACATTTAATGGTCAAACACATGTAATACTATAAGTAAATAAGTCTAATTTTCAAAGGTATAAAATTTCTAATTAAAAAAACTTTGACCTTGCCTCTTCTTTGCCTTATGATTGTGTAGAGTTTCATATTCATTATCATGCCAATTTCCTACCTTCTCTTCCTACTCCCACTGAGATTTTCTTAAGTCTTTTCATGTATTATGAATAAATTCAATACAGTTGTCTGGGATTTATTCCAACTAAAGAACAATGAAACTTTAGCTTTTGATTTTTATATTCATAAGTTGTTTTTGGAAAGGGACCATTTGAGAAACACTAGTAGTAATTGCCTGCTATGCACAGTTGTGAAGGATCAGTACCCACAATTGCAATTCTCTTGAAAGCATAGCTCCAGGAGCCCACAAAATGCTTTCGGGTTAGTGCCAAACCTAAAATTCATTCTCTGGAATGAACTATTCCTTCCACTGGAAAAGACAGATACTAAACTGAGCAGCCTTCTCTATGTTTGTTTTGGGAATGGCTTAGTCATTGGGTCCTAAGTAAAATAATTCCTTTTGGCGGGGTTAGGGTTGGGAGAAATGTTGATATTAACTTATACAACAAAAATGTTTTAAAATGCAGGTTATGGTGAAATAACAAATGATCTCAAAATCTCGGTCACTGCAAAAAGGGTTTATTTCTTGCTCATGGAACTTGTTACACAGATGGACTGCATTTTCTGTCCTTGTTGTCTTCACTTCAAAATCTAGGCTGATAAAGCAGCCTCTGTCTACATTTTTCTGATGATCATGGCATAGGGAAAAGAATAAATGGTGAGCCACATATTGGCCCTTAAACTTTATGCTCAGAAGTAACACACATTACTTCAGCCCATTTTCGTTGGCCAAAGAGAAATGCATGGCCAAGTCTGATGTCAGTGGGTCATGGAAATATAATCTTCCCCTGGGGAGGATCATCAAATATCAGAGAACAATAATACAACTTGCCACAGAATCTTCCTATACCACTGGATACTAATTAACACTAATTAATATTGGATACCTATTAACAAACAAATATAACCTTTAATTTCATACTTTTATACTTACTAGTGATAATATTTAATATCTATTGTGTGTTTGTTATCTGCCAGAATCAATGATAGGTATTTTACGTGTTATTTCATTTAAATTTAAGAGGTTGGTATATAAGTTATCCCCTTTTAAAAGATGAAGCTAGTGGACAGGGAAGTTGTTTGCATTGCATAGATAATAAGTGATAAGGTAGAGCTGACTCAAGTCCTTTGCAAATTGCCTTACACACACTAACAGTAACAATGTGTCAGTTTATAAATGTGCTTGAACTCGTGCTGGAAACCACTTTACTATCGTTTTCCCTTTTTCTTTACAAATTTGGGTTATCTCAGAGGAAAATAAGAACTCTTTTGAATAACATACCCATCCAGGGCCCACAAGAGAGCAGCGCGCCTGAGAATAAAGAAGACGATGATGAAGCAGCTGCTTCCATAATCTCAGCAGAACTGTATTGCCAAATTGTATTGACCACCCATAGAAAATATGAACAGCTCCAGGGCAATTAAAAGTTTAGATTCTAACAATGAAAAATCATTCCTGATATGTAAGGTCTGACCCTTTAAAACCGATCAAACAAATATTACTATTGCTAACATTTTTAATTTATTCATTTGACTTTGGGGAAGAATGAGTAGATGCAAGAAATGGTCTATCTTAATAGTCTCCTGAATTAACACATTAATTTGATTCAGTCTATCAGAAACCTATTAGCAACTACTAAAAACAACCATGGGCCGGACACGGTGGCTCACACCTGTAATCCCAGCACTTTGGGAGGCCAAGGCAGGTGGATCATGAGGTCAGGAGTTTGAGACCAGCCTGACCAACACAGTGAAACGCCATCTCTACTAAAAATACAAAAATTAGCCAGGCATGGTGGTGCATGCCTGTAATCCCAGCTACTTGGGAGGCTGAAGCAGGAGAATTGCTTCAACCCGGGGGTCGGAGGAAGCAGTGAGCCAAAATCGCACCACTGCACTCCAGCCTGGGCGACTGAGTGAGACTTCTTCAAAAAAAAAAGACAAATCAAAATTGGCAGTCGAAATTGTCTTTGACATTTTGAAGTGCCCCCGGGAAGTATATGACTGGTGCTGCCATCTGTGTCCTCACAATGACGCAGTGGCAGCATCCTGTGTACACATGTGGAGCTAATACCATGGATTACTACAGAGCAGATGACTCAATCTGAAAACGGGGTAACTGGTCCTGAAATGCTTCCCATCAATAAGTCAACAGATTGCTTGGCTTTCATGTCATACTGCGTTTGGGTTTGCATGGAAAAGCTTAAGAAAACTAAGCTCTTTCTCCTTTTTTTTTTTTTTTTTAATCGGACTTGTTCTCAACGTGGAAAACAAGTCTAGAAGACTCTCCCATTGACTGTTACCTTTGTCCCAGACTATCTCAAACTTTTGTACTTACATTTCATTAAAAAAGGGAGATGCTCCCTGCAATCTCTGGGACCTTTCTGAGGTATCTGAAGCATCATATAAAGAGTGGTTTCTCTTCCTACCTTAATCTTCGTTGTGGTTGGAATGCTTCACTTGTATGACAGATTTTTTTTTATTATTATGAGCTTCGATGGTTTTAAATGTGAACTTGTGCACAAATGTGCAGATTCAATGATCTTGTTACAAATGTAAATTACATACATTAACAACATAATAAACAAATAAATAATAGTATTAAATATAAATATCTTTATAGTCACGAAGCTTGTTTATTGAAAATGGAGGTATCAGTGTGCCTTAGTTGCTAAAATTTGTAATACTTGCTGAGTCTGTTCAAGCCCTATTTTATCATCCAGTTTCTCATATTGCTATCCTCCAGTCTTTCACATGCTCTGTTGATCTTTGTTGTTAACCACTGACCTTCATGTATTCAAACCTACTGTGACAAGTGGACAGGAACACACCCAATACTCCAGACCTCGAGAGTATTTTACTAATTTTACTAACCTTCCCTTCCATAATTCAGTCTAAAGTAGATTAAAAATTCTTTCCCTCTCCTAGTACATTCCGGATTTTCAATCACTAAGTGCAGATAAGTACACACAGTCTTCAGTCATATAAAATAACTAAAGGACCAAGTCACCTAAGATGATCATTCAAAAGTAGGAGTTGTCTAAATTCATAGGAAATACATTGACTATAATTGCTGAGCTTTTAACAATTCTGACATATATTGCTGGCAAACGTAAGATTTATTTTCCAAAACCAATCTTCTCTGTAAAGATTGGCAACATTTTAAAAAATACTTAAACTGTTTTAAATGTTTATTTTCTACAGAAAGATATAATTATCAATAAAAAATGGCTCTAAATAAATGAAAGATTCTTCTTTTGAATATTTTGAATGCTTAAGTCAACATTATTATAGAATGTGAATTGAGTCTTTGGTATTACACCATGGTTATTATTATGAATACATATCTTTTTATACAACAAACTAGGCCAAAGTGGAAGAAATTTCATAACAGTGAAAATATTCTGAGCCAATATTTATTTTTTAATTTTCTCATGCATGATATCCACTCAAAAACCCAGTTTTAATCAACATTAAAACTATATTTGTGTGGCTGGGTGTCATTGACTGAAATCAAGATACCAAATGATTTTTGATTGGCTTCTTTTTATTCAAATTCAAAAATGTCAACAACATTTTGAATGAAATACAATAAGTTGAAAATATTTTAGGTATGAATATTCTTGTAAATTGTACATGCTTATGTAGTGCAAGACTGAAGTTGTAAGTGAATTATAAAATTTAAAACACCTCGGATTTCAAATATTTTGTTCCATTTTAGGCTACAGCTCAGAAATCATGATCATTATTTTTATAACAGAAATAGAGAGTATTTTTTAAAGGGAGAGAAAAGAGATTGGTTATAGATGTTAGTTACAGGTGTAATTTATTGTGAGTAGAATGAAATGTCATTACAAGATGAACTTTGTATGTAAAATTCTATGGACTTCAACAGGTCACAGGAAATCTCATTGTGCTCCTTTGTCCTTCAAAACACAAAGCCAACTCCACTACATTATATTTGTTTTTTCTTAGGATGAAACTTGGGATTCACAATTATCTCAGGATTAAGGATGAATTTATTTATGAAATTCTCTGATAGTCCTAACCAATCTTAGTAGATCTAGTTTGGTTCTTATTGACCTAGATTACCTCATACTAAATAAGCCAACTTTAAGAGATATCCAGTAGACTTTCTAATTTTTTTAATAATGTTAGAATCATTGGCTGGGCGCGGAGGCTCAAGCCTGTAATCCCAGCACTTTGGGAGGCAGAGACGGGCGGATCACGAGGTCAGGAGATCGAGACCATCCTGGCTAACCCGGTGAAACCCCGTCTCTACTAAAAAATACAAAAAATTAGCCGGGCAAGGTGGCGGGCGCCTGTAGTCCCAGCTACTCAGGAGGCTGAGGCAGGAGAATGGCGTAAACCCAGGAGGCGGAGCTTGCAGTGAGCTGAGATCCGGCCACTGCACTCCAGCCTGGGCGACAGAGCGAGACTCTGTCTCAAAAAAAAAAAAAAAAAAAGTTAGAATCATTACCTTATGCAAATCACATAGACATGAGAAGCTTAAGAAAGAGGAAGAATGTTCTTGATGTACTTAAAAATCAGTCTTTTTTAAACTAAATCTCTTAGCACTCATCCTATGTAGATAAGTCCAAGAAATACAACAATAACTAATACATTACAGTTTCCCACAGTGGAAGATATCTGATGAGCACTAAAAACAACTGAACCTGAAAAGTCTAAATGACCTGCAGCAACCTCAGAAAGCAGAAGACAGACTTGTGCGGACAGTATGCACACTCACTAATAACAACATGACAAATAATAGATTACTTTTTCATAAAAATTTGTGACATTAGTAGCCATGCATCAGGACTTGACTGTATTGCAGTGCCTTTTCTTTATATAACCCAACATCTCTAATATTTTTAGGGATTTTGAGTCTGGGAACAAACTCAGGTCAGGGAATTGGATGAGGAACTATGATTCTTCATTATTGTGACTTACTCAGGTTTCTATTTCCCACATTTAGAGTTTCATTTTTGGAAATATATATTAGATAAGATTCAGTAGGCTGCTTACGTAGATGTATGTGAGTCCTAGGGAGACTGTGATTCTCGAGGGTCAAATCATTCCAATTAATACTTTGGCCCTACTGCTCATTATGGCATCTATGTATATTTTGCACCTGGTGCTTAAGCCATGAAATATAATTCCGTATTCCTGGAATTCCATCATCCCATTGAAATTAGGCAGCCTACTTCAATCATGAGGTCTTCCACTGTCATCTCCAGCTTTCAGAGAGCAGCCACAATACACTTCCCAAGGGATTTCATGCCTCGCTCACCAATATATTTATTTCTTAATGCTTTGGTGATGAAGTATTTTTGGAAACTTCCTGGGGTGTAGAGTGATGTGGGTGGATTTATGGATAACATATGATAAACTCTGAATGTTTTACTTCCTCTAGGTGTAAGTCACAATAGATTATTATACAATAACCATTCTGTAGTCCCAGTAGTTAAAAACATTATAAGTTTCTGTTTCACTCACACCACTTGTCCACTGCAGGTCAGGAAGGGGTTTCTACTACCGGAGTCTTTCAATAAACCAAGCTAATGAAACAGCCACTATCCTGGATATTGCCTGTCACTGTATCAGAGGGAAGCAATGCTGTGTGGAGTGCAGTGTAAACAATTAAATGCCCTGGCATTTAATAATGTGTGTCAGGTACTATTACAGCTCATTGAATTGAAATAGTCACATACCCCCCACTAACTAAAAAGGGAGCCTGGAAGTGCAATTCTGCAGTACTCCCAGGAGAAGATGAAATATTTGTCAACAAATAGTGGCTACTACACTTTCTATTATACCAGACAAGTCCAACACCCCCATTTAATTTAATGAAGTGCATCATAAATATTTCTGTTATGCAATCAATTAGATTTTCAATGCCAGTCTCAGATGCTCAAGCTCACAAACTAAATTCACACCTTTTGTAAGTATACCCATATACATACATTAGTCTCACACTAGTAAGTTTCTTCCTTCTTCATCAGATCTCTTAGAATTCACTCACATATATATTTCTCAAATTTCTATCAAGGTAAATTAGCAAGACCTTAAAATTCCTTTTGGTGTGAAGCTACTTTCTTATATCTCCAACTCTGTAATTGTTCTTCTGGGATACGTTGGATTCTGACTCTAATAAGGATCTGATGGCAATGAGAGGTGCACATGAAGAGAATTAACATCACTTTGTAGGTGACTCTCTCAGGTAAAGACCTTGCAGGATCTTCATGTGAAACAGTACTAGCTTCATTTATGAGAAAGGACTACTGATGACAAAGAAGCTCATTGGGACTTGATCATTTCTAGAACACAGAGTCATCCAAATCTACCAATTGTCCCTATCTCATTCTTAAAGTCACACTTTATCCTAATTAATTCCCCAAGTTTCACATAAGAGATCTGGTGAAGCTGTGAATTCAACCTGTGTGGGAGTAAAGTAAGTTGCAAGATTAGACTCTGTCACGTTTTTAATTATATCAACTCTGGGTATACAAGATAAGAGATTCTTCGAGTGGTCATAGAAGGTCTCAGGTCCTCAGATCATACCATGAGATGAAAACTTAAATTCTGGAGCACTTCATTATCTTTCTTTAGCTCCTCGTTAGTTCTGGAAGTGGCCAAATTACCCACAGTGCAGGTAGGTGTTCCCTTAGTCCCATCACAGTAGTTTATGACAGCAGCTACATTATCTGCCAGTCTCTTGCCTTAAACATCCCATTTCTTCCAGGCAGCCTCAGGTAAAAAAGAAGAATAAGAGATAGTTCTTCTATTTTTTCAGTTGACTGTCTTTTTCTACTGGCAATGAGATCATTATTACCTTCAAGCCCAACCTGGTGAGATAATAACTCCAGGTTTCAATCCTTGTGAGTCTATTTTATAGGACTAAGTTTCAGTGCAGGAACTAGAAATCACCCTAGGTATTTCACACAAAAAATGAATTGGGCACTTAAATTTTACTCTAATTAATGAAAGAGTGAATGTCATGGGACTGCCACCAGGCGGCAAGCCCGTGCCACGCAACTGCTATCCAAATAGAAAACTGTTTAGGTCTTCATTACTTTTGAAACATTCTGAGGTCAGGAAACATCTGGAAACTGGCACTGTTATCACAGCTACCCATTACACCAGCAAGTAGCACATGCAGCCTGGTCTGGCCTCTGAAAAACTGGCATCTGCGAGAACCTGTCCATCAACTGTCACTATCACAGAAAGAAGAGCCTCCATCTCACGTCTACCTTCCAAATTCCATGCAGGCACATTTCTTTGGAAGGTACTTAATCCTAAGTGGAAAGACTACTTAAAAATACAGATTTTCTTTTGTTATTTCCAAGTTGGTTTATAGCAAATATAATTCCCATAAAAATCTACGTTTTTTCTGAAACTCAAGAAATTGATGCTAAAGTTCTTTTGTATAAGCAAACATGTGAGAATATGGGGAAAGAATAATGAAAGGAACTTAGGTGCTCAGAAATAAAAATACATTATAAATTTTTATCAGTATATAGTATGGTGATATAATATTTGTGAGATAGATCAATGGAAAAGAACAATAATTCAGAAAGAAGGCAGTATACATAATAATGTAGTAGAGAATGATAATGGCCTCAGAAATCAAAGAGAAAACAAATAGTTGCTCAATAAGTACTATCAAAATAAATTTTAGCTATTTGTAAAAAGAATAAAAAAGCAAGTTTGAGACATTATTTCATAACATTCTTAGACCCTATATTCTTTAAATAACTATATGTAAAATCATAAGCCAATACAAACTGAAAATTATATTGGTAAATACAATTTTTGTGAATGAACTGCCCAAAAATAAAAAGCTCTCTTACTGTTTGATTATTAGCCAAGACCTACCCTATCTGACCTCACCCATCACCATCTGGCTTCCCTAGGGATAGTGGCAGGTGAGGGAAATGATAGAGAATAAACACCTTTTTATTAAAATACTTGGGAAGGCCTTTGCCATTTTCCAAGGATCATCCCTAACTAGCTTTGAGAAAACACTAGTTGTCGTTTAAAAAAAAAAAAAAAAAAAAGTTAAGCATTCTTAATAGAGGTTCTAAAATTAAAACCAAAGCTACTCCTTTAAAATCAAAATCAAAATCAATAAAATATTATTATCTAGGGAAAGAAGATTTTGTAGAGAGAAGAGCAAGTGCAGAGCAGAGATCTTAGATGGATTTGGGTTTGAAAGTGTTCAAGAAACTATAAGTAAATAGTGCATATTTATTTAATAAATAAATGAAGTCTTCCCAAAACAATGAGTTTGTTTTAGAGTAACATTAAGCCAGTAATATAAAGTTTGAATGGACACATTTTCTGGAGTAAAGTTGCTTTAAAACAAACAAACAAAAAAACCTCGATAAACAAAGTGAAAAACAAAGTCATAATTTTCTGTTTTGCTTTGCTTGAACTTTTGGTCTCTAAATTCCTTTGAAACTGAGATCAAACCCTAATTCGTTCTGCTTTATATTGATGCATCTTCTATACCCTGGACTCCTTCCACATCTCCCACCCATCTCCCACTATTTCTCAACAAGACTCCTCCACTCTGGCCAAACAGGTCTATTTATTATTTGCCAAGCACATCATCTTTATTTCCATCCCAAACCCTTTGTTCTTATTGTTTCTCTGAACTAGAATGCCCTTCCTCCTTCTCTCCATGTTCTGCTTGTCATCAAAATCCTATCCACACTTCAGAATCTAGTTCCATAACCCAGTGCCTGAAGACTTCACCCTTCCTCTCCACAACGTTACCTCATGAAGCTCTAAATATCTTTTTCCTCAGTCTGCTTACTAATTACCTTATTGCTATTATTTCTGTTCCATTTTAGGTTGACCAATAAGTTTTTATAACTTATTTTGAATTTCAAATTTACAGAAAAGTTCCAAGAAAAGTATAATGAATTTTCATATTTACTTCACTCAAATTCCCTAATTGTCTCTCATCAAATTTGCACTCTCTCTCACCTATATTAAAAGTTATGTACTAAATGTTAATTATTAGACATGTTATTTTTCCAAACCATTTTAGAGTAAGTAACAGAAAAAACAGGGATACTAAAACCAGGCTCTACCTAACCAGAATATAATCATTCATATCAGGATATCAACATTGACACAACACTAATGTCAATCTACAGATGCTATGATCACATTCAACTTTCTCAGCTGTCCTCCTAATACATCTTTTTTAACTTTCTGGTCCTAGATCTAATACAGGATCTCCCCTTGCATTAGTAGTCATGTCTCTTTAGTTTCCTTCGATCTGAAACAGTTCCTCTCTTTTTTCCTGTTTTTCATGGCATTGAGAGTTTTAAACAGTATAATCATGTCTTTCTGATGAATGGGTTTCACCTATTTCTATCTGATATTTCCTCATATGCAGAGTTAGGTCATATATACATCACAGATATAATGCTGTGCTCTTCTGATGACTTCATAGCAGGAGTCATATAATCAAGTTTGTGCTGGATTTCTCCACCAAAAAGTCAACATTTTTCATTGGTAATCAATAAATATTTTATATGAAGATAAATTATCTCTATATGTAAATATATATGTAAAGTATGTGCAAAATATTATTTCAATGTGCAACCAATTTAAAAGTTATTAATAAGTTATTTTGAATTTTATTTCATACTAAGTCTTCAAAATCTGATGTGGATTTTACACTGACAGCACATCTCACTTGGGTCTAGCCCCATTTCAAATCATCAGAAGTCACATGTTGCTAGTGGGTACCATATTTGACAAGGCAGCTCTAAAGCATAAACAAAGATTCCTTGGAAAAATTCTCAGCTTTCAGAATGTTTTCAAATGAATTTTAGAAAACTCATTAGAATCTATAAATAGGTATTTACCCATTTAGTAAACCACAGAATTGAACAGAACAAGAAAAGTGAAGCCTTTGACAAAAAAAAAAAAAAAGTAGGCAAAATTTTCCTCAGACCAAATGGAGAAATCAATGATGATCACCTAAAGTGCCCATTATCCTGTATTGATACTTTTTGTTAATACCCCAAAACCCATCAACAGATAAATAGATAAGCAAGTTGTGGCCTATATGTACAACATCCCACCTCCCTACAAACCCCACTTCTGATTTAAGAAAGCAGAAAATACTCAGTATTAGAAAATATTATTTTAATGATTTGTTCTTATATCAGTAGTTATTTCCTGGAGGTAGGTGTAATATCAACTACGTAGTTCAGTACTTCTCACAAGTATTCTTTCTGTTGGACCATTTCCCTCAGTATATCCATGTCCCATTTTCTCTATTCTTGCATTTCTATCCGAGTCTCTTCTTTCCCTGTATATTTCTCTTTCCTAAGAATATTTAATTTAAGTATAGAGTGCAATAATAGTTTATTTCTCCAGATGATACTCCAAATTGGTACCTAATACACAGAAATAACTATAATGGAAGTAATCCACAAAATATCAAATGCATGGCTCGTTGTACCAACACTAAAAAGGAAGGTAAATGACAGCTGAATTTATACTCACTTCTCACCCAAATAATTGCTTATAAAAATTGCAGTGAATGGCAGGTATGTATGCAGTGGCCATTTTTTGATGGGTTGTTCAGCAGCTCTCCTCTTTAGCCCCTGTTTTCTTTTAGAACCATTTCCATGGGCACCAACTGGGCCTGACCCGACCTCCTAGCCCCAGGCCTAGAGGTAGGCATGATACACAGCTCCACCAAAATATCCTATCTTTGGACCATAGCAACTGATCTAGCGCTTTTCTTTTGGAATCATCAAGAGGACACCTCCTTTTTCTTCCACTGTGGCATGTAAGGACAATGTGAAGTGTGTTCTTTGTAGCATAGTCTCCTGTTGCATAGAGAGAAAGTCATCTTAAGAAGAAGGAAATAAAACTAAAACACAAGAAAATGTCAACAGAAAGAGGGAGAAATGTCTTGATTACATTATTGAAGCCCCTGGAACCAGGTATGCATGGCACTTACTTGAGTTAAAGTTCTGCCACTTACAGCAGGGGTCCCCAACCCCGGGGCTGTGGACCAGTATGGGTCTTTGGCCTGTTAGGAACAGGGCCACACAGCAGGAGGTGAGCAGTGGGCAAGCAAGCATTAAAGCTTGAGCTCCTCCTGTCAGATCAGCGTGGCATTAGATTCTCATAGGAGGACAAACCTTGTTGTGAACTGCCTATTGCAAATGTGAGGGATCTAGGTTGTGCACTCCTCATGAGAATCTAACTAATGCCTGATGATCTGAGGTGGAACAGTTTCATCCACCTGCTCCATGCCATGGCCCACCCCCGTGGAAAAATTGTCTTCCACAAAACTGGACCCTGGTGGCAAAAGGATTGGGGACCACTGATTTATAGGATCATTGACTTAAATATAAAATAAAGCATAAAAACCATCAACTTCTAGAAGAAAATGTAGGACAAAAACTTTGTAATCTTCAATCAAAGCTTTTTTAGCTAGAACACCAAAGGCAAAATACACAAAAATAATTCATAAATTGGACTACATCAAAATAAAGATCATCTGCTATTTGAAATGGTGTGTTAAGAGAATTAATGAGAAAACACAGACAAGGAGAAAATATTTGCAAATCTCATATATAATAGAATTGTACCCTGAATATGTAAAAAAATACTGTTAAAATGTAATAATGAGAAAGTGAGAAAAACAAAAGAGGCAAAATAAATTGAATATCTACTTTACCAAAGGTGTACCAATAGCACGTACACACATAAAAAGATGCTAAACAATATCAGACATTATGGAATGACAATAAGATACTGTAGTGCACATATTAAATTGTCTAAAATTTTAAAAGACAGCTCATACAAAGTGTTGGCAAGAATGTGGAATTCTCATACACCGTTGATGGGAATATAAAATGGTACAACAATTTTGGCAAACATTTTGACAGTCTTTTAAACTAGACTGACACTTATTAGCCATTCCACTCCTAATATTTACTCAAAATAATAAAAACATCTGTACATAAATGTTCATTGGAAGTGTTTATTTGTGTTAAGTCCTAAACTGGGAGCAAACCCAAAAACCATCAACAGGCAAATGGATAAACAAGTTGTGGCCTACTTTACAATAGAGTACTACTCAGTAATAAAAATAATGTCCTATTGATGCCTGAAATATAGTTGAATCTCAAAATAATTATGCTACATAAAAGATGCCACACCTCCCAAAAAGGGTTCACACTACCCTTCATTAATATAAATGTCTAAACAATGCAAATTAATCTACAGTGATAGAAGGCAGATTAGTGATTGCCAGCGAGAGTGGTAAGATAGGAAAGTACAGGAAGGTTGGGATTACAAAACGGCAAGGGGAAATTTTTGTGAGTGCTAAAAATGTTCATCATTTTTATATTGGTAATGAGTTTTTAAGTACATACAAAGAATAACATTCACACAATGGAATTTAAGAAAGTATTTTTATTTCAGTCTTCAAGAACCAGAATTGACATCTGTTGGCTGAAATTTGAGAGATGGAAGACAAGAAGGAGACATCCTCCTCCAATGAATAATACTAAGATTTAGCAGTTCCATTTCCATCTCTGTAGTGATGTTCCATCTGACTGAGCTACTCTATTTGCTTGAGCACCCATGGTGTGCTCAATAAGAAACATCCTGTATTTGCTTTTCTTTCTTCTCTAAATCTTACACATCTCAGTGAATGATAAGAAACAGTGAAGCAATCATTTTTCTTTTTCTTCTTTTTTTGGGGGGGAGATGGAGTCTCGCTCTGTCACCTAGGCTGGAGTGCAGTGACCCGACCTCGGCTCACTGCAAGCTCACCTCCCGGGTTCACGCCATTCTCCTGCCTCAGTCTCCCAAGTAGCTAGGACTACAGGCGCCCACCACCACGCCCGGCTAATTTTTTGTATTTTTAGTAGAGACGGGGTTTCGCCATGTTAGCCAGGATAGTCTTGATCTGACCTGGTGACCCGCCTGCCTTGGCCTCCCAAAGTGCTGGGATTACAGGTGTGAGCCACTGTGCCTGGCGAAGCAATCATTTTAAAGTTCTGAGGAAAGATTATTTCCAGCACTAAAATGTATGTCTAATTGTCATTAATCTGCATTCCCCAAAACAGAGTCTGAGGCAAAAGTTACAGGCCCGAGATTTATGGGAGGTCTTATCTAAGAGGAGCAGAAGTCAGGTGTTTTTCACTCTGTCGGGAATGCTCTCCCCTGAGATACAAACATGGTTCAATCTTTCGTTTATCTTTGAGCTCTGCTCAGATTTTCTAGACCTTCTGAGATTTTTCTATAGAAAATAACACTCCAACATCACTCTCTAACTACCTTACCATACTTTTTCTTTATATACATGTATGTGTATGTGTGCAGATAGATATGGTGACATACATCTACATATATATGATACATGAATGACATGTTGTTGTTGTTATTTATCTATATTCCTCTACCCCAAAAATAAAAGCTCTTTTTAGATAAGAACCTAGTTTGTTTTCATTTTGTCCTACTTAATCTCGTATCTTCGGTTCCTAGAATAGTGCATGGTACACAGTAGGAACTCAATAAATAACAACAACAACAAAAAACCTTTTGAATGAAATCATTGTTACAATTCAAATATGAAGTAGAATATATTCATTTTCAGATATTCAAGACCTTAAAAAATGCATCTTATATGCACACTATCTGTGGAAGCAGCATTCAAAAATGGAGCAGAACAAAGTAACAGCTTCACACTGTTCAGAGAGTAACCAAATCAGAGGAGGAAGAAGCCAGGCTGTAGGAGAGACATCTCTAAGATAGTTTAAAATTTTATAAACAAATGGGAAAACTATTTTGGGGCAAATGTAAGATAAGTAGTAGTATTTGAACAAAACTGAGCAAATAGGTACAAAGAAAACTAAACTGATATAGAGTGAAATAATTATTGAACTCAAGGAAGAAAGTTGTATTTTTAAAAGGCAATAAAATCATAGCATGTAACCTGGGTCCATAATGAATAATAGCTAATTAATCACTTCACAGCATTTGCTGACCTACAGGTTTAGATAAAGATTATGCTATAAGTTCTAAACTGCTGGAGAGGTGAGGAAGAGCAATTGACAGGAAAGTGGTTCCCAAGTACATGTCCATCATTGTCAAAGGGCAATTTCTAGAGTTTATAAGTCAGAGACCGTAGCATATGGTTTAGAGTTAAGAAGGAATTAAAAAGGAAAGTGCTGGTCTCAGAGGACTAGGATTCGACTTTGCAAAAGTAAACTGCATATTTATTACCTTGATAAAGATAGTAATTTCCAAGGGAAAATAATCTTAAGAATTAACAAATTGTGGGAAGGGCCCTAGGGTACTCGATGCTGTGAAACTGGGTGTTCCAGAACCAAGTTTAACAGAATCTCTGTGGGTCATAAATGTCCCAATAAAATCTGCTTTCACAGGAATGCCAACTAGCAAAAAAGAAAATGCAGCTTCCACCATCACTAAAAGGAATAATAACTTAAAAATGAGGAGGAAAAAGAAAAAGTTTCTTCATGTATATATATGCTATTTCATGTATCTAAAAAGTTGAGATAAGGGATCAACTTCATCATAATGTTTAAAAGAAATTTCTAATTCTTTCATCCTGAATGTACCTGTTTAGCATAATATCATAATTTTCTACATAATACATTTCAGCCTATTTTCTGCAAATATTATTCTGGGCATCTCTTGCTATAAATTTTATGAACATAGTGGAGGATGATGAAAATGCTTATTTATTGAATTTTACAGAATTTCAGATATCTTTACCTAGGGTGTTAAACCAAGTATTTCTAAATGAAATTTTAATTTCTAAGAAATCTATTTAGAAATTTTAATACATTATGATGAAAAGACAATCCTGGAATATATGGATTTGCACATTATGCAGATTCTGCAAATTCGTTAATTTGAATTAAAATCTCCACTAAAATTTCCCATTTTCCTAAATGCAATTTCAAAGGTTTCCTAAGGCTATAAGAACTCAAAAGTCACACACACACATACATACATACACACACACACACACACACACACACACACACCCAAAATATTGATATAATCAGGGGAGGTGTGAGCTCAGGCAAAACTCAAATTATTTTTGAAAAGTTTTCCAATTCTTTTCAGTGGGGACATTTTTAATATTTTACTTTTTGTAATTTGTTTTTTGCTTCCATCTTTGCTATATAAAGAAAAAGTAACATACAAGCAATTGTTGAGCTCTTCAAAGAAGCTTTGAATAGAGACCCTGGAAACTATTCTTGCTCTTTCTTTTCAGGTATAGATGTCTTTGAAAAGTCTCAAAGAAATACAGGAATAGAAATATTCTATTAAATAGGATACATAGTATTGTCTTTATAATAATTATCTTTGCTTTTGTTGTTATTGTTATAGCTAATAATTCATTGCAGATGACTTCCCCTATATTTTATTTCTTAGTTAAGAAATCTTGTTTATTTGTTTTACATTACTGTCAGCTCAATTCTATTTGGAACTGTAATATGGGCATTAACAGGGCTTTGTTGGGGTTTTAGATACTCCAAGAATACAAGGATGTATATCAATGCATTCGCAAGTTTTAATATTGTAGAAATAGTGTTCAAAAGTGTGCTTTTGCCTAAACTTGTCTGGCCTTCAACATGGTTCAAATCCAGTTAAATTCTTATTTCATCTAAACAGCTGCTATCTCCTTTTTTGTACAACTTTACCTCAACTATAATAAGGCAGCAATCTAAATTTGCCTAACAATTGGATTCTATCCACAGAACTTGAAGTGTGTTCTAGCCAAATGCAGATTAAATTGGCTAAGTAATAATGCTCTTCAAATTGCTGTAGCCTATTCCAACAATAAAATGTAACTCCTAGGAAACAACTAACAAGCAAACAAGTTGTTTTTCAAGTTATAGGCTCTATATGTTACCCTGAAACACAGTACGATGCCTTTAAAACATCTACACAGGGAAAGTGGAATCAACAATAATTCAGCTGTGACCTCGCTATTTGGTAGTTGTGCTTACAGCTGACTCCTTTACTTATCTCTTAATTGTGCACATTTTTGGCAGGAATAGCACTAATCACTGATCAAGCCTACCTTGTAAAAAGTGAACAGGAGTAGAAGCCTTTGCCACCAGTAATCATTTCAGTAAACTGTAACTCTAGTCACTGGCTGGAACTTACATTGTAGAATGCAAGCGCTCAGAATTAACATCATTATACTATTGAATTCAAAAGAAATCCAGAATATCAGGGCATCCAGAGAAGATAGAGAAGGTCCTCTGAATGTGACTCACCACTCACATTTTGCTTTGATTTAGTTACTATTTATTGTATTACATGAGTAGAATATAAGAAAAATATTTCTTTCCCTCATTTTAAATGCTAACCCTAAAATGGTAAGGCTCTTTCAGGTTGAAATCACCAGGCTCAGACTGGCTCAACGGAAGGTCAAGAGGTGGTGAAGTCACCTGTAATGGTAAACATGCAAACACTTCCAAGCTGAACAAGTCTGGACTCAGTTCTTGTCGTTCCCAAATTTACAGCTCTCTTGGGACAGGTTGATTCAGCTACAAAGAATGAGAAATTTCATCCCAGAGAATTATTTTATAAAAAGTTATTCACATCTAATAATCTCAAGAGATAGAAACACAGCAATGTCGAAAATTACCTATTAATCGTTAATCCTTGGAGAAAAAATTAGACAATTATTTTCAAAAACATGAAAAGCTTCATATAATAAAAATTAAGACTCCCACATGTGATTCCATTTCTGTTCATTAATTATGGAGAAGTTAATAATTGCTAAATTGCCAGCAATAAAAATTAAATCATTCACTACAGAAAAAGCACAGAGTTTTTACAAAAAAAATCAAGAATATTCTATTGGCTTTGGAGCTTCCGACATGTAAAACTTTTACAAATAAATATATACAGCTCATCAACTTGCTTAACTTTCTATGTAATTTAAGCTTGATTTTCATTCAAATAGTACAATAGTTAATATTTTATTTCATATTTTAAAACTCATTGATTAGTCATTTAGTAATTTTTTTTCTGACGACTCTATCTCACTTTTAGAAATAAAGCTCTTTGAGGAAATAATAAGCTTGACTTCAAATTTTCAATACTGAGTAATTTTGAAAGCATGCCAATACAAAAAAGAAATTATATGGATAGACTCTAATATGGTCAGAGATGTTAGCCAAAAGCGTAGCACTCAAAAAGAAAGGGGGAAATAAAGCAGAAGAGAAGAATGCTTATCTTTATAGGGGACTACATGTGCCCTTTAAAAGGTGTTTATTTAAAAATTATACATCTTTACAAGGTAGTTATTTACATTTGCTTAGAGCATAAATCTCCTTACTAGACTAAATCACATATTTTTTGTAGTGATTAGAGAACATTTTGGTCACTCTGGCAGTGAAAGATGTGTTGGAAACCTTAAAAAAGTAAAACAAAGTAAACCTAAATGTGTCACAGCAATATTCAGGCCATATCAGCTCATAATAATAGCATCAAAGTTGGGGGTCCTCTGTGGTCAGGATTTGCCAAGTCCTCTTGGTCATCTAAGTTACTGTTTACAGTGCTTTCACTTTGCCACTTCTGCATTCAAAACCCTGTAACTTTTCCTCAGTCTCCTCTAAGTAAAACACTAATATCATAGCCTGGCATTACAGTGCTCAGTAATCTGGCCTTACTTGTATTCTACACTAGTTCCCTAACTAGAACTCTTTCTAGCTCTACAATATTCACATGCTGACGTCATTGCCAGTATTATTTGTAAGGAAAATACCCTCTTCCTCTCCCATGTTTCCTGGGGACATATTAATTAAGTAAGAAAAAAGTTTGAGAATGGCAGTCTCTGATTCTCTCCTTCATACTCTCACTCCTTTCTGAAGATGCAAAATGACTTATCTAATTGGAAACCTTGGAATTTGCTTACCTGCAAGGAGCATGAAATATCCTGTCTTTTCTTGCTGATAGTATATTAACGAAACAGGCTCGGTCGGCTTCCATACACCAGACAGGCTGCAGCTTTAACAAGGGGCAAATTCAATTTGTAGGTGAATTATTAGGATGACCCTTTGGTTGCTTTTTCTCAGCCAAACACTTTTACCCAGCCCTTGCACTAATACAGTAAATGTGGTTCTCTGTCTGAGTCCTCTATTTCCTAACCAATTTGTACTTTTTAATGGAGTGAGGGATGTGCTTTAACATTGCTCCTTAAATTTCAACATTAGGCTGTACAAATCTTACACTTGGATCAAGTTTGTTACTTGCTAATCATCACTAAAGACACATGACCCATCACCCTTCACTGTCTTAGTCATGTCATTCCCTCTGCCTAGAACAGCCTCCTGTTTCCCATGGCTACCTGATTAAACCAGACCTCAGGATCTTCCTCTACCATTTTTCTCCCAATGAATGGTGTGAGCATCCAACTAGTTGTCATTGCCAGAAATCCAGATACTCTCTTTGACCCCTCTCCATTCTTTCCCACTTTAATAACCCATCATCAGGCTTGCCAACATCATCCCACAAATCTCCCTTGAGCGTTTTTTGCATATCTTCATCACATCACCACCACCCAAATATAACCCACTGCCCCTCCTTCATGGACCACTGCCATAAGCCCCTAAGTCTGTCTTCCTGCTTCCACCTTGTCTCTTGCTTCCAAACTATCAACATTTCAGCCAAAGTGATCTTTTCTAAATGCAAATCTGATCATGCACCACATCATGTTGGCCTGCCCAACAGCACACATTTTTAAAACATTCCGTGTCTTCTAGTTGCACATAGAATAAAGATTTACTTTATTATTTTTTGAAACGGGTTCTTACTCTGTCACCCAGGTTGAAGTACAGTGGCACTATCATAGCTCACTGCAACCTTGAACTCCTAGGCTCGAAGCAATCTTCCTGCTTCAGGCTCCCGAGTAGCTAGGACTATAAGGTGTGTGCCCCCACACCCAGCTAAGGCATAAAGATATACTTTTTTTAAAAGGCAAAATTTAATTTCTTGTTCAGGCTGTTTGTTCCTGTGTTCCCTGGCTTTCTCCAGATCAATTACCCTGGTTTTCTTATAGTTGCTGGTTTTGGTCATCTTCTCCTTTCATGGGATTTTGTACTTGTGTTTCCCCAGACCTGAAATACTTTTCCTGTTTATCTCCATGTGCTTAACTTTCAAATCTCTGTTCACTTGCCACTTCTCTGAAAATTATTTTATGACTTTCTTGACTGAGAAAATATTTTCATTTTTTCCTCATGGATCTAAATTCCTCTACTTTGTGGGACTTGTCCCATTTGTGATTTTGCATTGCATTTATTTCCCTGATTATTTGTAAAGTATCAGTCTATGTCACTAAACATAAACCCCATGAGGACAGAGGCTGGAGGCTGGAACTGATTTTGCTCACGTAGCGCAGTCCTGGCACATAGTAATTGTTCAATAAATATTTGTTAAGTGTATATATAAATGCATAGATGGATAGACAATTTCCCAAAGCAGCTGCAGTATTAAATTAAAGCCCCCTCTGGCCTATTAATTGATTCTTTTGGGAGCAGCAAAACTGGCCAACCAAGGCTAGTCTTTAGGACTGTGGTGTAATTGCATCTGCTGGGTTGTAATGTCTCTTGGGGAGAAATATCCCTGACTGAGGAAGGGAGTACAATTGTCAGAGGAATCCTGTAGGTAAAGAAATAGAGCTGTGGAAAAGAAAGTGATGTTCAAAGAAAGGTAAATAAATTGATTTCACTACCATGTTAAAAAAAATAAATGCTTACATGTCAATATCCAATTGATTTTCTTAATTAAAAATTGACTGAAAATACAGTAGTGAATAGAGTAAAAGGTCTATCTTCACAGAGCTTACATTGTAGGCTTGGGAAAATAAAAGCAAAGAGTAAACAATTCTTCACCTATTGCTGTTGGTATAAATTGGTACAACAATTCTGGTAGAGGGCTTACCAACAACAACTCAAGCTGAAGAAATATATATATATATATATATATATATATGTGCACACACACATGTATATATACATATGTCTATGTGTGTGTGTGTATATATATCCCTTAATTATATTTGTGGTTATACATCTACAAATTTTTTCCTTAAAAGCATGCACAAGAATGTGTAGAGAAGTATTGAAAAAATATAGAAAATCAGCAAAATGTTCATAGACAGTTGAAAAAATAAATTGTAGTGTATTCATAGAATAGAACATTTTAGAGTAATGAGTATGGGCAAACCAAACTACAGCCAACACCAGAGATGAGTCTCACAAACCAGATTGAACAAAAGAAGCCAGCCAAAAATGAGAACTGACTGTATGAGTCCACCTATGTAAAGTTGAAAAACAGGCAAAATTTATCTTTGGCATAACAAGCCAGGATGTAAATTATCTTGGGGGATTGGTGACTGGAAGGAAGAGCGAGGGTCTCCAGGTTGTTCATACTCTTCAGTCACTGAATTTCATGGGTATGATCATTTTGTAAAAATTAAGTAAGCATTTCTTTTATAATTTAGGTACCTTTTGGTAAATGTGGTAAATATCATTGAAAACATATTTTTTTATTTTCATACCTCTTTTATTTCCTTCTCAATTATTTTTTGTCTTTTCTACTTTTCTGGAAAATTTGTCATTTCATATAAATTCTCCAATTTAATGGCATAAAATTATATTTACAACATTATCTTATTATGTTTAAATCTGACTGTATCTATAAATATTCCCTGTTTTCTTTCCTCATATTTGAACTTTCTATTTCTTTCTTGCTCTTAAAATAACTTTTCTGCTTTTTTAATCTTTTCAAAGAACAACACTGATTTCATTGGCCCTATTATGATCCCCAAGTAACAGGTGGGTCATAAAGAAGTTAAGTAACTTGCCTGAGGTTACACAGGTAGTCTGACCCTGCTCTCCCCACTATTGAACAAACTAACTCACACAGGAAATACACATGCAATACTACTTCTAAAGATACATAAAATCACACACACACACATACACGCACACGCATATTTGCTTAAACTCTGAATTTATACTGGGTTTACTTGCAGAAAGGACACTAGAATTGACTGGGAGTACAGAAGGTCACATGAAAATTAGCATTCTCTGTGATATTTTTCTTGTTTGTTTTGTAGAGAATGGAGCTCACTATGTAGCCCAGTCTGGTCCTGAACTCCTGGGCTCAAGCAATCCTCCTGCTTTGGCTCCCCAAAGCACTGCTTCTATAATGTTTAAAAATACTAACAAACAAAATAAATTTACAGAATTTTGTTATCCATGGATTGAATTAAATTAAAAATGAGAACAGATATAAAGTATACAAAGGTCAAACCATCCCTTCCTGATCTTTCTCTTGCCCTTCATGTTAGCTCATCACTTCCAAGGTAACCCAGCCTTCAGAGCCAGACTTTCTCACACTGCCAACTTTTTACATTCTTACCCTGAAGCCATTTTACCTCTGCTGAACCACATCCCTGATGTCAGAGAAGGACTTTGCTTTATATTTATGTATATAAAGAGCCTATATGGTTTACTTTCTGAATATTTCTTCTTTAATGATTAAAAAAATCTTGGTGCCTGGGAGCCAGGCATAGCCAGGTGGGGTGAGGGTAGGAGGCAGAAACTTGCAATACATGAGCTCCATCAGCTATTTCAACATATCTTTGCTCCCCAGCTAAATATAATAGAAAGTTTCTTAAAGTCTTAATCTTATGCATCATTGAGTCCAAACAACTAATTCCTTGCCTTATACATACTGCAAACTTATTCACAGTTCATAATAAATAATCTGTTGGAAAGTGTTCTGAACAAAAAGTATTCTCTTTGTAGAACTTAGTAGTGCACCTGAATGCTTACAAAAAAAATGTTTATTGAGGATTACCAGCATAATGATGTTAAGTACTTTTACATGTTTAGCACCATGCTGGGGAAATACTATAAAAACTTTCTTATAATTAACCTCCTACTCAAAAGGTTATACATGATCCAAACTTTTTCCTTTTTCTCCCAACACTGAGGAATGGCATACAAAGCAGTCTTGAGGTTGAGTACAAGTGATAAAGAAAAAAAAAAATTTAAAAGAAAGGGAAAAAGTTTCTGCAAACTTGTTGCTACACATTAGTCTTACATGAATGTATTCATTAATTACATTAAAGCTGAATGGACTACATTACCTAAAGTTGTACAAGTAATTGCCCCAAAACTTAACTTCCCCAAGAAACTGAATAAACAAAAGTAAACTCTCTCTGAAGGAAGTCACATCTATCTAAGACCTTGATGAACCTTGAAAATAATTTTCTCTAGGCAATGACTAGCAAGCAGCAGAAGATAACATGCTCACAAAGAAGTAAGACAATGTGAAAAATGTCAGAAGAAAAAATAACAGAAACAAATCTGCAAAGACATCAAATATTAGACTTATCAGACAAAAATATTAAAAACAATTATGTTTTCATGCAATGTACCCATGTAACAAACCTGCACAGGTACCCTGAATCTATAATAAAAAATTAAAATAAAAAACTATGCTTACCAGGTTCAAAAAAATAAATAGCAAATGAAAGTATCTGCAGAGGAGAAGAAAGTGCAAAAAAGATTTGAAAAATAACTAAATGTTGGAATTAATAATACAATAACTAAAATTAAAAACTTGTTAGCCACATTTGAACATGCATCCACAACAAGAATTGCCAAGCTGGAAGACATATCAGAAGAAATTACCACATATGCAACAAAGGTCAGTCTCACGAAACTTAAGTGGTAAGTCCTCAAGACATTCAAAATTTTAAAATAAAAAGCATAATATTGATCTTATATAACCTCTTCCCAAGAATAGAAGAAGTGAAAACACTGCACAACTCAATTTCCGAGGACAAAACAAGAAAGGAACAACTTTAGGATAATCTCATTTATGAATACAGATATAAAAATTCTAGGCCGGGCACAGTGGCTCACTCCTGTAATCCCAGCGCTTTGGGTGGCTGAGGCGAGCGGATCACGAGGTCAGGAGACTGAGACCATCCTGACTAACACAGTGAAACCCCATCTCTACTAAAATTACAAAAAAAAAAAAAAAAAAATTAGCCAGGCGTGGTGGCGGGCGCCTGTAGTCCCAGCTACTCGGGAGGCTGAGGCAGGAGAATGGCATGAACTCGGGAGGCGGAGCTTGCAGTGAGCCGAGATCGCGCCACTGCACTCCAGCCTGGCAGCCTGGGCGACAGAGCGAGACTCTGTCTCAGAAAAAAAAAAAAAAAAAATTCTAAACCAGTTACTAATAAACTGAATTTTGCTATATATATAAAATGAATAAAACCATGAATAACTTTATCTCAGGACTACAGAATAAGTTGAACATTGTAAAATCGATGAATATATATAAAATAAACAGAAAAAGAGGTTGGTTAAAAAAAAACTTTTGCCAAACTGAAAATAAAAGGGAACTTTCTGAATATATGAGTTGTCTAAAATAAGCTATAGCAAATGTACATGACGAATAAATGAAAGCTCCTTTTCGGTATCATGAACATGATAATGATGCTGCTATCAACCCTTTTATTAAACTTTACATGTGTTATCTTATCCAACAGGGTAAAATGAGAAATTAGGCATACAATGGGACTGGCAAAGCAGAATTATTCAATAAATTCATACTTGGACAACTGATTCTGCATTGGGAGATTGGATACCTACAAAGCAACTCGCACAAAGCTCTTTTCAGATAGGCTAAGGATTTAAAACTTTTAAAGCAGAATATAGGAGAAGATTGTTTTAACTATGGGGTAAAGAAAATTTCTTAAACATGGCACAATATAAAAATCATGCATAAAAATATCTGTAAATTAGACTAGATTAATTTTAAGTACTTTTGATTATCAAAAACTTATAGAAATATGTTACAATAAAGATGGTGGAAAGTCAAGTGATAGCTGAGAGAAAATATTTAGAAAACACATATTACTTATAAAAGATAAGTATTTAGAAAATGTATATTACAGAATGTGTATGAATCAAAAAGAAAAATAAAAACATTAAAAATAGGGCAAATGACAAGTCTTAAAACACAAACAACCAATAAGCTTGTTAAAATGTTAACTTCATTCGTAACTATGGGAATGCTAATTAAAACTATAAATGATCTATCTTTATAATTCACAATTTTGTCAAAGAATTATGTCTAATACTTTCAAGAGTTGGTGAAGACATGGAGCGCTTGGAATTCACAAATAGCCACTAGCAACAGAATTGATTTATAAGTTAATGTATATTCATATTATGCAGCAATGAAAACAGACAACTATAGCTATGTAAAGCAATATGGAAAAATATTTAAAAATAATTATGAATGAAAAAAATACCAAGCCACCAATGAAAACTTGTAGTAGGATTTCATTTACATAAAGGCAAAAACAGTCAATGCTGAAAAGTGTATTGTTTAGAAATACAATTGCATGATATAAATTGTAACATAAAGTTCAGATAGTAGTTACTTTGGGGTGGGAGGTTAGTAGGAGACTTTAGAGGTATTCATTTCACACAGGAAAGTGAGAGGATTTTATGAGCCCAGACTGAAAGTTTCATGAGAGCAGAGACCAACATTTTCTCTTCTCCATTTTATTTCCTGAGCCTAGAAAAATGCGTGACACATTGTATTTGGTCAACAAACATTTATTGGTTAAGTGAATGAATAAATGCCCTTTGTAAACTGTAAAGCTATGGAAATCATGACATTATTATTATTATTTACTATAGTTTATTTGATATAATCAAATAGAAGGTAATTAGTTTTAACATTCAGGGAACATTATTGAAAGTTTTATGTTAACCCAGAACACTTTGGCAAAGTAAGTTTTTAGTTTCTAAATTTGTGGCAATTGTAATTATGTTTAAATTGCCACATGAGGATGAAACAAATACGAAATCTGACTTCAGGTGAGCATAATTTGAGAAGCAAAGGAAAATAAAAAGATAAAAATTTCATTTGGTCAGATCTGCAAGTTATACTATATAAAGTTTTTTTTTTAGAAAATACTTCACAAGTTGGAAGTTTGTGAAATGTGTGTTTGTGAACTCAAATGCCCCTCTACCAATGTGTCTCCAATTAGAAAAAGGCATCAGATGAATTAAATGTTAATTATATTTGAAGTGTGGAATAAAGCCATAGTAATCCATTGTACATTTGCCAGTTTTCTGATTTTTTGGCTCCATTATCCAATTGTCCTGCTGAAATGTTTGTATATTGTATGTGAAAAATATGTATTTGCATGTCCATTAGGCAAAGTCATATAATCCACACTATATATTGCCCCCGGCTGTGTTTAATGGAATCTATCCAACGAGTGAGCAAAGTCTTCAAGTTACAAACAATATTCAAAGAAGGCTTTTATCTCAACCAGACACTATGTTTTGGTCATGTTAGTCACCCAGGATAATTTTATATACATATAATTTGAGACAGATCACCAATAACAGAGATTTGTTTAAAGGAAGAATTGCATGTTTTGAAGGTCAAGCTTATTTTATTTAGTGTGTTTTTCACCTATTGGCTTGTCGTATTTCTGGAATTATGTCCAACTAAACTTGAAAATATTGTAAAATGTCATGAAAGAAATATGTTGAAGAAATGTGGTTTATTCTGGGAATGGGCAGCCTACACATATTAATAGGATTTCTTTGCACTCACCTCGGCAACTAATTCCAAATATATCTCCTTGATGTATTTAAGAGACAAGGTGATAAAAGATTACAGAACTGTTTCCTTTCAGAAGCTGGCCCATCTAAGAAAGCACCAGTATTTGAAGAAAGTTCTCTTTTCAAAGTTTGGGTTTCCATCTGTATATACACAGAATAGTGTATTACGCTAAAACTTTTGGTTTTTAAAATGGCAGCCAAAATTGCTGTCTGTCTGGATCTATTTTGGACCATTGTATATTCAATATAACATAAAAAATAGACCTTTTAATGTTGTAAGTAATCTAAAATTGTTGTGTCCAAACAAATTTTACAAATTACTGTAGGGTTCAGCAAACTGTGTATATAATGACACTAATATCTCTACTTTTTGATATCCAAATTCTTTCTTGGAAGAGACTGGTTTCTTGAAAAATGCCTGCACAAATTCAGGCTTATTTTATCACATGGCAAAATAAAATAAAGAAATGGGTACTCTGCCATACAAGATGAATGCTGGCACTGAATAAAACGTAAACTATTTTGATCAAAATTATTTAGACAGTAGATTTAAATAACTTCTTGATTTTTAACTATGATAGACACACTTTCACAAAGATTTCATAAATGAAACCTATTAATATCATGTTTTAGTTATTAGTAATATGTATGATATCAAATATCCATATTGAATGGATATTCGTCAATAATTTGGTGTTTTTAAATATCTAGATGTCTGGATTTAATCAGATGAAGTCTGGGGAAAGTTTACTAAATTTGTTTCCTTTTTTCTATGCCCTGTTCAAAATCTTCCAGCCTATCTCAACATTGATTGAGGATGGGTAAAGAAATCAACTTTTTTTCAAATCTCATAGGCCTATTAAATTGTTTAATAAAAAGATTTTCTGTCTTTCATTTTATTTACAGAGATTTAGGTCTAGTCTAATCTGTTCAACCTGTTAATCATTGTCAGGTGCCAGATTCTAATTTGTTCTCAACATGCCTGTTTGACTTTTCATTCCATATTCTTTCAGTTAAATTTCGATTACTTATTTGAATGTTATTTAATACAGCTCCTACATTTAAAATAAAACCAGCAGGTAAAATGAATTCTGGCTTAGTATAAAGAAGTTGTTACCAAATTAGTGTTACATATACAGATGGATGTGGCTTAACAACAATGATTTAGACAAAAAGAAACAATGACTTGAACTGACATGTATGGCTGTGACTCAGCCTCTAACGAGCTTGTGAATAAATCCAGATTTCAGCACATTGATCCAGTTGCTTTCAGTACCTCTAGAAGGCGGTATATCAAGAATCCCCATGCTACTGTTTGAGAAAACAGATTCTGCTGCTACCTAAGAAATCAACTGGAAGGCATTTTTGTAACGTTACACCACATAAGGAAAAGCTGAAAAGCAGTACTAATACATGCAAACTACATCACTTGGAGAAAGATGACCTAGAATATCACTTTTAATATTTAAGTATTTAAATTTTTGGTAAAATACTATTGGCCTAAAGAAGAGGAAAAACATCTTTAAAAAAATAGCAAAAATCTCACACACAAAAATCTAACATCCACTAATACATACATATTCATCTTTGTGTTGGGAAAATCTAAAGTAGAACATTTTGGTGGACTTCCTACATCCTATTTTAACAATATAGGCATGCTGATTACACTATCTAGATTTAATTTGAGTGAAACATATCCACATGATAAAAATATTGCTTTGTACTATTAGAGCGATAAATGTAAGTGGCATCCCTAGTCCTTAAACAAACATAGATGGCAATCCAATCTCCTAGTTGCCCTAAACTGTGCCCTCATTAAGGCTCAAAGATAGAGTGAAAGGGAGCAATCCTGGAGCAAGGAAAACAAGAGGGAGAGATAGGATGGTTAGCTCTAAGGCTCAGGGATTGCCTGGGGGCCCCCAGTATGAGGATGTCAACAATGACACTTACTGGGTAATTACACACACAAAAAAGTGAAAAACACTATAGCTTGAATTTGGGGATAAGGAATCTCTGGGATCAAAAACAGTTGTGTCAAAAGGAATGAGTCAGAATGACATGTATCTAAGGCAGTGGTTCCCAACTTTTCAGCACCAAGAACTGGTTTCCTGGAAGACTATTTTTCCATGGATGGTGGGTAGGGGGCTGGGGATTGTTTCTGGATGAAACTGTTCCACCTCAAATCATCAGGCATTAGACTCTCATAAAGAACTTGCATCCGGGATCCCTTGCATGCACAGTTCACAATAGGGTACGTGCTCCTATGAGAATTTATGGCCCCACTGATGTGACAGGAGACTGAGCTCAGGCGGTAATGCTGCTCGCCTGCCACTAACCTCCTGCTATGCAGCCCAGGTCCTAATAGGCCACAGGTACCAGTCTGCTGCCTGGGGTTGAGAACCGCTGGTGGAAGGATTATTAAAAGGAATGTTTAGAAGCACATTAGTGTAAGTTTCAAATGTTATTATAGTAGCAACATCTTTTTCGGTAATGTCAGCTTCCCTAAACTGTCCATGCCCTGAGAATCTGAGATAGTGCCTAACACATAGTAGGCAATGAATTCCTAATTTTAAAAAATTTGCTGTGATTTCGTACATTTTGTTGAAATCTGTTTCATGTGTAAATCTCATCTAAAGGCAGTACCCAGTACCTCTTTCCCTTAGTCTCTTCTGGGGTTCCCTGTTTCCTGACACCAAACTTAATTTGAATTCCAGCCATTTTGAAAACCCCCAGATGTAATAATAAAAAGAGAGCAGAAATGAAGCCAAGTTACTCCAAAGAGTCCGCATCTAATATATAGAACAAAGGAACCCAAAACTCCACAAGCTAAACAACAGTGAGTTTTAAATTCAACCTAAATTAAAAGGTAGCAGGCAAAACTATTTGCAAAAATTAATCAAGAAACAATGAAAACCCGTACATCTGTTACTCCAGGAGAAATAGTGAAATTCTCATTGTGACATTTTTTTTTCATTGAACCAAATGGAAATATTTAATTCAGTTTAATATCTGTACAGATACCCCATTTCATTACTCTTCACTTTAGTTCATGCTGCAGATACTACATTTTTCACAAATTGAAGGTTTGTAGCAGCCCTTTGTCAAGCAAGTCCATTGGTGCCATTTTTTTCCAACAGCATTTGCTCACTTTGTATCTCTTCCACATTTTGATACTTCTCAGGATATTTCAAACTTTTTCATTATTATATATGCTATGGCGATCTGTGAAGAGTTATCTTTGATGTTAATATTGTATTGGTTTGGTGTGCAATGAACTATACTCATATACTACATCAAAGTTAATTGATAAATGTGTGTGTTCTGACTGCTTGACATATTTAAGAAAGGATAAGTACATCAAATATGACAAAATATACAGACCTAATCATAATAAAATACCTTTGAAATATGAATGATTTTATTCTTATTCTCAAGTGTTTAATATATTTAGACAAAGATTTAAGGGAAAACTACTCATAGCTACCATGTAGAAGTCAAGACAGCCCTGGGTGGGGGTGGAAATAGTATTTATTAATAATGAAAATTGAAGCTCCAAGGTTGTAAAATAATTTCTCCTGGTCACACAGCTACTGACCCAAATAAAGCTCAAATGTGTTTGTCTAACTCTAAAATTATGCTTTTCCCAAGGTGGACAATGTTGAAGTGACAGTTAAATTTGGCTCTCAGAGCTAGTGGTTGGGAATACATCAAGAGAAATACTGTCATCCTTCCCTTTGTATTCTCTATTCTCTAACATAAACATTTACTTCTCTGATATGTCCATAGTCACATTTTTAACATAGCCATCTTACAACTGTCTACTTAAAACACTGTTAAATTGGAAATTTAAATGGTCACAAAATTACTTGTCATGAAAGCATGCATCTTTCTCAAGTTTCAGCTCCACATTATACTTCCTATCCATTCAAAATTTTTTTTTTTTTTGAGATGGAGTCTCGCTCTGTCATCCAGGCTGAAGTGCAGTGGCCGGATCTCAGCTCACTGCAAGCTCTGCCTCCCGGGTTTAGGCCATTCTCCTGCCTCAGCCTCCTGAGTAGCTGGGACTACAGGCGCCCGCCACCATGCCCGGCTAGTTTTTTGTATTTTTTTTTTTTTAGTAGAGACGGGGTTTCACTGTGTTAGCCAGGATGGTCTCGATCTCCTGACCTCGTGATCTGCCCGTCTCGGCCTCCCAAAGTGCTGGGATTACAGGCTTGAGCCACCGCGCCCGGCCCATTCAAAAATTTTTTAAGAAATTGATACAGTCAAATAAATTTATCATATTGAATGTTTTATTTATATTTAAAACTATTTGTATTTCAGTTTTTTGTTATATTTACTTATGATCAAATCTGAATTCCCAAACACAGTAAAAACTAAAGTATTTTTTCAGAGGTCCAAGGGACTTAAGCTTGCTAGTATCGAATACTCTCTGGTAAAACCAACAGACAAATGAAAACTCATCTGTTATCAATAATATTTTAATAGTTTTATGCCTAAGCACCTAAGCATCAGGGACAGGACTCTGAATGATATTCAATGCATGTTTAAATTGACATGGTAGAAAATGATCATCAGAGTCAAACAATTGATGGGTAGGGCAACATAATACTCAATAAAACCATTCAGGGTTTTTTTGCCAAACAAGAAGGTCTTGTAAGACCATGTGCTGCTAATGTAAAGTGTTTCCTTTCTCTAACTTTAGTTTTTATTCTCAACCTTGGAACTGCCACACACTCACATACGGATAATCAACTCCTTCTTCTGGAAGGAAACGTTTCTTCTTTTATTTTATGACGTCTGTTCCTTATTCCTGTGATGGTGCTGTTGAAGCACACCCCTTCTTCACTAGATTACATGGGTGAATTTGAATAGACGGACACTGGAGGGGACCAGCCCAGCACACTCACTTGAATTGTCCCTTAGCTTTTCAGGCAGTTCGAGTGCCTTTGAAAAGAGTGGGAATAAAGTGACTGCTGATTAAGCAAAGGGTTTGACATGGGAATAGGTTTGTCAATTGTTTGAAAGTCACATTGCCTAGACTACAACTTTTAAAATGTAAATGCATGACACAAATACTGCCCAACAAAATAGGATGGAATTGATTGAGAGGGCCACAAAGGACAGCCAAAGCTGTATTCCAGCAATAAAGAAAAATATAATCTGGCGTCAGAGAAAGATAATGAAGTACTTGATAGATGTTCCTTCAAATTAATAATCCAAAATTATGTTTAGTTTTAGTTTCTATAAAAGTTATTTCTTAAACATTTTCAATTTCCAGAAAAATTTTCCAGATGCCTGATTTGTCAGATTGGATTCCCTGAATAATTTTAAACAGGATAGAGTAAAATACTACTTACCAAAAAATCAACTTTTCTGGTAATACATCAGTTTAATTTCCAGGCCAAAAAATAGTTAAATTTTACAAAATTTCATGCTGATCAATTTTAGCTGAAGCTTCTTCCATCCAACTTAGAGAGCTGACACAAAGATGTAGCTTTCATATTGTGTAGGATAGGGAAGGATTGGGTGCTACACAATTGTTTCACTGATCAAGGTTGATTTTGGTCACTATTTTGTCACTAATAATGTTAATTGAGAAACAAATAAGAGCCTTGATGTTAGATACATTAAAAAAAAACACTATTTTCTTCAATCCCCAAAAATAATAACCAAAAAAGGCATCAAAATGAAGTTATTTAACACAATCATAATTTACACATTAATATTAAAATACTTCTAGGAATAAAAAAGCGAAAGGAAAAGAAAGACAAATGTAAAAATAAATGAAAGAAAAGGACATGTATTATTCATAATCACCAATGCATGAAATCACTTAAGTGCCACCAACAGATGAGTAGACAAAGAAAATGTAGCATATGTATGCAATGGAACACTATTACAGTCCCTGAACCATTCTGTCCCTGTGTCCATACATGTTATATCTGTTTTTTTTATTTTTAATTTTTGCAGGTACATGGTAAGTGTATATATTTATGAGGTACATGAGACACTTTGACAAAGGCATGCAAGCAATGCATAGTAATCATATCATGGTAAATGAAGCATCCATCCCATCAAACATTTGTCCTTTGTATTACAAACAATCCTATTATACTCATTTAGTTATTTTTAAATATACACTTTAATTATTGACTATAGTTCCCCCACTGTGCTATTAAATACCAGGTCTTATTCTTTCTAACCATTTTTTAAAATCCAGTAACCATCCCAAATTTCTCCCCACCCCCACTACCCTTCCCAGCCTCTGATACATGTTATATCTGTTTTAGAAGCAAATTAAATCAGAAATATAATTTGTTTATTTAAAACACTTAAGCATGAACAAGCACACATTTTTTCACAATGCATGCCTCACTAACAAAACCTTCAAACTTTTGCATTAGACATTTCTGTTTTTCAAAGTCCCATCATGGCAGAAAAAATAGTTTTTTTTTTTTTGTTTTTTTTTTAACTCTTCCCACGCTATATCTGTATAGCAGCACTTCCTCCCTCTCTCATATTTCTTGCAGGAAGTTCAGATCCCTTGTTGTCTAAGTGCCCTGCACAGACTACTCGCCCACCTAAAGCCATAACTGATCTCAACGAAAGAAGATGCCTTCTAGATCAATGAACCCAAACTCTGAGAAGGCATTTAAATAATCTTCTGTTACTTGCCTATGCCCTTTAGTCTTATCTCTCTCTTCAGCCAACTTTTAGATAAAACTATTCAAACACAAAGTTCTCAACAAAAGGAATGGCTTTTCCACATCCACCTTCCGACCATGTTACAAAAGTTTGCAAGCAGATTTTACCACTTCCAAATGGGTTGTAAAATATAACTATAAAGATTATGGCCAGAGACTGGGCGTGGTGGCTCACACCTGTAATCCCAGCACTTTGAGATGCCAAGGCGGGTGGATCACTTAAGGTCAGGAGTTCAAGACCAGACTGGCCAACATAGTGAAAATCTACCTCTACTAAAACCACGAAAATTATCCAGGTGTGGTGGCAGGCACCTGTAATTCCAGCCACTCGGGAGGCTGAGGCACAGGAATCGCTTGTTCCTGAGAGGTGGAGGTTGGAGTGAGCCGAGATGGAACAGCTGCACTCCAGCCTGGGCAACAGAGCAAGATTCCATGTTAAAGGAAAAAAAAAAAAAATATTTTATTTGCTTGAAAAACTCAGATCAATAAAGACATCTAAAGCAAAATGGACTCAAACGTGTCTTCCCTACATCTCTTACCTTAATAAATACATTATTCTCTTCTCAGTTTTGATTCATCAGGATATTGAATCATATCTTGAAGAATGTAGCTGCTATACTGAAAAACCCTGAAGTCACAGAGACTTAACAAAGTAGTATAATTCTGGCTCACATCAACATCTTTTTTTTTTTTTTTTTTTTTTTTTCTGGTTCAGAGGACTTCATGGTGATCTGTCAGGGAACAGATCTCTCTTTATCTTTTGGCTGCCTCCTCTTTCTTCAGCCAGTGAATAAAATAGAGATTGAGAGAAGACACATTTGCTTCTTATCCACACATCACTTCCACTCGTCATTCTACATTGCAGAATTACTCACATGCCCTCCCAACCCCCAGATTCAAGGTGGGGAGAGCTGAGAAAAGTAGGTCCCTGGCTGAACAGTCACTTCTCAGCAATAAAACTATACAATAGAATAAATGTATTAATCTTTGGTGGAATGCTAGCATTTTTCCTGCAAAATAATCATATGCAGCAACAGTAAAATGCTTGTGGAAAAAAACAAAAGAAGGTTCATTTTGGCCGGGCGCCGAGGCTGAGGCAGGTGGATCACCTGAGGTCAGGAGTTCAAGACCAGCCTGACCAACATGGAGAAACCCCGTCTCTACTAAAAATACAAAATTAGCCAGTCGTGGTGGTGCATACCTGTAATCCCAGCTACTGGGGAGGCTGAGGCAGGAGAATGGCTTGAACCCGGGAGGTGGAGGTTGTGGTGAGCCAAGATTGTTCCATTGCATTGCATTCTAGCCTGGGCAACAAGAGCAAAAGCTCTGTCTCAAAATAAATACATAAATAAAATAAAAATTTAAAAATGGTTCATTTTGTTGATATCCATTGAGCTCAGGTAATATTTGACTAAAAGCTGACAAACAACAGAATAAAAAGAACATTGCTTGAAATAAGAATGTTAATAAAGCTACTCTGATGATATAAGTAAATATATTGTGACCTTATAGTCTTATCTATAGTTGTACAACACTGAATGCTACTTTTCACTAAAAATTGTATGTCATATAAGTATTCAATTTTCATCACTCCCTTTAACTGTTTCAATGCCTTTTCTACCTCTTATTAGTGGAAAACAGGCCAGCTATTGCCAGGAAAACACGTGATGATACTGTTACTTTAATGATGACGAAGAAGAACACTTATTTGGGTGACTCCTTTTCTTTTTTTTTTGATAGAGAGCCTCACTCTGCCACCCAGTTTGGAGTGGAATGCAGTGGCATGATCTCGGCCCACTGAAATTTCCGCCTCTGGGGTTCAAGGAATTCTCCTGCCTCAGCCTCTTGAGTAGCTGGGATTACATGCATGTGCCACCACCCCTGGCTAATTTTTGTATTTTTAGTAGAGACAGGGTTTCATCATGTTGCCAGGCTGGTGTCAAACTCCTGACCCCAGGTGCTCTGCCTGCCTCGACCTCCCAAAGTGCTGGGATTACAGATGTGAGCCATTGTGCCTGGCTGAGTGATTCTTATATCCCAAATACTGTTTTTGTTTGTTTTTGTTTTTGACTTTTACTTTAGGTACAAGGGAAACATGTGCAGGTTGGTTACATGGGTAAATTCTGTGTTGCCGAGGTTTGGTATATGAATGATCTGCCACCCAGGTGGTGAGCACAATACCTGATGGGTAGTTTTTCAAACCTTGCCCCTCTTCCTCCTTCCCCTTCTAGTAGTTCCCAGTGTCTATTTTTCCCATCTTTGCAGACACTGTTGCTTGCATATTACATACAAACTCTTTTAATCCTACTACAATCCCATAGGTATAAATTGTTACATTCACTCTCTTAGCAAATGAGGAAACTGAAATTTAAATTACCTACATAATGTAATCCATAAGTGGTAGAGCAGACATTTTGAACTCAGGGAGTTTGGCTCCAGAGCCCAAGCTTTTAAACAATATGCCATACACTCTATTTTAAATAAACTGCTCTTTTCCCCAAAGAGCCCCAGCTCCATCAGAACACATGAGAACAGAATCTGCAAGAACTTTTATACCTATGGTATCTACACCTCCTCAAAGATCCCTAATCTTTCTCTGTGTGTCAAAAACTATTTTAATGAAACTTCACTTTCTTTCAATTCTTAATAATAAATTGATGAGTGTATGAAACCAAAAATGTTGTCATTATAGGTTTGTATCCAAGAAATAGGTATTGTAGAAGAGTAAGTAACACTCTTAGGCTATAAAGAAGGTCTGTTTGCTAGAACTTAGAATGGGAAGAAAAATGATTTCTAGGCACCTCCATTAGCAACCTCTAATATTCATAAAGTACAATGGAAAGCAGTTTCAGTGGAATTTTACCATGATATCCATCATAGCAAAATTCTTCTCAACATAGGACTAGAAGGAATATTCCTTAAGCTGATAGAGTATCTACAAAATCATACAATAAACATTAGACTTAATGGCAAATTATTTAAATGGTGAATTATGGCCATTTCTGTTCAACATTTAGCTGAGTTCCTAGCTAGTACAAGAAAACAAGTAAAAGAAATAATACTTATATGAATGAAAAAAGAGAACTAAATCTGTAATTATTAGCTAAGTTTTTAAAATGATTTTTTATGTAGAAACTTTGAAAAGTATTCAGAAAACAGTAACAAAAAGTAAGCTTAGCAAGATTTTTGACTATGACAAATTAAAATAAATTATATTTACACATACCTATAATTTAAAAATAGAAAATGGATTATTTTGATAGATAATACTTTGAATAACATTAAAAAGCATACAGGTAATAAAATGTATGCCAGGGTTTTACCCTGGAAATTAAAAAAACATGAAGACATTAAAGATGACCTAATAAAATGAAAGGATAAATCATGTTCTTAGATTAAAAGGTCCAATAATGTAAATTTTTCAGTTACGCTCCAAATGGTATATAAATTTAATGCAATCTCAATTAAATCCCAGCAGTCTGTTTGGAAATTGACAAGTTCATGTTAAAATTTAAATCTAAATGCAAAAGGTTACCTATTTAAAGCAATCTGTGGAAGGAAGTATCTGGAGGATTTACATTATCAAATATCAAGTCCCATTATAAGCTATATTAGTTAAAAAGTGTGATTTGTGACAAGAATATATGAATAAACTAATAGAAAAGAACAGGGAGTTCTGAAGGAGACCCACATATACAAGAAAAGGTGGATTTATATTGTATCATAACTAAACTGGAATTATGTTTCTTAACATTCCCTTTCCTGCGTATTTCCTAATCAGTGTGGACCAAAAAAGACATTTGGCATCAGATTTGGAGCCTGGAGGTGAAGCAGCAGGCACATTTTTAAAAACGTATTCCCAAAGTTTGCACAGAATACAGGTGCTGTTGCAGCTCATTCGTACTGTCACTTACCTGGCGGCTCGCCCATTGGTGCAGGGCAGCAGCCGGACCTGCAGGTCCAGCAGTTCCTCCTTCAGTTTTCCTGAGCCCTGGACTAGATGTGTTAGCTCCATAGAAAGCATATCCACTTTTGCGGATCCATCACTGCAGGTGGGGTTTTGGAGGTCATGAGACTGACCTGATTTTCAGTTTATCTGTTCAGGTTCTAGCTCATCCTCACAGGGTCCGGTTGACAATACTTTCCCCACTGGATAATCATATTTCTTTTCTGTTTGACTACCCGGAACCAGACACAGAAGCAATAACCTCATCTAGCCTGTTCAACCAGCCTCCACAATTGCACATGGACAAATCCATTTAATAAACCTTTATGCATTTGCTTATCTTCTAGCGATGGTGCTTCTCTGATTGAATCCTGATTGATATCCCTTGATTTATGACAATAATAATACTGTAGTACAGTGAGAGGAAATTTTTTTCAATAACCTGTACCTAGGTCACCTGAACACCCTTATTGGGGGAAAAAAAAATTGACTATTACAAATCAACTCCAGAGGGGTTCTAGATTTAAATTTGTGTGTGCGTGCACACACACATGCACACACACACACGTGCACACACACACATATATAACATAACAATTGATTAATTGGGCTACTTTAAAACTGAATACTTCATTTCATCAAAATACACTGTAAAGAGAGTCTAAAGTCAAATCATGTAGTAAGAGAAGATAAGATAATTGCAATCTATACATCAAAGGATCTGTATTCAGAATTTATAACGAAGTCCTACACAGCAATTTAAAAAGGCAACACGGTGCCTACTGAAAATATGAGCAAAAAATTGACAAGCTCTTCAAAGAAGAATGTTCAAATGTCAAATAAGTATATGAAAAGGTGCTCAACTTTTTTAAAAAGACATCTGAAAAATGAGAATTCAAACCATAAAGAAATCGTTACACATTTACCAAATTGTCAAAACTGAAAAAGTCAAACAAAATCAAATGTTGGCAAAGATGTGGAGTAACTAGAACTCTCATTGATTGCTGGTGAGATTTAAAGTGGTTTAGCCATTCTGGAAAACTGATAAAATCTAAATATGTGCATTCCTTATGATTCAGTAATTCCACTTCTGAGTATATATTTGACAGAAATGCATAGACAAATTACCCAAATGACATATATAAGAACGTTCCTAGCAGTACCATTTGTGGTAGCTAAAAAACTGGAAACAACCATTTATCAAAGTAGAATACATAACAATTTCTGGTATATGCATATGTGAAATTATATAAAGCAATGAAATTAAACAAACTACAAGTCCACATAACAAAAGGAACAACCACACATGAACTGTTTAAAAGATGTTAGCTAAGGCAGAGCATAGATATTCCTCGACTTATGATGGGGTTACATCCTGATAAATTCATCATAAGTTGGAAATATCACAAGTTGAAACTGCAATTAATACACCTAACCTACTGAACATCATTGCTTAGCTTAGCCTACTTTAAACATGCTCAGAACACTTACAGTAGCCTATAGATTGCCAAAAGCATCTAATACAAAGCCTATTTTATAACAGACTTTTGAATATCTCATGTAATATATTTAATACTATACTTAAAGTGAAAAACAGGATAGTAGTGTGGGTTCTCACCATTAACGTACACAGCCGAAAGCTCACTGTGCCTGAAGAATGTTTGAAACATTGAACTAAAATTAGTTGCTGGATGATGAGAAAGCTGCAGAGACAGTGTCATCAATCTCTCTTCTGAGGAGACTCAAGAACAGCTGGTGGAAGGCACCGGAGCATCCTACACTTGACAGTTTAGCAGGCATGATGTTTGGGAGGAAGTCAAGTATCTGTTTACCCTATTCATGTGGCTGACTTCAAACTGCAGCTTATTGACACTGCCCAGTATTGCAAAGGAATATACCACGTATCACTAGCCTGAGAAAATATCAAAATTCAAAATGTCAAGTACAGCTGCTACTGAATGTATATCACTTTTGCACCAACATAAAGTAGAAAAGTCGTAAGTCAAACCATGGTAAGTCAGGGACTGTGTGTACATATTTTATGATTCCATTTACATAAAGTTCACAAAGAAAAAACTAAAGGACTTATTACTGGAAAATGACACGAGGAAGTTTCTGGGGGGCTGATACTCTATTTCATTATCTGATTACTGGTTACATGCATGTATTCAATTTGTAAAAATGTATCAAGGTTTTCACTTAGGATCTATGTACTTTTCTGTATGTATACTGTACCTAAATTAAAAGTTATATTTTAAAATGATATCATTTATTGAACATAATTTAGATCATTGTTTTGTCTAAGGACAGACATTCAGCACTGACAGAGCCAGGATAACTACAGTAGTCTGAGTCCACTGTCCACACTCTCAAAACACTATGGTATTCTTGTATCTTAGTCTGCTTTCACTGCTACTACAAAATACCATAAACTGAATAGCTTATAAACAACCGATATTTATTTCTCACAGTTCAAGAGTCTAGGAAGTCCAAGATCAAGGCACCAGCCAATTTGGAATCTGGCGAGGATCTGTTTCCTGATTCATAGACAGCTGTCTTCTGACTGCATCCTCACATGGTGGAAGAGGTAAGGGTCTCTGTGGGACCTCTTCTATAAGGGCACTAATCCCATTCATAACAGTTCTGCCCCTATGACCTAATCACCACCCACAGGCTTCACCCCCTAGTCCATCACCTTGGGGTTTGTGATTTCAACATATGAATTCTGAGGAGACACAAACATTCAGACCATAGCACCTATTAATTACCATATTATTAATAAGCAAAGGATTTTTTTTCACTGGCTAGGGATACTCAATATTCATTATAAGATACAATTTCTTTGGAAATATCTGCACCAGGTTCCAAGAAATCAATGTAAAATATAATTTAGAGTAATATTTTATCTTAAGTTAGGAACCACCAGCTTTAATATTTAATAAAGTTAAATATTGAATTACTGTTTAGAGCAATATGATAGTAATAACAGAAAATACTATGAAGAAACAAAATACACATTTAGACCACAAAAATTTGAAGGAGCCTCCTATGACATTATCACAAGTTTCCTATTCTTTGAGACTTATCCAAGTAACAAATATGTCTTATACCCTCTATGATGGAAACCTCTAGGGATTTAATTCCAAATGCCTGGTAAAGCTGTAAGCTAAGTGATTGCACACCAGATCAGCATTCCAAGAGATTTTGGAAGTTAATGTAATAATTAAGACTGCCAAGAGTGTTTTAGATTAAAAGAGATCACAGTTACTAATGTGCTGAAAGGTTTATTTGAGGATTTTAGAAGGTTTTGAGTCAAGCCTATTTTTTCAGAGTGTGTCTAAAGACTTCCATTCCTCTAGGATTCTGCTGAATTTTGTAAAAGCATAATCATCACTCAACTGAAAAATAAATTTGTCAGCATAAAACAACTTTTATTTCCTTCATTCATCCAATCATTTATTTAGCCATCCCTCAACCCCCTTCTCAGTGTCAGTTATTTCGTTAAAAACTGGACACAAAAGGATAAATAAAACATAACCCTTGCCTTAAAGCACCTTTCAATCTGAGAAGATTAATAATCTGATGTAGTATCAAGAGTTACAGCCGAAAATCCCAAACTGTTGAACATCGTGATCTAAGTTATAATTTCTTGAGAGTCACATTGCCACAGTAGGTAACATTTATTGAGTGCTTACTGTGTCTCCCTATAGAGTGAGCCAAATACTCATTATCACAAAGCTAGTAATTCCAGCCTCTGTGTGTGTATGTGTGTGTGTGTATGTACAGAGTCCTCATTCTAGACTGTCACACAAAATTAACCCTGAGATCCATGGAAACATGGAATAGGGTGGCTAAAGAAACGATATTGTCGATGTAACTGCTGGAGATCCTAACACAGGAGTGTATCTCAGTGTGAAAATTACACTGTAGTTTTCACTATGAAGAAATGTGCTTTCTGTGAAATAGATATGTAGCCTTCATATTCTCATTCAGTTCTTAGAGGACTATTCTACCTATGTATATACTGGCTATATATATATATATATATGTGTGTGTGTATCTATCTATCTATCTATCTATCTATCTATCTATCTATCTATCTATCTATCTATATAAAATACATCAGTTCTAAGGGTGAAATGACTAACTTATTTCAATGTGTTACCTTTAAAAAGAAAATGTTTCTTCCATTGTACCCTGACTTGTGCAATGAAACTGCCTCCTGTTTCCAGCACTTGGAACTGTGGGTGTGCACAATGGTTTCCTGTCAGCCCCAGGTCATGGATGTGGGGAAAAGAGATTGTTCCCCTTCTCCTGTGGCCCACCCACCCCCATTCTGGGCCCTGGGGTGCTCCCATTTACAAGGTTGAATACCCAACAACAGAACCTTGTTACCACAGATGCAGACCTTCACAAGGGGGCATGGGTCACATTAGCTCTTTTGTTCTGCCCATTTTCTAAAACATGCAGTCTCTTTCAATTTCCACATCTTCCTCCTTGGTTTGCCCTCCCTCTTCCTTCTGCAAATCCACCCTTTTCTGCCTTGATGCACTTCCCCTATTATGTTGCTTTCCTTGAAAAACAAAACTTACCAAGGAGGCACATAGTAAAAATTCGAATGGGTATTTGAGATGGTTGTGATGTTGTGTGAGGCAGATGGAAAATTAGCAACTGCATCCTGCTAAGAAGGACACAGACTGCTGCAGAGGGACACTGGCAAGATTTTTCACAAGCCCATGGGATGCCTACCTTCATGAAGAATAGGGGTACACACCATTGGCACTATGTGGAGATGTTAGTACAGCAGCATCTGCATCCTCCACGTTCTCCATACTGCTGCCTCTAGATGCATGGGTAGGATCAGTGAGAGTTAAGTTAATGGATGTTGGTGCTATCAGTAACCCATAGTAGAATTTAAACATGGCTTGTTTCCTACCAGGATTTTCCCACCTCACTTTGACTCACCTATATTCAACACAGTCTTTTCTGATCGTAACAACGGTATCTATGCTTCCTGGGTATAGACATTTACGCACCCCACCCTGAACTCAATGACATTAACAGCAATCGCCACTGGCCCACCCTGTGAAATCTCCAAATCACACTTCAGGAAAGGCCTCCAGCAAATGGAGAAGTACTAAACACGCTCTAAAAATACATCAGAAAGGTGAAACTATGTTTAAATAAAACTATCATATCATATGTGTTTATATGCACTAGCATTTCCTGCTAAAGTCAAAATTCCTGAGTAGCAGAACATTATATAAATAGGAAAATAGGTCCACTTAATATAGTAGCTGAGTCTGGGCTGAGTAGTCTGGGCCCTGAGATACAGAAAGGGGAGCAAATGTCTAAAACATGTGATCAGACAGCACAATTACTTCTGTTATTCATCCAGCATCTACTCTTGCATAGCTACTGAATGTTCCCCATAACTCCAATCTCCTTAGTGAAACATAAAGACAAATGAAGTTAATTATTAGATGAAAACGAAGAGATTTTAATAAGCTATTTTTTTATTGTTTCTTTGCATTATTAGTTGCTTGGTATTCAGTGATTTTCCTACTTAAGAGAAATAAATGAACAAAAATCTTCCCAATCCTGTACTAATTATTTTAAAGAAAGAAAGGAAGAATGTGAAACATTTTAAATATTCTTTTAAAAATATAGAATGCACTCCAAATAAAAGTCTGCCTTTGTTATTTTCTCCCATCCCCAAATTCATGTTCCAAATGTCATTTTACAACTTGGCACATTTACATTTAAAATATTTGAAACTATGGTTAAAAGTCATTGTAATAGGCATCAGCAAGTGGTCTTTATAAAGACAATTTGAAAGAAACACCTCATAATGTTCTCTTGTTCATATAATACTTTCAGAGTTTGTATTAAACAACTGAAAGCAGAATACACTGACAGGGAGAAAGCCTCTAAGTAGTTACAATATACAGAGTAATCGTGGCATTTGTAATAGAAGTTGACCTATTAAGGAGCAGAAGCTTTTTATAATGAATTAGTTTCCTTCAAATGGCAAACTTCACGTGTATACTTTTGTTTTTCACATAGAGCAAATAATAATTTCCCGTATTTCTGAGCTGATCTTGAATATATATGCAAAGTTTATGTATTATAATGAGACAAATTTCCTGCTAAATCAAGTTTCTCTTCCTACTTTTTGATGTTGAGTTGCTTTGATTGGATAAAAAAAAATCAGGAGCTGTCAATCTGTTTTCTTTTCAGGTCTTTTCTGTTCCTTTTGAAATTAGTTACAGCCTGCTTTCTGTAGCATTGTAACCAGCCTGACCTAATTTAATTACCATGACTTGCGTGGTTTAAAGATAAATACTTTTATTCAGTTTGTCTACTTTGTGTATGTTTCCCTCCCTTTCATACAATCCCCTATATTTTAGCATTCAAAACCCTTGTTATTTCTTTCTTTATTGGGCTAACACAGAGCTGGTTTTTTTGGTGGTGTCTATATTCAGAAGTTTTCTTTGATGCTACATTTGCTTTCTCCCTTTTCTGTATCTGTTTGTGTGCTGAGAATTGTGGGCCTCTGTGGGATCCAGACTAAACATTCTTTGACTTGAACCACAGAGCATCACTACTGTACGTGTCTCTGTGCAGACCCAACTACTCTAATTTAGAAATAGAAGGGGAAAAGGGAGACTGAAAGAAACATGGCAGAGCCTTGGGGCTTAGAAACACTGTATTTAAAAATTCCAGTCCACTGAATGTACCACCAGGCCCAGGAAAAGATTAGACATTCACTTCAGCTATTTAAAATGGAAAACCTATTTCTGTTATTCTAGATTCACTGTGAGTCTTGTAAAGGGAATGCATACCATTTTACTGCTGCTTTCTTCCTGAGAAAAGAAGGCATGCAGAAAGATTTTCACAGTAAAAAGATTTTGCTCTCCAGCTATTGATCTATATGCTCCAATAAAATGAACATCATCATAGCAAGGGTAGTGAATAACCAGCATTAAGGTCTCACGAGGGAGTGTTTAGATTGATTGGAGTTAATCTATTAACCTCCTTGAGCTCACTTGATATGTACCATCTGAGGGAGCCCTTTATTTTTCACAGAAAAGAACATATGCTGAATACTTATGGGGAATAAAACAAAGTGTAAAATCAGATCTGAGTCCTGAACAGATTGTGTCTTGCTACAGGTGTTGTATAGCCCTTTGCCTGCCCCTATAGACCCTCCTCTTAAAAAAGGTTCTCACAGCATGGTGCCTTTGCAAATTGTCCCACAGAAAATGTGAATGGGGTCTATTCTGCCACATGCAATGCCATCTGAAATGGCACAAAAACCTGCTGTTCCACAAAACAGACCATTCTATTTTTTTTTTAAGTAGGAGAAAAAGAAATTTAAGAATGCTCTTCCCCTTCACAAACTTTGGTTTGCTTGGGCACCTGAAAAGAGATTTTTATCTTGCAAATGAAGTAAAAAATAAATAATTACAAAGACATAATTAAAAGTTCCATTTGAACTGTACAAATAATATTGTACCTTAAACAAACAGAAGGAGGCTTTTTATAAATGCCAAAAGCCAAAGCCTTACAGATTAGAGTGAAACAGTTTCATTACCTCTATTCTTACAATGCATCAAAATTGCCAAGAAAACCGTTTTTCTGCCATATTGGTCTTAAGATAGTGACAAATCCCTTTAAACTAATCATTAGCCAGAGAATACTGAGCATAAATATAATGAAACAATGTCAAGAATCCTGCCACAAGAGGTCACAGTTTATATTACATTAATTAGTGTGCTCATGTTATATTTAATTTGGAGAAGCAGATATCTCTGCTTCTTAATCATTCATGGTTAATACTGAATACTTTTTTCTTCAACCTGCTATATGCTATAGCTCTTTTGTTCACTAGAGCAAATTAAAAATGTAGAGAACTTGATTTTTGAGTTAATAACTCTGACATTAATCACAGAAAGTACTGCAGGAGCCCGGTACCAACCACAGGTAGCCAATGTTACCACCAAAGCAGGAGCAAGTTTTTGATTCTATAAATCCTTGAATATGTAAGGAACAGGGACTATGTGAAATTCAAAAAATTACTGAAACAAGCTTGTATTTTAATAGTAGCTACATAAATTTTATAATATGAATTTTGAACTGTACACAGTTTGAGATAAAAGTATGTTATATTCAATGATGACTACTAAATTCTAATTTAATGAGATAATTTAGCCAAAATTTAACTATTAATATGTCATTATTTATTCTTCCAGTTTATGGTCAACTGCAGAAGTTCTATCTACTTGTTTATTTTAAGATAACATATGAGCAAGTTAGTATCAGTTCTACAAAAAATGAAAAACAAATAGAATTCAGATTAAGATAACAACATCTTGATATTGTTAGAACATATAAAAATAAGCTATAACTCTCTCAACAAGAGAGATGGGCATGGTGGCTCACGCCTGTAATCCCAGCACTTTGGGAGGCTGAGGTGGGCGGATCACTGGAGGTCAAGAGTTCAAGACCAGCCTGGCCAACATGGTGAAACCCTGTCTGTACTAAAAATACAAAAATTAGCCAGCCATGGTGGCAGGTGCCTCTAATCCCAGCTACTCAGGAGGCTGAGGCAGCAGAACCATTGAACCTAGGAGGCAGAGGTTGCAGTGAGCTGAGATCGCACCACTGCACACCAGTCTTGGTGACAGAGTGGGTCTCAAAAAAAAAAGAAAGAAAGAAAAATTTATCTGGAAATTTATGTGAAATACTACATATTTAGAATTAGGAGAATTCTAAAATAAATATGTTAAGAAAAATTTTGAACTACTGAATATTAAAACATAATTTAAAGCCAGGGCAATCAAGGTGTATTGATTTGGAGATAAGTGGACCAAAAAGTGGAACAAAATAAAGATATTCAAAATAGAATTTTTTATATATATAAAATTTGGCTTATAAAAATTGGTAATATTTCAAACAGTAGAAAAAAATAGATTATTCAATAAATAGTGTTGTGATAATTGGCTAATCTTTGGGAGAAAAATAAGTTGAATCATTACCTCACTCTCTTAACATTAATTCCAGATGGATAAAGAACTTACAGGCTGGCAGGGCGCGGTGGCTCAAGCCTGTAATCCCAGCACTTTGGGAAGCCAAGACGGGCAGATCACAAGGTCAGGAAATCGAAACCATCCTGGCTAACACGGTGAAACTCCGTCTCTACTAAAAAAATATGAAAAACTAGCCGGGCGAAGTGGTGGGCGCCTGTAGTCCCAGCTACTCGGGAGGCTGAGGCAGGAGAATGGCGTGAACCCGGGGGGCAGAGCTTGCAGTGAGCCGAGATCCGGCCACTGCACTCCAGCTCCAGCTCGGGCGACAGAGCGAGACTCCGTCTCAAAAAAAAAAAAAAAAAAAACAAACTTAAACTTACAGGCTAAAGAAAAAAAAAAGACAGAAAGTAGCCCTTAAAACCCAGGGAGAAAATATGCATTTAAAAAATAATGTTGCCTTAGGGAAACCCTTTTTAAGCAAGACTAAAAACCAAAAACAATGAGTAACAATATTGATAACTTTGACCATGTAATTGTGAAGTATGCCATAAACTTAAACCACATATTTAAAAGTTTTGGAGTAAATGTTAGCAAAATAAATGGCAGGAAAGAGAGATTTTATATTTGAAACATACAAGAAAAAAATAGATGCATTATATTATTGAATTAATGTCTCAAATGTGCATGTGCTGTTATCTTAGTTTTGCAGGTAAGAATACTGAAGCTCAGAAAGCCACATGTCTCAAAAGACACAATTAAAGAGTAGCAAGAGCAGGGATGTATTTTTTCTGACTCAAATACTTCCCATAAATAAAGAAATGTTAAAGTCTGATACTTTGCTTCTCAATGTCAGTTCCAAGGAGCAGCAACACTGGCTCACACAGGAACTTACTAGAAATGCAGACCCTGGCCAGGGACCGTGGCTCATGCCTGTAATCCCAGAACTTTGGGAGGCCGAGGCGGGCAGATCATGAGGTCAGGAGTTTGAGACCAGCCTGGCCCACACAGTGAAACCCTGTTTTTACTAAAAATACAAAAATTAGCCAGATATGGTGGCACATGCTTGTAGTCTCAGCTACTCAGGAGGTTGAGGCAGGAGAATCTCTTAAACCCAAGAGGAGGAGATTGTGGTGAGCTGATATCGCACCACTGTACTCTAGCCTGGGCAACAGAGTGAGACTCTGTCTTGAAAATAAAATAAAATAAAAATGCAGAACCTAAGCCCTCATTGATTCTTATGCATATTAAATTGTGATAGGCAATAATCTAATACAAATCTGAAAATATGTTCAACCTGTAACAATAAAGTACTTAAAATAATTAATTAAAACAACACTGAAAAATTACTTTTCACTGGTATAGATGAAAAAGACTGTGATAGTCAACCATGTCATAGGTAAGGCTGGAAGAAGTGGAGGTTAAAAGGGAAGAGGTTACTCTGTGAAGGTGTAGTTAGAAACTTTTGGAGGGGTTCTGTGGAATTTTGAGGATGTTCAACAAATTTAAAATGTGTTTGACTTTATAATCTCACTCCTGAGATTTACCTTAACTGGACAGAGTTCAAAGAAACACACTGCATTGTTTCCTTTGCCTGATATGACATCACCACAAATTTAGTGGCTTAAAACAATGCAAATTTATTCTTATAGTGTGACATCACCACAAATTTAGTGGCTTAAAACAATGCAAATTTATTCTTACAGTTCTGGAGGTCAGAAGTCTCAAAATGGGTTTATGGAGCTAAAATCAAGGTGTCAGCAGGGCTGCCTTATTTCTGGAGGCTCTAAACAAGAAGTTACGTCTTTGCCTTTTCCAGCATGTAGAGGATGCCTGAATTTCTTGGCTTAGGCCTCTCCCTCTGTCTCTCACTTTCTGCTTCCATAGTCAAATCTTTTTCTCTGGCACTGCCCCCTCTCTCTCCCTCTTATAAGAATCTTTGTGATTACATTGAGCCCACTCAGATAATCCAGATGATCCCCCCTTCTCAAGGTCCTTAACTCAATCACACTGGCAAAGTCCCTTCTGCCATAGAATGTGACATAATCACACATTCTAGGGATTAGGATGTGGAGATATTTGGGGCCATTATTCTGTCTAGCACACACACTAAAAGGTTTTTTTTTTTTTTTTTTTTCTCTAATCACAGTGGTGTTTTGATAGTAAACAATTGAGATCAATAAATGTCCACTCAGGGGATTTTGGCATTTCCAGATAATGCAATATTTTGTGGCCATCAAAGCATTGAGATAAATATCTCTTTTTATTAAGGGAAATATTTTATGTTTTGATGCCAAGTAAAAACTATTTACAAAACAGTTCACATGTACCCACAAAATCAAAGAGGCAGATCTAGAGAGAGACAAAGATAGAGACAGAGAAAGAGAAAAATGAAACAGGAAGTTTCACCAATATATTCACAGTGTTTATCTCTAAAGAAAGACATTTGTGGTGATTTTTATTTTATTACTTATACTTGTCTGCCTTTTTCATTTCCTTACAATGAGCATATATTATTTTGTGATCAAACAAAAATGAGAAACATGTGTATTTATCACACACATTTTACCAGAAACCTACATATTTATAAATGCCTTTTTTTCCAGACCAATTATTGGTAAGTTGCCTTCAAGGCAATGAGTAGCCTAAAAAAGTACAATGTGTGTGTCTGATTTGGTATTTCAATCTTAGTTTGTATGCTGCACAAAATGCCAGAATATCAGAAGGAAGAGAAAGGGATTTAGCAGGCCAGGTGCGGTGGCTCATGCCTATAATCCTAGCACTTTGAGAGGCCGAGGCAGGTGAATTGCCTGAGCTCAGGAGTTTGAGGCCAGCCTGGGCAACACAGTGAAACTCTCTCTCCACTAAAATACAAAAGAAATTAGCCAGGGATGGTGGCATGCACCTGTAGTCCCAGCTATTTGGGAGGCTGAGGCAGGAGAATTGCTTGAACCCGGGAGGCGGAGGTTGCAGTGAGTCAAGACTGTGCAACTGCACAAGACTCTGTCTAAAAAAAAAAAAAAAAAAAAAGAAGAAGAAACGATTTAGCAATTTAGCCTGAATATACGTAACTATGTAAATAAAACCTAACAATATTTTATTTAGCTTTTCGCAATCAAGTTATAACCTCATCAAATATGCTCACCTTCTTACCTCTTGGATCATAGTTGCCCTTAGGCCTAACTCATTTTTCTGTGTAATATTCAAGATTGGCTAGACACTCTTTGACTCCTGGGGTATGGAATCATAAACAGAACAATGATTTGATTTCTCTAGTAAGAAACCTATAACCAGTGTAATATTAGGCCAAAGGGTCCAGATATATTAGAAAACAAGATTAGTCTGGCAGAAAAGCCTCGAGCAAATCTAGTCTATGTAAAACTTCTAACATGTAAGACATTTTAGAATGAATTTGAAGTCCTGAAGAAAAGTTTAGAATCAACCTAGCCACCTAATGGTCACCAGACACCCTAGTTTACACTAGGCCTGGACATAGTGGAAAATAGCTCATGGGATCATCGTGAATTGGGATACTATACTCTCATTCGGAAAACTGATTTAACATAAAATATCAAACAAGTTTCTTGCAGATTAATTGAGATACAGGATGTAATGCACTTGGTATGGTGCATGGTACATAACAGATATTCATTAAATATTAGTTTTATTTTCTCATCCACCATTTGAAATGTATAGAAGACCACGTTCATTGAGTTACTACTCATAGGGAAAATAATACCTCTGAATTAGAGGTCTATTAACATTGGCTATATAGAATCAAAATTTTAGATAGGATTAGGAGACATAAAAATATTTATACCTGAGGGTTACTAGAAGTCAGTTGTTAAGCTAGTGAATTATATTAATATTGTTATTGTTGCAAGCCAAATGTTTGCTATTCCTTTGCCTCTGGCACCTGCACGTCAACGTCTGTAAGCAGATGGTATGGGGGATTGGGGATTCTCTCACTGGCCCAGCAGCTAAAAACAACTTTCCCTCTCCCTTATGAATATGAACTCTTCACCACAAGAGAATTTTGCTAAAGCAAGAGAATATCAATTTTAAATGGAGACTCTTAGCACATAAAAAGAACTTGGGGATATTAATGAAATCAAGAGTCTCTATTCAATGAAATATTTAGTAATGCCAGAGCACTACTTCTCTCAAGATGTAGTAGGGGTATCACATGTGAGAAATAGGAAAGTGCCTCTCACAAGCACTTAATAATAATATTAGTCAATAACTGGTTGCTTTCCATGGGCCAGGCTCATTGCTCAGCCTTTTACTCACAATATTTCATTTGATGGGCACATGGACCCCATGAGGTACATACTATTATTAACTGAACTTTACAAATGAGAAAACTGAGAACAATAGGGGTTATGGGACTTGCTGAAATTCACACAGCTATTAACTATCACAGGAAGGATTCAAACCTAGAAAATTAGACTCCAGAGTTTTATGGTGAACCATGATTCCATACTGCCTCCCTTGCTGTTCACATTTCTGGGCCAATACCCGAAAGAGCTCTTCATAGCAAGCTCAATAATACATTTTGAAATAAATCCAGTCTATTGGGCCAAGGACTTTTTTTTAGCTACCAAAAAATTATATTATGGAAACTGAGATAGCTTAGTAAAAGTCAAATTGGTATTTGGGACAGTTTCATCTAGGTCTGAGTCTGCTACATACTAATATAATACTGCCAATACATTTTATGCCACCTGAAAGTATTTATACCATGCACAACAGGGTCCTAGGCAGAGTAAACAGATATAATCCAATCCTGAAGTAAAAAGTGAAATAGGGTTTCTCCTCAGTCACCCCTTGAATCATTTAGAAGCCCATACTGCACAAATTGAAAGGCATGTATTGGCAAGTCATGATTTTCTGGAAAAACATCAGAGCTGGACCCAGCTCAGTGACCAGGTGCATCTGTACTACCGCTGCTGAAGGTTCTACCTCTCTTTATTTTCCTCAGCCCTGCTGTATCTACTCTTTCCTGAAGCTTCTCCCTACTGTTTTCAACCCAGTTGTAAGTTTTTTCACTTGCCTGATTTGTGTTCCTCAGAAGCTTAACTGCCGTAATAAGATTGAAAAAGAGGGTGGGTCCACAGAGCAGTCCCTGACCTTGTCCTCTTCCCTTCTCTGTTACACAACTGTTTATTGACTCCAGGCTGATCTTCAGTAGCCTTTTTGTACTGTGTCTTACTCATTTATCCCAGCAAAGATATTCTGCTCCTGATGTCACAGCCACATCACACCTACTGGAAGCCAGGTTGTCCACATGGAGCCTAAGCGTCCACTAAATGTGGATGAACTTGTTTTAACATTTGTTCACTCTTGAAAAGGACAAATATTGTAAAGGGAAGGGAAAGGAATTCCAGAATATTTAGGTGTATCAGCAGAGGAAACTGATATTTTAAACAGGAACCAAAAGTGACAAGGAATTAATAGTATATGTATGTTGGAATAACCAGGATTCACAGGTCCAAATGAAACCAAGGCATAAAGTCATGTCAGTGGCTTCATAGGCCTAAGCCATGAGTTTTATCAGAAGTTATTAAAGCAGGGAGACTGGATTTCTTCAGATTTCCAGATAGAAAGTTAAAGAAAAGTTGTTATGATTGGTTAAAAAAAAAAAAAATAGGGCTTGCACAGTGGCTTATGCCTGTAATCCCAGCACTTTGTAAGGCTGAGACCGGTGGATCACTTGAGCTCAGGAGCTCAAGACCAGCCTGAGCAACATGGAGAACCATCTTTACAGGAAACAAAAACAAAAACAAAAACAAAGAACAACAACAACAAAAAAAAACACATACACACACAAACAAACAGCCAGTCATGGTGGTGCACGACTGTAGTCCCAGTTACTCAGTAGGCTGATATAGGAGGATTACTTGAACCCGGGAGCAGAGGTTGCAGTAAGCTGACATTGCGCCACTGCACTCCAGCTTGGGCCACAGAAAAAAATCTGGCCTACAAAAAGGAAGATCCAGAAACAAGAGGGGTGGGGGGATGCAAATTAGTTTTTCACTGTAATTTGAAGTAAGGCTATTTTGCGTCTCATTTAGCCAGTTGGATGACTTACATATCAGCATAGGCTGATGACAAAGTATAAAGTGTTAGGGCTTATAGATACATTGTGCACAGAATTAGAGAAGTGTTTTTGAATAAATAAATAATAGCCTGAATGTGGGTCACAAGTTTACCTCTTTTATTTTTTAATTTTTATTAACCTAAAATTATTCTGGTACTTAACTTTCTTTTTCTGTTTTAGATTAATACTCCCTTTTATAATTGTTTTATCATTGTTTGTAAACACTCTTTTTAAAAGACCAATGTCTCAAAGTTAACATTTGGTTTAGATGCCTCTCTTTTAAAATAATTGGTATTATTGGCTTTCATACGGACAGAATTTTCCATTTCTCATGAAGTCAATATCTATAGACAAGTCTATTCTTGAAAATCCTAACTATGTTTTCTCTGGATCTCTTAAAGAATATTTTCCAGAAGTTGATATTATATACTAGATTATTGTCAATATTTTTCTTCATAATTGTCTTTTAGACTACTGAATTCAATCAAATAACTGACATAATATGTAGGATAAATTTTATTACAATACGCTGAGGCTGGGCCTGGCCAAGGTGTGTTGTTCTCTAATGATGAGTCAGTACGTTGCCATGAATTTAGCAGAGTAACACAGTATCCCTTTATTATCTCACAATTATGTAGATCAGAAGTCTGGCCATAGTGAGACTGGGTTCCCTGCTCAGGGTACCCCAAAGCTAAAATCAAGATGTCGGCTGGGCTTTGTTCTCTTCAGGAGCTTGGAGTCCTCTTCCTGCCCACCTGGTTTTGTCAAAATTCCGTGTCTTGAAGTCACACAATTGAGGTCCTCATTTCCTTTCTGGCTGTCAGCCAGAGAATGCTATTAATGCTTTCAGGTTCTAGCAGTTCCCGGCTACGTGCTCCCTCCATCTTTAAAGTTAGCAGTAGGACACAGAATCTTTCTGGAGCTTGAAATCTTTTTTACAAGAAAGAATCCCCACTCTTTTTAAGGGCTCACCTGATTAGGCGAGATCCAAAGATAAACTCTCTATTTAAAATCAACTGCTTAATATAGCATAACATAACCGCTGTATCCACACATCACTTCAAACTCAAGGGCCTGAGATATACAAGGGAGTGGGTTACTGGAGATTATCTTAGAATTCTGACGACCACGGAAGGCATTCAAGGTTTAGGGAAAATTACCAAGAACTACCCAGGTCAAGCATATTTGAAATATTTCTGAAGCTATGCTAGGAGATAGGGAAGGATTCTCTCTCATACATTGTTAGCACCTTGAAAGAAAGAACTGAGGCTGTATGGCTCAGCGCTGCTATTGTAGTGTCTGGCATAACAGGGAGTGAATAATAATTATTGAATAACCAGATGATGAGTGAATGAATAAATAAGAAATATTCCTGTGGTAGAACATGAACTTCAGAGAATAAACCAGGACACAATTATTGACAAATAAATATCAAGACCAACTATTTATTGAAATGATATAAACCAGGATTGGAAATCTGTAACAACTTACATGAAGAGAAGTTCAGCTGAAGGAGAAACCAAGGGTCAACCTTTAGTATTCTGGACAAATTGGTGATGTAAGGGGGAAAAAAACACTTATTACTGTATGTATCTACAATCTTTACATTACAAAATTACATTTTGAGTTGAATGACATTTGGAATGAGTTAATTCCTTTGTATTTCAATTTATTCCTCTACAAAGCCATGATTCAATTATTAAATAAATATCTATCTGGTTACGTTCTGTGTTACAGGCTAAGCATTTTAGGCATAACAATGTATAAGAAAAATTTGCCTGTGAAGTCTAGTTACAGATGTTCAAACATTTAACTCCAGAAAATGTAATCATTGTTTGAGGCATTGGAGCATGTGTTATAATCTGGAAAGAAAATAAACACGCTAAATAAATGTTAATTTTTTTTTGTCTGTAAGGTTATTAAACAATTTGAACTTTGGAAAGTAAAAATCTGTAACTCTTTCACACTTACTCTATTCATAAAAGGAAAAGCTAACTTTTAGACAATATAATTCCATTTTTAATCTTCTTACATGTAAAAAATTTTATGACAGGATTGATATAAGAATAACTAGTGAAAATGAGCTATGTTTTATCTTATGAGGTTTATTAAGATAATTATACATCGAGGCATATACAAACTTTAAATAGATTCCTTTTTCAATAACATCAAATGATCCAAAACAGTATTAACATTTAATGAAAGATGAGAATGAGGTTCCTCTTTAAATTATTGTTAATTATAATAAAGAGAAAAATCTGAACTTTTCTAAAATATATACAAGATCTTTTCATCTATAAAGAACTTATAAATCTACAAGTCAAAGCATCTTCACAAGCTTAAGCTGCGACTGTTGTAAACTGTTTTAATTACATTAATTAAAATTTGTACCATTTAAAATTAATTGATACAATTTAGCTTGTACTGCTCTGCAAAGTGCAAACACTAATGAGACAGAGGTTCCCCATCACCATCTTTAATTGAAAAAAGAACAAGATAAAACTTTTAAAGTATAAAATGGCATATTTTGAAATTGTTAACAAAGGAAATTATTCCTGTTAAACCTAATATAACACACATTTTTAGAACAGAAAAAACAACAACTGTGAAACCTAAAATAAAAAGCAGTAAAAAAGTGTTTTGTGAGTCTATGTGAAATATCTGAAATAGAAAGACAATGACTGCTAGAAGAGCTGCAGTTGGTCTTAGATGAATAATTTCTCCAGCTAATTTGTAAAATAATATTCCTGAATTCATTCTTTCTGCTCCCTTTCTTCATCATTATCTTCTTAACAGTTATTCTTTACTGCACACCTACTCTTCTCCATTTAATAAAGCAGCCAAATGTCTCCTCTGACCCTACATATATAGCCAGCAGACAAACACAAAATATGGTTTATATTCTTATATAAAATAATATGGTCTGGCTAAAGTTGATGTTTAATTAAAACCATTTTAAGAGGTAAATTCAAATTATTACTAAAACAATACATGTTTATTACAGTAGTACTTGAATATAAATACATAAGCCTAAAAGTTATCCATATTTATACCTGTCCACCACCCAGAAATAACACCAAAAACACTGTACATAACTCACACACACACACACACATACGCATACAAATCTTTAGATGGGTGTATTTTTAATACACATACACACCATATACTCATACAAACATTTTCTGAAATTGGGTTATAACATATATGCTATTTTGAAATCTGCTTTTTTTCTTAAAAATGTAATATGAAAATGTTTCACCACCAATATTTTTCTTGTACTTAACAATGGATAAAGTTTTTTTTTTTTTTTTTTAAACAATGGCTAACCAGGGTTAATGAGGGTTAAGGTAAGCTGCCACTCTCGTTAAAATTGTAAATTGGTTCAACCTTTCTGGAGTGAAGTTTGCAATGTATTTCAAGAGCTTTAAATATAATTTAACCATTAGAAAATTTGAATGCCTTTTCACTTCACATTGGGATGTGTATAAATTTCCATTACTAGAGTACTTGTTAGAATTCACTTTATAATTTCCAAAAATAGCAGAAGACCAAAATGTATAACAAGAGGTATCTGCTTTAAAAAATACAACATATTCATTGCATGTAAAAGTATTTTACCTTAAAATTATGTGACTCATGGAGAATGTGAAAATGCTTCAAAGTTTAATTCACATATGGGCCTCCACAATTTTTACACAGGTTTGTAAAATATTACAATCTAAGTACACATTCTTATTCATAGTAATACAGAATTGGCATATATCATATGCCAATATATAATATATATATTTAAGTATATATATATATATACTTTCATTTAAGTATAATCCTTTTACTCAGAATGCTATAAGATGCAAACTATTGTGTAGTGAGAGAAAGAAAATTAGTTATCACCAGAGATGGTGGAGGTAGGGGCGCAATGGAGTAAGCAGTTACAAAAAAGAAATTTTTGAGGTGATGAATATGTATAGTGTCTCGGTGGTTCCACAGGTCACCTCTGTCAAAATATATCAAATTGTACAATTTAATATGTGCAGTTTATTATCTGTCAATGATATGGTTTGGATCTGTGTCCCCAGCCAAATCTCATGTTGAATTGTGATCCCGAGTGTTAGAGGTGGGGCCTGGTGGGAGGTGATTGAATCACAAAGGTAGACTTCCCCCTTGCTGTTCTTCTGGTAGAGTTCTCAAGAGATCTGGTTGTTTAAAAGTGTGTAGCACCTATTCCCAACCCCCTCTCTCTCTTGCTGGCCATATGAAGACATGTCTTGCTTCCCTTTCACCTTCTGCCATGATTGTAAGTTTCCTGAGGCCTCCCCAGCCATGCTTCCTGGATAGCCTATGGAACTGTGAGTCAATTAAACTTTTTTTCTTCATACATTACCCAGTCTCAGGTAGTTTTTTACAGCAGTGTGAGAACTGATTAATAGAGTCAAGATTGCCTCGAAAAAGCCATTAAAAAATTAGAAAGACTGATAGTACCAGGTGTTTGTGAGGAAATGGGGCACCTGGGACTCTTGTGTATTTTTGGTGGAATGGTTAATACAGCTGCAATGGAAACTAACCTTGCAATACCTTATAAAGTTAAACCCACACTTATCATATGATCCAGCAATCCTACTTCTAAACATTTACTTGAGAGAGATAAAAGGCATATGCCAACAAAAATGTCTCTACTGATTAACAATTTTGAATTTTTTAATTAAAAAAATATATATATATATGTATTTGAGATGGGAGTCTCACTGTGTCACCCAGGCTGGAGTGCAGTTGCGAAATCTCAGCTTACTGCAACCTCTGCCTCCCGAGTTCAAGAGATTCTGGTGCCACAGCCTCCTGAGCAGCTGGAATTACAGGCACATGCCATCACATCCAGCTAATGTTTTGTGTTTTTAGTACAGATGGATTTTCACCATGTTGGCTAGGCTGTTCTTGAACTCCTGACCTCCAGTGATCCACCCACCTCAGACTCCCAAAATGCTGGGATTACAGGCGTGAGCCACCATGCCTGACCCAAATTTAAAAAAATATTTTAAATCCTGCTGTTACTGATTCCTCAGTCACTACATACTTCTGCACACTCACTTCTTTCGGTACTATTTTCTTTACCCTTCCTGAACCATGTTCTCTTGGTTTTCTTCCGAAATATTTGGCACTTCCTTCTCCTTTGCCTTCGGTATCTCATCCTCCTTAATCCAGTCATTAAATGTTGCCATCTTGGCTTACTCTTACTTGCCATCTCGGCTTATTCTTACTTGCCATCTCTTCCCACATTATGCTCTTTCTGTAGGCTAATTTCATCCATTTCCATAGTTTCACTAATTTAATACTTTACAATTAACTCTTTCCTAAATTCCAGGCTATTATCTTTGGCCACATATAAAATATTCCATGTGCATTCCTCAGAGGTTCTGCAGTCAGTACATCCTACACTAAAGTATGCTCTTATCCTCACAAACCTTCTTACAGTATTCAATATCTAAGTGAACAGCCACATTATCCATCCAATTGCTCCACTCCCAACCTGGAAATCAAAGATGAATGACACCTCCCAATCCATCACCTCTCACATCACAGAAATTACCAAATTCAGGCAACTTAAATGCTAATCATTTCTAAATTTAATTAACTTCTCTATCTACACTGCCTTTGTTCTAATCAATTAACACTGTCTTTGTTCTAATCAATTTATGTTCACCTTTCACCTAGATTTCTGTAGTAACTGGCCTCCCAAAATTTATTCCAGTCCCTGACCAACCTGTTTTCTATGGTAAGCTACCTCTTTCAAAAATGTAAATCTGATCTTATCACATCCCTAATTCTTCTCCCACTTCAGAGCCCAATTAAAACCTTTTAAAAATTATTATTATGTTGTTCTTAAAATAATGGCCCATATCTTTGGCATGGTCTATGGGGAGCTATTACATGGTCTGGTCTTTGCTAACCTCTCTAGCTTTATTCCCAATCTATTTTCACTTTCCTCTCTCCTCTCCAACCACCCTGGTCATCTTTCTGGGTTTCCTCCCTCCAAGAAATGTTGTACTTCCCTCCCCATCTAGGAGTCTCTTCCTGCTCCCTTGTCACTGGTTAACTCCTGCTCAATTCTCTGATCTCAGGGGAAGTATCTTTTATTTTACTTCCATATACTAGGTCAAGTTTGTCTGTGATATTCTCTTCCAGAATTGACTTATTTTCTTTGAACTTATCACATTTTAATTTATACAATAATTAATTTGATTTGTTGCATAATATAAGCTTCCCCTATAAAGTGTAACTTGCAGAAAAAATGTTTTAGTTCAACTTTGTTTCTACACGGATAAATTTCACATACAGGTAGTATTTCTCATAAAGAAGCTATGTCTCTGGAAAACAGATGTCATCATGACTCTCTTTAAGTATTAATACTACAATGATTTAAAAAAAATATTTAAATATCCGGAAGGATAATTGGTTATTTTTAATACAAAATGTGTTTGCGAGTGTTTATTTTATGTGGATCACAAATTCACTAAAAGCTTTCCTTGAAGTAGGTGTCATTATCAAAGCACTTGAAGACCAGATTCCAGATTGTTATTTTCCTGTTTTACTTTTTAAAGATGGCCTGTTGTCCTTTGATCTTGCTCTGACACCTGCACCAACCTACTACTCTCTTCTTAAGGGGTCCCTGTAGGATCCGAGATCATGTGGATAAAATTAAAATGGAGATCATGTGATTGAAACTATTCTTCACAACTTCTCCCAAAACACACAGACAAATATTCACATAAACATTTGGATTCGATTTTCAAAGGGTCCAATTTGGCTGTCAAATTTCATATCTCTACTGTATAAATTTTCTTACACCAACTATTAAATAGAAAGTGCTTAAAATTAGTAGTTTTGTGTTGAAAAATTAATAATTTTACAGTGCATGATCATTTCCCTTTCACTGACATTCTAATATTTCTCTACTTCTTTAATACATTTCAAATAAACCACTTTTTCCATTTTATTCCAAGTTGCTTTTCTGAAAGCCTGCATTGCCCACCAATATGAAGTAATCACATGAATACTACAATTGCTTAATATTTCCTCTGCAACATGTGAACGAACAAAGGTAGGGAGTAGGGTATTCTTTGGGGATTCAGCTAAGAATTGTGGAATTACCTTTCATCTGTTTCCTTCTTAGTAATATGTCTTTTGTTTTCAGTAAAGGCCAAAAGACAAAAAGAACAAGAAGAATTACATTACATTTTGGACAGTATTTTAAAACAACATTAATTTGTAGAATTTACATAACTATTGCAACAGATGTAAATGAACAAAAATCGAGTCATTTTATTGTAAAATATAAACTTTAATCTCTACTTCTAGGGAGAAGTCAAAAATAAACTATTTTCCTATAGTATATAACTTAAAACAACTATATGGGTTTCAAAAAGCATAATTGTTCTATTTCAAATTATTTTTCATGAAAAAAGTAATTTGAGAAAAAGGATACAATTTTTCCAACATGTATCTCTGCTTCTGGAGTCAATGGTCTTATAGTTCTGATAGACATTCTGATGATGAGGTTCTCTGACTCACCATTTAATGCTAACTAAGTACTTCAACAATAACTCAGTAATAAATACTCTGAAGACAGGATAAGAAATTGTAAAAATTAATTCTATATCCCACCTCACTCTTCCCTCCTAGGTTCAAAATAACGTTAATATCTTCTTGAACAGTTTCCAAAGTGACTCAATTAAACATGTCCCAGATATCTACCTTTTTCTTACTTTTTATCAGGGTAATATCTCTGATACAGCACTGCCAAGTAGGAAATTTGGGGTTAATTTAGAATATCACTTGCTTTTTTTACAGCTTGAAGAAAAGATAAAGGTCAGCAGCCGCTTAAGGAGAAGCACAGAAGTCACAAGTTAGAAATAAACAAAGGAAGTTCCTTTGCAGTACAGCTATTTAAAACATATGCCAATAAAATGTTCAAAGGATTTCTACAGAGCTCTGAAGATAAACATATTTTTTTTTGTCTTGAAAAAGTTCACTTACCTGAAGCTTTAAACTAAAATATGTAACATGACTCTGTAGAAAAAAATATTAAAGACAGTGATTTGGCATTTTATTCATTTACTAGGGCTTTAGTGCACTTGACCATGAAGGTTTACATCCCAACTCCACCTTCTATTAGCTGTGGGGCTTGGGGCAAATCCTTTAATATTCTCTTGTCCCAGTTACCTTATTTGAAAAAAGAAAATAATTATTCATACCTTATGGAAGTGTTAAATGAATTAAAATACACAAAATATTAAAATAGTGTCAGCCATGCAGTAAATCCTCATTAAATGCCTGTTATCCTTACCAATGTTATCATCATCATCATCATTTTAATGATGACGGGTCATTGAAAGGTGTATTAGCCAGAGTTTCCCAGAGAAATCGACCCAATAGGATGTGTGTGTATGTACAGAGAGAGATTTGTTTTAATGAATTGGCTCATATGATCACGGAGACTGGCAAATTCAAAATTTGTAGTTCAAGTCTGAAGGCTATCAGTCAGAGACCCAGAAAGAACAGATGTTGCAGTTCAAGTCTGGAGCCCATCTGCTGCAGAATTTCTTCTTCATCAGTGGGGTCAGTCTTTTGTTCTATTCAAACCTTTGACTGATTAGATGAGACCTACCCACATTATGAAGGGCAATTTTGCTATTTTCCAACACTAAATTTTAAACTATTATGAAAATATTGTCTTGACTCCTATTCATCTTAATTTTGAAATTTCTTCTTTAAACTTAAATGATATTTCTGATAGACCATTATACAACTAAGACAAATAAATCCATTTATTTATTCAGGAATCATTTATTAAAGGGCTACTATATTCCAGGCTTTGTTCTAGGCATTTGGGACCCAAAAGTGAACAACAATAACTAAAAATAAGACACCAATACATCTTTGCTTCATAGAGCTTGCATTGTGGCAGAGGAAGACAATAAACAAGAAATATGAAAGCTAACTTAGTTTTGTAATATGTTAAAGGGTGTTGTGTGTAGAGGACTATCTGCTTTTACAACTGAGCAGGCCATTCCCCCATTAACATTACAGTCCCGCTCTCGCAAACGAAGCTGGGCATTCCTCCTCTGCAAACAGGGAGGACAAAGGAGCCTACAAGACTGGCCTCAGTTGCAAATAGCAGACCCTGGGGGCTTGTTTATATGTAAACATCTTGGAAATTCAGAAAGTCAGGGAAAGATCAGAGAAACAACAATGTGTCTGGCGACTTGCTAACATTCCACAAAGGATGGTATAAAATAAAGCAGAGCGTGTCTTCGGGGCGGCCGCCACGTTTGTCTCGTCTTGTGTTGTCTTGTGTGTTCATTCCTTTGTTCAGGAAACACGCGGACCCCAACAGTTGTGTGCTATAGCAAGAAGTAGAAGGTGACCTAGAAGACCTGAAGTGGTAGTCCTGGCAGGACCAGGCAGTATAAAATAGGATGGTCAGATAGGCCCTGGTGGTAATGCTGTGAGGCATCTGAATTCCAGGGTCAGAGAGTTTTCGGCACAGCAAGAGCCAGAAAGCAAAGACTTCCCTGAATGAAGTGAAATGGTAGGCATGGGAAGGTCTGGGAGAAATATTCCAGGCAGGAAAATAGTAAGCACAAACCCCTGAGGATAGAAGAAACTAGCCAGTGTGGCTAGAGAGGAAGGGATGAAGTCAGAGGAATTCAAACTCCAGATCACAGAGGCTTTGCAAGCCACACGGAAGACTCTGGACTCTAGAGGAAGTGGTCAGTAGAGGTAAGTTGAGAGTTCTATTTCTAAGACAGAGTTAACAGGACTTCACAGATTGAATGTTGGATTTGAATGAAGGAAACAAATCAAGGATGGCTCCTAGGTTTTCGCCTAAACAACTGAGAAAGCTGTGGTAATACTTACTGGCCAATCCTCACTTGTCTTGCAACATAATTTACATCATAACTTTTTTTCGGATGCAAGCTTAACAGCTGCCTTAAAAATATGATTGAAATAACAGTTACATTTTGCCCATCATATCGAAATAAAAATCCAGCTTGAATCAATATATGCATGTTTTTATTTAATATTTCTGTTCTTCCTATATTATATGTAAGTACTAACTAAAAATTTAATGGATATTATCTACAAATGTACTGAGGAAAAGGAAAGAAAAATCTGGAGACTAGTTTCCAATCATCTACATGTTGCCATACTTTCTACTTAATGAGAATGAAAATGAGGTAACCAACACTACACATCTGCTATTAAACTTAAGAAAGGCCATATTATAGGCATTAAACTCCTGTGGTCTGCCAAATGTTCCTGCTCACTCACCTATTGGGAGGGTAATTACTATTCTAAGATTGCTAAAGCAATAGAATATGCCTTTATCTATTTTCCTTCAGGCTGAAAATTTTAAAATGTTTTTAAAAGTTCACATTCTGGATTCCTTGTTTGATTTATGAGAATTAAGGTGACATTACCACATCACCTCAATCAACTCTGATAATGCATTCCTTAACTAATAAAAATTTCCCCATAATAATACTAAGTTTATTTTTCTGTGAGGCATTTTTAATTGCATAGGGCATGGCTGTAATTGAAATATATTCATTTTGGGTTGACATTTTAATTATCCCATTAGCCAGAATATAGACTCTGAACAGCGAAGTTTAGCTTATGTTATGAACTTTGAAAAACACTCTTTGGTAGTTTAGAATTAATGTTTTTAGCCATTCTTATAAACATTCAATTAGTTTTCTTCTCCTGAAATCCTTTAAATGTGGGAGACTTTTCTTTAAATTCTACCTTTTCTCCCTTACTGCATTTAATGCTTTCCCCTAAATCATTAACTTTCCTCTTGCATGTCTCAAGGAAAATTAAATCTTATTGCACCTCTTACCCTTCAACTGTCATTTTGAAAACTTTCTTTGCCCTTATTTTTAAACAAGGGTATTTGCTCAGCATAATTTATGGAACTTTTAAACTTTTAAAGCTCATAGTATTTGATCTTGACTCTGTGGCTGTGAAAAAATGCATGAGAATTTTTATTATTATTTTGTAAAAATAATTATAATTATTTCATCAGGTCACAAGTTCCAACCAGATTTCTGGGAAAGCAAAAGAAATGGTCAGTTAATCCTTGGACCTAAATGCAATGGTATTTCAGGAGTTTCACCTAGGAGATAAGAATAGCCCAGTAATTGTCAGGGAGTAGTAAGCCTTAAGTAAAGTTAATACAAAAATGTTTAATGCCCAGCAAGAGAGCAATCAGACAGGGAAAGACAAAACCTATCAATGTAAAAATCTTAATTACTTCAAAGAGAACTGGCTGTATTGGGGGTTGACTTGGGAGTAATGTCCTCTTTGAGGAATGTTAGCATAACTCCTCTTATGCTATGCTGTAGTTATGTAAGATTGAGAATAAATGAATGTTCCTAGGTATCAAAGATAGGAGGAAAGGAATCATTATAGCTTTTTCACAAATTTATGCTTTGTAATATACTTTGAACTTTTACATACAGAAAAAAAAAAAATGGACATGAACTAGTTTACATGTGGTTTTAATCCCTGTGGACCAGCTGGTGAGTATAGAAGGCCAAAAGGACAATCAGTTAGCTCACTGAGGTGGCTGAAGCATTGGTTACTATCTTACTCTCCTTCATGATTCTGTCAGTCTTAAGTCTTCAACTCCTCTCCATCCTTAATCTTTCCTTCTTTCTCTATCCTCCTCGTGATCTTAATCTAATCTCATACGTAATACGAAAGACTTTCGATTGTGAGATACATCAGCAAAGAAATATAACCCAATATTAAAATGCACTCCAAATTTAAAAACACAAAAATATGAATTATGGGTTGACTTTCAATCAGGAAACATAATTTTAACCTGTCGTCAAACCTTGTCATGTGTTTTAAATATGCTCCTTCCTTTTCTACCTAAATTCTAGACCTTTTCATTTCAAGTCTAGAGGACTTAAAAACAGAGTCTCAGTTGATATCCTTGCTTCTAGGATTAAAGGAAGGAAAGTAACATCTTGGTAAGAGCTCTAAGCTCAAACTTTCTGATTTTATTTTATGGGCTCACCACTTAGTATACGTGACTTTGGGCAAATGATTCTAACCTCCTTGTGGTTCTTTCCCTCATCTATAGATCCAGTATAAAAATGGTAATTTTCTCATGAAATTGTTACGAAGCTTACATAAAGGAATACCTGAAAAGGGCTACAACAACATCTGTAAATCTAACAAGCACTAAAAATATAATAGCTATGAATATGGTTTGATTGTTTTTGTTCCCTCCAAAATTCATGTTAAAATTTAATCCCCAATGCAACAGTATTGGGAGGTGTGGACTTTGAAAGCTGATTGAGTCAGAGTCCTCTTGAATGGGATTACGCAACTTTTATAAAGGGCTTGATGGAGGGAGTTTGTCCCTTTTGGCCTTTCTGTGCCTCTGCTATGTGAGCATGCAGTGTTCCTCCCATGCAAAGGATACCAAAGCTCCATCTTGGAAACAGAAAGCAGTCCTGTCCAGACAGTTGAGCCTGCTGGTGCCCTGATCTTGGACTTCCCAGTCTCCTGAACTGTGATAAATAAATTTCTGTTCTTTATAAATTGCCTACTCTCTGGTATTTTTTGTTATAGCAGCACAAAACAAGCTAAGACGGTTATTGTTATGGGCTGAATTATGTCTCCACAGAATTTCTGTGTTGAAGTCTTATTTCCTAGTAGTTCAAAATGTGACTATATTTGGAGACAGAACATTTAAAGAGGTGATTAAGTTAAAATGAAGCCTTTAGAGTAGGCATAATCAAATCTGGTTGTGTCCTTATATGAAGAAGAAATTTAACACACAGAGAGACTCCAGGTGTGCATATGCAATGGGAAACAACCATGACAGCAAGAAGGTGGCCACCATCAAGAAGGAGAGACGTCTCAGAGAAATGAAACCTACTGATACATCAGTCTTAGCCTTTCAACCTCCAGGACAGTGAGAAAATACATTTCTTTTGCTCAAACCACCTTATCTATAGGATTTTGTTATGGCAGTCCTAGAAAACTAATATAGCTAATTAGTTATGGCAGTCCTAGAAAACTAATATTAAGACACTACATTCCAATTCATTCAGTATGACTGTACTAGTATTGGGTTTCCTAAAATATTAACTAATTCAGCCATTAAAAATATATACTTAGCTGAGTGAGGTGGCTCATGCCTGTAATCCCAGCACTTTGGGAAGGAGAAGCAGGCAGATCACTGGCGGTCAGGCGTTTGAGATCAGCCTGGCCAACACAGTGAGACTCCTTTTTTACAAATATTATAAAAATTAGCCAGGCATGGTGGTGCATGCCTTTAGTCGCAGCTATTCGGGAGGCTGAGGCAGGAGAATTGCTTGAGGCCAAGAGGTGGAGTTTGCAGTGAGCTGCGATCATGCCACTGCACTCCAGCCTGGGCGACAGAGTGAGACTCCATCTAAAAATAAATAAATAAATATATAACATATATATATATATAGAGAGAGAGAGAGAGAGCAATTGAATGTCTATATGTATTAGCTGTTATTCTAAACACTACGAATACAGTGACAAGTAAAATCAGCAAATTCACTGGACAAACAGATGTGGGCGGAGGAGGAGACAGAAAACAAGTAAAACAAGTCTATAAACAAGATGACTTATATTGTAATAATTGCTATGACACTATGAGTCAGATAAAACCAGGTGACATGACAGGCATGAAGGTGATGGTTACATTAGATTGGGGGTAGAAGGAATCACAGAAGAGATTACAAGTGTCTTTTTAAGAATGTGATACATGGCCGGGCATGGTGGCTCATGCCTGTAATCCCAGAACTTTGGGAAGCCGAGGCAGGTGGATCACCTGAGGTCAGTAGTTCAAGAGCAGCCTGGCCAACATGGCAAAACCCCGTCTCTACTAAAAATACCAAAATTAGCCTGGTGCAATGGCACATGCCTGTAATCCCAGCTACTTAGAGGCTGAGACAGGAGAATCGCTTGAACCCAGGAGGCAGAGGTTGCAGTCAGCCAAGGTCACATCACTGCACTCTAGCCTGGGCAATAGACTGAGACTCTGTCTCAAAAAGAAGAAAAATAAGACAAAAAAAAAGAATGTCATACAATATGAGGCTGGCTTCTTTCACCCTGCATGCAGCCTTTGAGATTCGCCTAAGTTGTTATATTTTTTATTTCAACCATCGGACATATTTTAAAGAACAGGACCAATCTATTATATTTACACAGATATTTACCATTTCTGTTCTTCCTTCATCTTGATGGTCTAAATTTTCTTCTGGTACAGATCCAGTTTCAACTCTTTTTATTAATAATTAGCCATCCAATTGTCCCAACATCATTTATTAAATGGTAACATTTTTCCTCTGATTGAAGATGTTACTTTCACAAAAAACTAAATTTCCATACGAAGTTGAGATGACTTCTGGAGTTTCTTTCTGTACCATTGATCAAACTGCTTATTTGTGTGACAATACCACACAGTGTGAATTTTAAAAGATCCTTAACTTAGCTGGTATGGCTAGATGCCCAATTTTTAAAAAGATTTTTTATGGAAACTATTTTTTGTAATTTTATTTTCATATGAACATTACAATTAAATTAGTTATGGCTACAGCTAAGGTTACCATTAATGTGAGGATTAGTTTTGGTGTAAGAGTTGCCATATTTTTTATGCTCCATCCTTCATGGCTTTTGTAGTTAGGATTTTCTTAGATTGCAAGTAATGAGAATTATGCTCCATCCTTCATGGCTTTTGTAGTTAGAATTTTCTTAGATTGCAAGTAATGAGAAATTAAACCAACCTGACTTTCAAATTAAGGGACTCTTTTTCTCACAAAACAAGAATGCTAAAAGTGAGCACCCATTGTTATTAATTCCACCGTTCAAAAATACAAGGATGAATTTCCCAGTTCTCTGGTTTTCTCCTTGTTGTCTCAAGATGGCTACAGCG
>NC_045436.1:99633695-99752911 GCF_002776525.5 Piliocolobus tephrosceles | reverse complement strand
CTTTCTTTCTAAGTTAACTATCTGGAAAACACAAGACACAGAGGAAACAAATCTCTTCCTTCCCACTACTACTATGCACTGAGACCCTAATTGTATATGAAGAGAAACAGACCGCCACATTGACTCCCAAATTAGCAGCTGTAGTTTGGACCTCTCAGGTGAACTCCATATTCATAGAGTCACAGAATACTTGACATCTATCTATACCTGGATGTATAACAGACATCTTCATGTGTTTTCATGTCCAAAATGAAGCTCTGCACATTTCCGTCTGAATGCTATACTTCCACTGACTTCTCTTTAATTTGCATTGTTAATATTTTTACCCTTAATATTCCTGTTTTTTTTAATGCCCTAGGTGAATGTTTCTTATTCTCTGTGTGTTTTCCTTCTTGAAACATGTTAACATAGTTGTTGCATACTCTGACTTAATCATTTCAATACTTGAAACCTTGGCAGTCTTTTCTTCATATCTGTGCTTCTGCTGAGGCTTGCTTTTTTTTTATGTGTTTAAGTATATTTGTATATCACTCATTACCCTATTCTGACATTACACATGAAGGCAAACCAGCTGGATATAATGGAGCATTGGCTGATCTTGTCTCTTTAGTAGTTTCTAATCTTTAATCTTTAGCAAATTAGAGTGAGTCCCATGCATCTATTTTCCTTTATTACAGTATTTGCAATTAGATCAATTATTTATTTATCAATGATTTGGTAGAGCAAATTTATTTCTTAATGTTTTGTTCTATGTAGCTTTACCACACAGTATTTAAAGGATTATCTATAAAAGCTTACTTTGTAATAGGATTTTGCTGAAAAACACACCAGCAGGAATAAAATATATTTAATATATTTAGTTTGAGATTTCTCCTCTCATTATTTTGTTTATGCCAAATCAAAATAAAAGACAGTATATGGTTAGCTTCATTTTTATTCAGAATATACTTAAAGACTTAAGTATGTTTTCTAAATCTTACTGATACTTTTAATAAAATATTCAGTGTCAAGAATTATGATACTTGAATAACCAAAAAGACTAATAATGTTCCCGGTTGAGAAAATTCAACATTGTAATTGTAAACCTGTAAATTTTTAAAAGTGTACCTGCAAATTTAATGTATTACCAATTGAAATACCATGAAATAATATTTTGGAGCTTGACAATTGACTCTAAAATTTATGTTAAAGAATCATTAATAAAAAGAAATGCTGAAAAAGAATAAAATTAAGGAAACTTTTCCAACTAGAGGTTAATATATATTTCTGACTCAGTAATAAATAAAACAATGAAGAACATAAAAGATTCAGAGACAAACTTAGTATATAAGATCATATATCTATTGTGAAAATAACTATTTAATTATTGGTATTTGGACCAGTGTTTAACCACTTGAAAAAATTAAATAGCAAAATACTCACTATACATTAATATAGTTTCCAGATAGAGTAATAGTTGAAAGCAATGAATATGGTATTATGAGAATCAAGCCCTACTAAGTTTTGTAATGTAGAAGCCTGGGAATAACAGATTTCAAAATTGCTAAAAAAAAATGGGTAAATAGTCATATAATCTTAGGGATTACATGCTGAAAGCAAAGATCATGAAGGAAAATAAATGGCTTTCTACATAAATTTTAAACCATTAGATAATTTTTAAAAACCACAAAAAATATTTGAATATTTTAAAAATCACAAAAAATATTAACACATTGAAAGATAAATGACACACTGGAAAAAAATACATTTTCAAAAAATTATTTAGTCTCATTATTACTAGATAAATGCTGAATATAATATTTTTCAATTGTAAATTTGATAAGTATAAAATATTTATATTTAATACTAAAATTGGTGACCTTTTCAAGAAAATAGGTAATTTTATAAACTATTGTTGAATAAATTGTGCTAATTTTTCTGAATACTTTAAAAATGTTTTATCTTTAACCCACCAATTTTACATCTAGGAATGTTTTTTTCAATATGGAGAAAACATTTTACTTATATTTCACATTTATAATAGCAAATCATTTTTTAAAGCCGGAAATACACAGTAGATAATTGCCAAATAACATTTATTGGATCCATGTATGGATATAATAAATATTGTGTATTATTTTTATTATTAAGAATGTATTTAATTATTATCAAGTAAAAATACACAGATTGTAGGACAGTATTTACAGTTTATTTTTATATATACTCATGTATAATTAGTTTTATGGGTAGGGTAGAGTTGGGTAGTAGGGGAGTCTAATAAATATGGTAGCAAATCTGAAGGGGCCATTGCTATACGAACATATTCCATAACTCTAAAACTCCATTTCTTTATATTATAACGCACATGTGTATCTGGATATATATACAAGAATGTTCATAGCAGCATTATTCATAATAGCTCCACTTGTAATAAAATGGATTTTTTTAAACGAAGCATATTCACAAAGCAATGAAAGTAAATTGAATGTATATAGGATATAGCTACACACAAGTGTGGCTCTCATAAATATAATGTTGAGCCAAATAAACCATAATTCAGGCATACAGTATGATTCTATTTATATAGCTTACAATTGTACTAAAACAAAACCACATTATTTACGGCAAACAAGTATATGTGGCAAAATTATGAAGAAAAGCAGGGGAACCATTATCACATAAGGATAGAAGTTACTTCCAGAGGCAGGTTATTATGATCAATGATCCTATGGCTTCTGGGGTACTAGTCATATTCTAGTTCTTAACTGCTGAAGAAAAAGGAAGGAATTCCATGAGAGTTCACATTATAATTATTCACTAATTCACACATTTATGTTTTTACTCCTTATATATGCTACGCATTACAATAAAATAAAGATTTTTAAAATTTGGCATTATCAAGTCCTTTAATTGTCTGATTAATGAGCTATCACATATTTCTATGGTTTGAATGTTTGTCTCCTCCAAATTTCTTGTTGAAATTTAATTGCCATTATAATAGTATTAAGACAGGCCTCTTTCAGAGGGGATTAGGGCATGAGGGCTCCACCTTGATGAGTAAATAATGCTCTTATTGCAGGAGTAGATTCCTTGTAAATCGGTGAGTTTGACCCTGTTATCTTTCTCTCTCTCTCTCTCTTCCTTTCTCCCTCTGTTTGCCCTGTCATGTGATGTCTTCTGCCATGTACTGATGCTACAAGAAGGTCCTTGCAAGATGCCAGTACCTTGATATTGGACTTCCCAACCTCCAGAACTATAAACCAATACATTCTTTTCATTATAAATTACCTAGGCTCAGGTGTTCTGCTATAGCAGCCCAAAATTAACTAAGACATACACAATGAGTTAAGAAGGAATGGGTTGATCCTCTTCAGTGTCTATCGTTCTGAACCACTGTTCATGTCTACATGTCTCATGCTGTAGGGAATATACATGAGTTTTTCCAGTAGTGGGGTACATTTTGCTGCACTGTTCCCACCCTTAACCCTATTGCCACTGGAATTAACATGAAATATTCACAAAGCAGGTGGCCAGGTTTGCATGCCATGACTTTTATATGCTCATATACAGTTTGAACTTATGACCTCATTAGTACCTACTGTAAATAACTGAAATTACTACCTCAAGCTAGTCCTAAAAGGACCAGTAAGTAGATAACAAAACATAAGAAAAAATAGGAATGTCCTTTAAAGTAATTAATTAAAACAACTATTAGTTCTATGATGAAAGCTTAGAGAAACTGATTAATAATGTCAAGGCAGATAATTTTTATATGGTGTTAGGCTGTAATATTGAGATGTATCTTTTATTTGGAGCAAAAGAAACAAAAAGAAAAATGAAAATAGGTTAAGCACCATCTTGTACGTGATGTACAGTCCATTTCTTTATAATTACTCTATATGAGACACATAGCTAAATATAAAGAATGAAATTTTAATTATTTTCTAATATCTAGAGAAGGAAATAAAATTGGGATATTGATAATTATAAGTTATTCTTTAGAGAATAACTATTGATAAACAGAATCTAGATTACATATTTACATATTTTTAAGGTAATAGTTCAAAATTCAAGAAGGAAATACATGCAGAAGGAGATAAAGAATATATTAAATATTCCATATCAACTACTATTTATCCGAAGAATACTGTAATTAAATTTGAGAATAAGCATTATAATTGCCTCAATCACTCAAGATTTAAAATAAACTCTATCTGGAAAGCAGGCTTGTTTATATAGGATATTAGAATCATTTTTACTTTTAGCTGTATTAAATAAAATTATGACTAAGCATCTTGAAGAAATTTTCTTAAAAGGAAAAATTAAAAATTTAAAACAAATGACTGCTTCTTATATTACTCTGATCATTTCTTCTCCGGTTTTCATAGACCATTGACCAAATATTTATCCATTTCTCCCAATTTAAAAATGCTTAGTTTCTTTTAGATTTGCACATTGTTATGAAAATAGATATTTTTTTCTGATTTTCAAATTATTTAAACATATGTTTGTTTTAGTGTTAGCCTTAGCTTACCCTTTAGTTCCCCCCTCCTGCTTTGATGTAGAAATGATGAAAGGTAAAATGAATCTTGAGGACCCCATTTATGAAATTCTGAAATATTCAGGAGTGGACAATGTTCCTTTTCAAGGCAATGACCCTTCCTGATTTATTGTCTTCTCCTTCTGGATTTATCCATGTGGGAAAACATTGCCAAAGCTCATTTGTCTTTTCCTGCCTGTATCCTTATGCCATGACATTGAGGCACTTTGTTCTGAGAAAGTATTTTTAAAAGGTGACAAGCCTTTCCCTGTGGAACATTTAAATAATAATAAAAACCAGTTTTAATTAGGATCTGGAATGACTTCTCAGAAGGAAGTAGGAATGGAGCACAGCTCTCCACAGTTCTTACATGTGATTCATTTTATGTTCCTTGAATTATCCTTGTCTACACTTGAATGTAGCTCTGGTATATTTAAGATGTTTTTCTTTGAGAAAAATCCAGCTCTCTCTCTCCTCTCTCTCTCTCTCTTTTTTCTTGGTAGGGTAAACATTCTCTTATGCAAGGCTGTGAAGATCACATTTCATTACTCCTGAAACTGCTCCCCAAGATAATTAAAAACATTTCCACTTTACTTCTCAAAATCATAGTTGCTCTCAATATTCAATTCAGAATATCAAGAAAACTAGATAGCCTAGATATTTTTCACCATTCTAATATTTGAAGCAATGTCTTCTTATAGGTATAGTTAAACATTTACAATATTTTTGTTGGGCAACATATTAACAATATTAACAAAATAATAACAAGATAATATATTTTACCCATTTTATGGAATACAAAGCCAAGAACAAGAAACACAGAGTGGAAAATTTATTATAAACAATGTTAAATCTCTTGCTTTCCATTATAGTGCACACATTTGATGAGTATAATAATTTAAGACTTCGTTTCAGAAAAATTAAAGATAGACAAAAGAACTTGGAAATAAGAAAATTCAGGAAATTCAGAAAAAAATCATAATAAAATTTTGGCCTTATCTATACAATAGTTTTATGAAGAACATTACTCAGAAATTTGCTTTTTCTTTATAAATGAAATGTTTTTTCACACACATAAAAATAAGGTTTCTTACTTCTTACTCTCACCACTTGCATACATCTGATATCCCAAGCACAGACAATTGTCCTCTCATACACCTACGTGATGAAGAGTTACTCATTCTTTAGGAGGGAATGCAAATGATGCCTCATCTATGAAGTCTTCCCAGACACCCCAGTTTGTTCTCCCATTACACTTTGTACTTCTATCTGCTCATATTTGTACTAATATATTTCAGTCTTTTCTATCAAAATGTGAGATTCTCCCAGGGAAGGGAACATATCATTAACTTTTCTATCTATGGTGACAGCATTATGGTAGTCATTCAATTAGTATTTGCTAAGTGAATCAATACATTAATTATTGCTTTGTGTTAATTTCCCTGAGGTATTCTTGAGTCTCTCACATATAATTTTTGTTTTATTTTTCCAAAAGTGTTCTCAGTGTTAATGGATCTGCCTACCTAGGTTTCAGAACAATAAACCATCTATTTTCCATCCCTCTTCTCCCCTGCATATAACCATAATCTCAGCCTCCAAGGAGGATTATTATAAGGTATTCATGTAGTAATTACATGTTAGCAAACTATGGAATTTCAAATAGAGATATATTTAGGTTTACTACTCCCTTTATTATGTTGTCAAATTATTTTCAGTATGCTTCAAAGCCTAATACAATGCATTAATTAATATTCTGATGGTTTAAAAGGATTAATGTAACCCCCAAAAGTTTAATGTACTACAAGGGAATAACAAATGTCCAAAGTAAAAACATATAGAATCATTATTAACAATAATACTGATAAGATATTTTATTTAGTTGGGGTTTCACAACTTAGAGATATGAAGAATTTAGAAAGGTTACAAAAAAAAAAAAAAAAAAAAAGTATTATGACACCAAAAGATAAGAAATTAAAAACTAAAGAAGAGAACTGTAAAACAAGTAATATGGAGAAGCATACCTAGGTATTTTTCTTTTTCCACTGAGTATAGAACTATCAGAATATGATATCAACAAGAATTATTTTAGTCATACAGAAGTTACCAGTAAGATTATGAGAGCAGAGGTGTTAACTCCTTCCTTGTTAATTTATGCACCTTTCAAAATATCAAATAAACATTTGTTACTTTTTATAATTATACAAAATAAAATAAATAACTAGAGAAATTGTTCAGTACTCGTGGTTCTTAAGCATTGAAACATTTTACTAAACAATTTTCTGAAACATCCATCCCTGGAGATTATTAGAAATAGGGTAGAGACAGATTAGTTTGGAACAGGTCAAGTAAAACTTACTTAAATAGTGACCTCTACATCTGCCTTCCATTTCATAATGTCTATGATTGACTCTAAGTGTTGTTTAAAACAGTAAAATTGCTATAAAAAATATAATCTACCATGCAATAGAAATAGATTTTTGTTTTGGGAACTAGCAAGATCCATAAATGCATACCTTACTGCATTATCAAATAAATCTTTTTTTCTCTTGTTTTCTGAGATTTTCCTAAATTTCAGATTGTCTTTTGCTTTTCCCCCTTTCAATAGATATTTCCTTTGAGAAAATTCAGGACAAATCATACATAATGATAATAGATTATTTAATGCAAATCCCTATAAGGTACAACTATTGCCATAAAATGGATAAATGGTCTTAGCCACAAGTTAACTTAAATTTACAAAATGTTGTACATGAAAAATATCATGAGCCAAAGAAGTCAAAGATTTCCCAATACTCCCATACTACTATGCAATGGAAATACAAAAAGAAAAAATTAAGCTCTGATACACATGAAGGTTGAATATTTTGAAATTGTTGGAACTTGGTTGCTTTGACTTAAACAAAAGTCATGTAATTTTTCATGTAATTCAACATAAGGCATGGCTCTTTCAAAAATAATTATTATACAATATTATATTTAACAAAATAAATAGCATTAAGATAAATACTATTCAGATGTGAAATAGGAAATTTTTGTTTAACTCTTTTTAGCTTTTCTCATTTGGAAATTTTGTTTTACCTTTTCTCTTAGCATTTTAACCAAAAACTGCTTTCTGATAAATCCTTTAAAAATAAGTAAATAAATACACGACTTAATAATTTCATGTATTAAAAATTAAATAAATTAAATAAACCAGGCAAAATTTAGTTATTATAAATAGATAACATGCACTTCCTATGGCATATTTTAGTTTTCAAATCCCAAATGAATCTCAGTTAAGTTTCACTTTTCCGGCTATTTTCAGGTCTCTGGTACTACTACTGCCAATGATACATACATGCATGAGAATTTGTGTAAGGATTTTATCTAATTTTTTTTCTGCATTTCTTTATTTCACATGTATATAATCTTAAAATTTTAAAATTTACAAAAGACATTCTAAATGAAAATTCTTAAAAAACAATGTGAAAATATATTAATTCATTAAAATCTAATGTATTTTAAATATGCAACACAATACCCCCTACATGGCAAGCAATATTCATAAGTAATGTTATTTTATCTTCAATTCATAAGGAAATATATACTATGCTTGACTTTGAAATAAATTAAAATTCTTCAGCTAGAGTAAGAGGCTAGAAGACTCAGCTCTTGTAAATTCACATATTGAGAGCATCTTGCTTTATTTATAGAGAGGATACTTCTACGTCATCTATCAAAATGGAGTCTGATTTCGATTATACTTGATCAGGTTCCTTTATCAAATGTTATTTCTGCCAAAAAGAGAAAGTATCTCAGAATATCTTGGCAAAATTCATACACCATATCAACTCCTGCCAGTACTTCTCAAACTGAAAGCATAAAGCTGTTTGTTGACATTTAAATCTCCAAAAACTCAGGACAGGATAGGACAGTCACATATTTGAACATGGAAAACTACTACCTGAGGGCAACTCTTCAACTTGTATTCATATAAAGAGGCAATGTCACACTAAAGGCATTAATTCCAACATAAACTTTTTCTAAGATTTGTGTTTTTCTTTTGTGTGTTATTTCTATGTGTTATTTTTGAAGTGTACTGTTTAGTGTAGGAATATTGTTACTAATAATCCTCTCTTGATTAAGAAAACAAAAGAAAGAAGTCCCCCACTGGGCTGGTTTTATAATGGAAAAATGATGTCACTGGCATTTCTTTTAGCATCTCTGATCTCAATATGTAACGGAAATCAAATTACTGAAAACAAAAGTCATGAAAGGGATTATAAATTAATTTTCTCTTCACTTAAATAAGCAGCAAGAGAAAAATTTGTCTTGTGATTAAAAATGACATCATGCTATTTTGTACAAAATAATATCCCCCAAGGTAATTATATTTTTTAAAAAATTTTATTTAGTCCTTTATTATTTAAACTACAATAGATTATTTCAAAAGATTTTTCATATTTTAAATGAAGTTAAATATTACATATTACATCATCTGGTGCCCAAAGTTGGAGAAATTAATGGGTTGACTTTCTGCTATATTATTTTAAGCTTAAAGAAAATCACCTTATCTGTAATTAATTCCTTCGGTTAAAGAAAAAACTAGCAGAGATGAGTGTTAAAAGCCTTATACAAAACAAAATGAGCAGAGTTTGAGCAAAGAATGATTTATAAATTGGGCAGCCCTCAGAACTGGGAGTTTACTGAGCTCCACTAAGCACTATGGGTAGGTGATATTTATAAACAGAGAAATGAAATGACATTCAGAAACAGCCAATGACATTCAGAAACACCACCGTGTGGTGTTTACCTTATTTGTGTATGGCGTGATGAGATATTTGCCTTATATGGACATGGTCTGATTGGGGGTTACCAGCCTGTGATTGGCTGAAGCTCTGCTGCTGTGAGTGGCTGAAACTCACGCTATTTGTTACAATAATATACTCTTAAGCTAGGTTGCAGTTGGCTATGCAGGAACTAAAAGTACAGGGACAGCCTCAGACCAAATTTAGTTTAACAAGTGGTAAGCAAGTATTTAGCAAATATATACCTTCATCGGTTTACACTCAGGCTTCCACTTCTGTTGATTGAAGAAATTACACATACCATTCCTGTTACACCAATTTGAAGCAAGTTAAAAATTCCACATTGCTCTCACTATAGTCTCTAATCATTTGCAACATATGAAGTTTGTGATTAAGACTCTGTGTGTGTGTGTCTGTGAGTGTGTGTGTGTGTGTGAGACAGAGAGAGAGATCGTGGTGGGAACAAAGCAAGCAGGGAGGGGAGACAGAAGTGAGTTGGAAAGGAGAAAGAAACAGATCTCTTTTCTCAAAGGAAGAAACTATTTAAAATCTGTACACTGAAAGTACTATCATCTCCTCATTCTATATGTGGTCAAAATCAAACTCTTGAATATAATTAAGGATGGACAATAGTGATATCCTAGAGTCATCCCATATGCTTGAAGACAAGGAAGAGGATCATGTGCATAGAAACTTCTCATGTGTTATCAGGGGAGCCACTCCCTGTGCTCTGCAGTGTCTCCATAGATGGAGCATATATCACCTGCCTCCCCACAACACACACACACACACACACACACGCATGCAAGCAAAGTACACAAGCTGGCAAACAGTTATTCTAAGATCAATCGATAATTTTCTTCTTGGATTATTCCAGTGTTAGAGTCTGTGAAACTTTCTGCTCTGGCTAAATATTTGGGAACACCTAATTTTACCCAGAGGCAGGTGAACTTAGAAAGGAGTTCCAGAAAGACTAAAAATTTACCACTATCTCAAACCAATAAGCTATCTTCAGAAGCAATTTAACACTAGTCGCAGACCGATATACCTCAGATATATAGCAAAGAGAAAATGCAGATGCTAACTGGACCCACATGCCTTGTGAGGCAATTAAGTTGTAAGCTGATTGTTTATTGTTATTGCTGCAAGGTCTTTGAAGTTGTCTCAACCTTCCTTCATCCCTTCAACAACCCCAAGTCCCTTTTTGAACTGTTCCTTCCAACACATCCCATGTTGGAAGGTAAATGTGTGATTTCTATCCCATGTTGGAAGGTAAATGTGTGATTTCTATTTTCAAATGTGCCTTCAATGCTGCATTAATCATATTGTATTTATTTCGTTAATCTAGTCACTATCTCTCCCATTCATTCAAGACAGATAATTACTGTGGCCTTTATGGAGCTTATATTCTAGCATAGGAAGACAAATTAAAAATAACTAAATTATATAATATTCCAGAAAGATTTAAGTACTATAAAAACATTAAGTAGGGACGTGGAAATGAAATATATGTTTGTTGGGAGGAAACTATTTCCAAATTTAATAGTTAGATCAGGCACCTAGTTACATTGACATCTGTGGGAAGTGCTTTTAGGCAGTGGGTCCAACAGTGTAAAGGCCCTAAGGAAGAAACACATTATACATGTTCCAAAACATTAAGTGTCCAGTCAGCAAGGAGGACAGTAATCAGGGGTGATGTCTTAGAGGGAGCAGGGGCTGAAACCATGGAGGTCCCTGTAAGCCCATTGCAAAGATTTGGTTCGTGCTCTGAGTATGAAGGGAAGGCATTGGATGCTTTGAACACAGGAATGATTTGATCTGACATATGCTTAAATGCTCTATTTGGCTGGTTTTATCAATAAGCAATAGAGGGACCAATTGTGAAAGCAAGGACACCAAGTAGGAGGCTATTGGAATAATCCAGGAGAAGAATGATGTAGCTTGAACCAGTGAGGTAGTGGTATATGTGGGTAAAAAAAAAATAGTTGGATTTTAAGTGTATTTTGGCTCAGAATTTCATGAAGAACTGAAAATCTGTGTGAAGAGGCATCAAAAATGCCTCCAATGTCCTTGGCCTGAGTGCTGGCTGTCTTCAAACCCAAACAACCCCAATCCACTCTCATTTTTTGTTGATGTCCTTACCTTCTATTTCACTGAAAATTTAGAGCAGAGCTAGCTTAAATTCTCACCAAATGTACGTCACTGCCTTTATCTGTGCTCATATTTCTCTGCCTTTCCTCCTGTTACTGTGGATGAACTATCTGTGCTCCTAAGGTCAAACTTTGCATTGGCACAGGACGTCCCATTGCTTCTTGTCTACCTAAGAACACTGCTCCAGGTAATCTCTTCTTTCTCATCATTTTTTCCCATTTTTACATGATCTATCTCTTTCACATTCTTTTACCATTTTGATTCCCTCTCTCCCACCAGAGCCTCATTGCTTCCCTCTAGAAACCTATTTATTTACTCTCTTCAGCACTCTTCTAAAATGTTGTGCACATTCATTGTTGGATTCTTCCTTTCTCTCACCATTTCATGAACCCACTTCAATTATGTTTCCTCTCTGACACTCCAATGAAATTACTTCTATCAAGGTCCCCAGTTTCTTCCATTTCACTAAGTCTAAGGTCAACTTTCGGTCCATATTCCTCTGATGTTAAGTAAGCATTTCATAATTGGTAACTTCCTCCTTATTGGACCACTGCCTTCAACTGAATCATAACACCATACTCTCCTGATTTTCAAGCTGCTTGATGTCACGATGAATCGTTTCATTATCTGCTGGCACAATGACCCAAAGTTAAAGCTATAGTTTTGATTTTTTTTTTTTTGAGACGGAGTCTCGCTCTGTAACCCAGGCTGGAGTGCAGTAGCGTGATCTGGGCTCACTGCAAGCTCTGCCTCCCAGGTTCATGCCATTCTCCTGCCTCAGTCTCCCGAGTAGCTGGGACTACAGGTGCCTGCCACCACGCCCGGCTAATTTTAGTATTTTGTTTAGTAGAGACAGGGTTTCACCATGCTAGCCAGGATGGTCTCGATCTCCTGACCTCGTGATCCACCCGTCTCGGCCTCCCAAAGTGCTGGGATTACAGTTGTGAACCACTGCGCCTGGCTTATAGCTTTGATTTTTATTGGGACTTCTATTTCGCCTCCTGGTAAGAGTACGGAACAAAAACTTCTAAACCCATGGAGCTTGAAGTTGTACAGATGGATACATAAATTCCTCCCCAGTGAGTCACTGAGGGTGATGTGAGCAAAACGACTCCTATTTTCATATTTTAGTTGCATCCAGGACAGCTCCTCTCCTTCCTAACATGTTGACTCCAACTGTGCTACTCAGCAATTCCTCCAAGATGTTGATCTACAATTTATTTGGCTTCTGGGTGGTACAGGAGTTCATCGGACCATTGCAAATCATGATCCTCCACTTTTTTAGTCTACTTGTTCCACTTCTGCTTTTTGGTATCTTAATATTAAGGCATCTTTGAGATTCTTCTCAGTCCTTAGATCTCTTTATCTATACCCTAGTCATTATAACCCGTCTCATGGCTTTGCATACTATATTATCTTCCAAATTCACATCTCAAGCTTAGACCTTTGCACTTAAATGTATATATCCAGGCTTGGATATATCTAAAGGCATCTGAAATTTAATATGTAAAAAACTGAGTCTAGATGTTCCCTACCACCACCAACAAAACCACAACAGAAACAGCCTGCTTTAAAAAAAACACTCTCAGTTGACAGCCACCACATCCTTCTAAGTTCCTCACGACAAAAATCTGAGCCCTTGACTCCTCTTTCTCTCACATACTATATTTAATGTATTAACAAATCCATGTAGATCTATCCCCAAAAATATATCTATAATCTATCCAGTTCCTTTCAAGCTCACTACTCCTCCTCCTTAGATCTAAGTCACTGTCATCTGCCACATGGATTAGATAGCTTTCCAACTAATCTTTCAACTTCCACCTTCTTCCTCTTCAGTCTATTCTCAACATAGCAGCCAGAATAGATTTGCTTTTATTTATTTATCTTTTTGAGATGGAGTCTCACTCTGTCACCCAGGCTGGAGTGCAGTGACACGATCTTGGCTCACTTCAAGCCCTGCCTCCTGGGTTCATGCCATTCTCCTGCCTCAGCCTCCCGAGTAAATGGGACTACAGGTGCCCGCCACCACACCCAGCTAATTTTTTGTATTATTAGTAGAGATAGGGTTTCTCCATGTTAGCCGGGATGGTCTCGATCTCCTGACCTCGTGATCCACCCACCTCAGCTTCCCAAAGTGCTGGGATTACAGGCGTGAGCCACCATGCTTGGCCGAGAACGGATTTGTAACTCAGCTCATTTTTCTCTGTTCAGAGTAAAATTCAAAGTCTTTACATTCAGTGCACAAGTCAAATTAGCCCCTTTTACTCTTCCATTAATGATGCCTGGTATGCTTCATATCTCAGAGCCTACCTTTCTGACGTTTTCTAAGCCTGGATCACTCCTCTCTCAGATATCCTCATCACTAGCTCCCTCAGATCCTCAGATGTTTACTGAAATGTCTTCTTCTCAGTGAGGCTTTCCCTGGCCACCATACTTAAAATTACCCACTTTCTCCCCACAAATTCCCAATCCTACTCTATTGCTTTATTTTTCTCCATAGCACTTATTGCTAACATTCTACATATTTTACTGTATTTTTACACTCTACATATTTTTCTTTTTAAACTAGGATGTAAGTTTCCTGAGGGCAGGCTATTTGCCTATTTTGTTCCTTTCTGCATCTTTTATTCCTAGAAGAGAGACTGTATAGTAACTGTTCAATATGTTTGTTCAATGGATAAATATTGTTTTTTCAGTTGATAAATAATAAAATACTCTCCCTGAGAAATTAAATGAGAGTTTAGCTTTCTTAAACCATCAACCACTACTTTTCCTAATATCTTCCTCCAATTGAGTAATATTAAGCATATCATTAAGTAAATAATTATTACTAACATTATTGTGACTATCTTAAGACCATTCACTACAGAGACAAGCAGTGCACTATGACTGTGTTTCCGTTTTTGTTCAATACTTGAATTTTTACTGGAGTAAATTACTTATTGCTTTTTCAATTTTCTTACTTATAAAAATATACTTACTTCTACCAATTTGTTAACTTCTCCAATGTATCTGTCAAGCACCTATCCATATCATCATCTGAATGCTCACATAAATTGATGATCTATCATTGCTTTTTTTCTTTTTCATTTCCCTAAGATCTGCTCCCCCAAAGTCTTATCTCCCTGCTCCAATTTGAACAGAATATTTCCTGAGCCTGTTGTTCAGCTGTCATTCTAGAATTGCCTACAGTCTTCACCTTAGTTTTAGTTTACCACTTTGTGGTTTGGAATCTCCTGTTATCCTGATAACCTATCTTCTTCCATCTTTGTTAACTTTATCATTTTGCTGGAGTCAATCCTTCAATAACTTCCTATGCTAACATTCAATGGGAGGTTTAATCCTTGCGTGCAATTGTTCTATTCTTATACTTAATCGAGAGTTTGGCTGGGTAAAGAATTACAAGATGAAAATACTTTTCTTTCCAAATTATGACATCATAACTCACTCTCTTCTGTCTTCTCAATGATGCCGTTAATGACATTATAATTCCCTATTCTTTGTATGCTTACCTGACTGTTTACTTTCGAAATGTTCAGTAGATACTTTAGTCTGTATTCTAAAATTTCACAATTATGTGCTTTGGTGTCATTTATTATTAATTTATTTACATAATGAGGCTTTTCATGGACACTTTAATCTGAAAAGTCAAGCCCTTCATTTCTGAAAGTATTTTTCTATTTCCTGTTTGAATAATTTCTTCTCATCTGTTATCTTTGATCTTCCTTACTAAAATTTTTATCACACCATTAGATTTCTTGGTGTTTTGTGTTGTTTTATGAGATGGTCAGTCAAGAGAAGACAGAGAAGAGGTTCAGGAAAACAAAGTTTATTATACCTAGAGGTCTTAAATACAAGAGGCACAACATGAGAAATACACCAGTGCAGCCAGATGGAAGAAGACAGGAACAAGGGGGGAGGTTTAGGCCCGAGTCTTTATTATGGTTTCATGGGGAAATGCAAGGCAGGGTGAGCAATTTAGGACTGGATAGTGAGACAATGCAGGGAACCCTACTTAGGGGAATGCAGCTCCCCTCCCTGCCACAAAGCATGGAAATAAAAGAAAATCGTGAGTTCTTTCAAGGAAAATTCCAGGCACCTAGCTAGCCCTGAGAAGCAAATAAGCAACTTGATAAACTAGAAGGTAACAGTAGCCTAAAACAGTAGCCAAGGAAGCTAGAATTGTTGCCGTAGATAGTCAGACATAAGCAGGACAGGGGAGAGGCCCTACCTCCCCCCATCTCCCCACCACCAATAGGAATAGCAATGTCAGGCAACCATCAGGTAATGATCAGGCAGTTGTTAAATTGTCTCTCTAAAATTCTCTCTCTAAAATTGTCTCTCTAAAACAGTAATTGGTTGCAGCCAGCACCAGGGAAAGGCAGTTTCCTAGTATATTAAAAAAAAAACCAAAACCTGAAACTGGTGATTTTTGAGTGGAGTTGGGTGAGGGGGCTCAAGCATGCACACTAAGATGTAAAATGGCAGAGGTTATCTGGTATATGACCTTCCTCCAGGAATACTTGACTGGTAAAGGAAAAACAACTCAAGTGAGCATGTGTAAAAGTCCAGTAAACACACTGTGCATACAGCCCCTCCCAAGTGCTGGTACGCCACTGTTCATGCGACAGCCCACCTCAAGGGAAGAATTAGGGTAGAAGTAATGCAAGACCCCAGAAGCACGCCAATGCATAAAGCCAAAGGTCAAACAGCACACTTGAATCTCTTAAGTCGCCTGCTTGACCCACTTACAAGTATACTACCCTTCCTTTCATTCCACTAAAACTTTTTAATAAATGTTTACTCCTGCTCTAAAACTTGCCTCAGTCTCTCATTCTGCCTTATGCCCCTTGGTTGAATTCTTTCCTCTGAAGAGGCAAGAAATCAGGATGCTGCATACCTGTAAGGATTCGCCACTGTTAACAAAATCAGCAGATGTTTGGTTTCCCTACATAGAGTAAAGATAACATCTTCAAGTATGTCTCTGAGTTATTTTCAGAAACCTCAGCCTCCGTTAAACAGATCTAATGGCATATGGTCCTCAGTTAAGGGGGAATGGGGGACTGAACTCTGATCAACATTCTTTGTTTTAAATTTCCTCCAAAGTCACACCCATGAGCCAGGCTAACATCCGTTTCTGCTGACCCTAAATTTTTAAACAAAGCTTTTCTTCCTTAACAAATTGAAAATCAGAAAATATTTGAATCTACCTACGACCTGTAAGCCCCAGCTTCAAGATATCCCACTCTTTTAGGCCAAAACCAATGTGTAACTTCCATGTTTTGATTTACAATTGTGCTTGTAACTTCTGCTTTCTGAAACTTACCCTTGCCTTTAAAAACCCTTACTGTAAGCCATCAGAGAGGCCAGGATTTAAGCATTAGCTGCTAGATCCTCCTTGTTAGGCACCCTACAAAGAAGCACTTTCCTTTATCTGGCTGCAAACCTCAGTGTGACTATCTGGTCTTACTGCGTTGGGCGAATGAATCCCAGTTCAGTTCCATACCTATAGTGTGAATTTCTGTGGTCTCTAAATTATAGAGGTGGTCCTAGTTGCCTGGTATCTGTTCCTGGGATTATTAAAGCAGAGGAATATTGACTTCTGAGGGTCTCAGGCCAAATAGAGGAGGTGTGGCTCTGGATTGGTTAGTATGCATAACAAAGACATGTTCCTGGTGGAGCCCTTTGCTGTCTCTAATTGGCTAGCCCCAGGAAAGGCAGTATCTCCCAGGCAGAAAGGTTGGGGTTTTCTTTGGAGGGGGGGAAGGTTTTTTTAAGATGTCAAAATATAATATAGAAAATATGTATATATACACATAATCTATCTATCTATCTATCTACCTACCTACCTATCTATCTATCTATACATGGTCTGATCTTTTAGTGTTCTTACATTCTCTCATCTGTTTTCTGCCTCTTTTTCTTTTCCATTTCTCTTTCTGGGGGAATATCTGACATTATTTTCCAAAATTTCTGGGACTCAATTTTAATTTTCAAAGTGTTTTTGTTGGTTATTTTTTATTTTCATAGCTTCAGATCTTGATTTATGGATAAAATACATTATTTTATGTGCACGGGGATAGTAATTCAAGTTTTCCTTATTTATCCCAGATCTACTTTTCTATTTGTTTGTTTTGATCTCTTTGTCTCAGTGGAGGCTCTCCTAGAATATATGGTTATCTCTGTTTGCTTGTTTATATTTAAAAGTAAAGCATTAAGAACCTACTGGAAGTTCCATATTTGGAGTATTTGGAGGTGGTGATTGTTCACTTGGGGCTTCACTGTAAGATCTTAATGTGAAGCCATTTTTTTTCTTTATTTCAGGGGTCCTTATATGTCAGCATTTAAAGGCTGTTTTTTCTGTGATTATTAAAAGAAGAAGCCTACTCTTTCTTTCCTTGGGGGACTTAGACCCTACTGACAGCTGATATTTTGAAATTTTATTAGTAAGAAAAAAGGGCTGATGTTCCCACTTTCAGACAGGCTCTTAATTCCCATTTTTAGAGATGTCATTTGGCCCTGCAAGATCTACTGTGGTTAATGTTTCTTCACCAACCATTCTGGATGAAGCCACTCAATCACTATAAACTTTCCTCTTAATACTGCTTTTGCTGTATCCCAGAGGTTTTGGTATGTTATATTTCCATTATCATTTGTTTCAAGAATGTTTCAATTTCCTTCTTAATTTCTTCATTCACCTACTATTTGCTCATTCATGAGCAAATTGCTTAATTTTTGTGTGTTTGTATAGTTTTCAAAGTTCCTCTTGTCATTGATTTCTAGTTTTATTCTCTTGTGGTCAGAGAAGATATTTGATGTTATTTCCATTTTTTTTTTTTTTGAATGTTTTAAGACTTGTTTTGTGACCTAACATGTAATCTGTCCTTGACAATGATCCATGTACTAAGGAGAAAATGTGTATTCTGCAGCAGTTAGATGAAGTGTACTGTAAATTTCTATTAGGTTCATTTGTTTTATAGTGCAGATTAAATCTGATGTTTCTTTGTTGATTTTCTGTCTGCGAGATCTCTCTGATACTGAAAGTCGGGTATTGAAGTCTCCAACTATTATTGTATTGGAATCTATTTCTCTCTTTAGCCCTAACAATATTTGTTTTATATGTCTGGATGCTCAATTGTTGTGTGCATATATATTTAAAATTGTTATGTCCCTTTGCTTAATTTTGACTCCTTTATCATTATATAATGACCTACTTTGTCTCTTATAGTTTTGGTCTTAAAATCTATTTTGTCTGATATAAGTATAGCTGTGCCTATTCTTTCTTTCTTTGTATTGGCCAGGAATGTCTTTTTCCATGCCTTTATTTTTAGTTTATGTGCCTCTTTATAGGTGAAATGTGTTTCTTGTAAGCAGTAAATCATTGAATCATGTTTATGCATCTATTCAGCCACTCTATGTCTTTTGATTGGAGATTTTAGACCATTTACATTCAACATTATTATTCAAAGACAGGGACTTACTCCTGTTATTTTGTTATTTGTTTTCTGGTTGTTTTGTGGTCTTCTCTCTCTTCTTTTCTTCCTTCCTACTTCCTATCTTCCTTTTAGTAAAGGCAATTTTCTCTGGTGGTATGCTTTAATTTCTTGCTTTTTATTTTTTGTGTAATAAAAACTCTACATTTTGACTCCATCTCCCCCACTTTTTAACTGTTTGTTGTTTATCCTTGTGTCTTATTGTACTGTCTATGTCTTCAAAAGTTGTTGTAGTTATTATTTTTGATTGGTTCATCATTTAGTCTTTCTACTTACATTGAGACGTTTACATACTGAAATTACAGTGTTATACTATTGTTGTTTCCTGTGTGCTTACTATTTCCAGTAAGTTTTGTGGAAATCATATGATTTCTTATTGTTCAACCTTTTCTTTCAGATTGAAGAACTCCATTTAACATTTTTTGTAGAACATGTCTGGTGTTGATGAAATCCCTGTTTTGTTTGTCTGAGATCTTTATTTCTTTCATGCTTAAAGGATATTTTCACCAGATATACTATTCTAAGGAAAGGTTTCTTTTTTTTGGCAATTTAAATACATCATGCCACCCTCTCCTGACCTGTAAGATTTCTACTGAAAACTCTGTTGCTATATGTATTAGAGCTCTGTTGTATGTTGTTTCTTTTTTCTTCCTGCTTTAAAAATCCTTCTTTATCCTTGACTTTTGGGAGTTTGATTATTAAATGCCTTGAGGTAGTCTTCTTTGTCTTAAATCTGTGTGGTGTTCTGAAACCTTCTTCTATTTGAAGTTGGTATCTTTTTCTAGGTTTGGGAAGTTCTCTGACATTATCCCTTTGAATAATCTTTTTACCCTTATGTCTTTCTCTTTCTTCTCTTTAAGGTCAAAAACTCTTAGAATTGCCCTTTTGAGGCTATTTTCTAGGTCCTGGAGGTGTGCTTCATTGTTTTTGGTTTTTTCTTTCTTTCTTTCTTTTTTTTTTTTTTTTTGTCTCCTCGGACTGTGTATTCCCAAATATCCTGTGTTCAAGGTCACTAAGTCTTTCTTCTGCTGAATCAATTCTGCTACTAAAAGACTTTGATGTATTCTTCAGCATGACAATTACATTTTTCAACTCTAGAATCTCTGCTTGATAGCTCTAAATTATTTCAGTCACTTTGTTAAATTTATCTGATAGAATTCTGAATTGTTTTCTCTGTGTTATCTTGAATTTCTTTCAGTTTCCTCAAAACGCTATTTTGAATTCTCTCTCCAAATGGTCTAAACAAATTATGTTTCTCCAAGATTGGCCCCTCAGTGCCTTATTTAGTTCGTTGAGTGAGGTCATGTTTTCCTGGATGGTGTTGATGGTTGTAGATGTTCTTTGGTATCTGGGCATTTAAGAGTTGGGTATTTACTGCAGTCTTCACAGTCTGGGCTTGTTTGTGCTTGTCCTTCTTGGGAAGACTTTCCAGGTATTGAAGGGACTTGGGCCCCAAGCCCAAGAACACTGTGTTTTTTGCAGACTCATAGAGATACCATTTGGTGGTCTTGGATAAGATCCGAGAAAATTCTCTGGATTACAAGACAGAGATTCTTGTTCTTCTCCTTCACTTTCTCCCAAACATACAGAGTCTCTGTGTGCTGAGCCACCCGGCACTGGGGGTGTAGTGATGCAATCACCCCTGAGGTCCCCACCACTGGAACTTCACTGGATCAGACCTGAAGCCAGCACAGCACTGGGCCTTGTCCAAGGCCCTCCCCTTCAGGGTGGAAGGTTCCTCCAAGCACTTTAGGCATGTCTAGAAATGCTGTCTGGGAGTTGGACATTGAAGTCAAAACCCTTAGCAATTTACCTGATGTTCTATTCTACTGAGGCTAAGATGGCATGGAAACCACAATATAAAGTACTTCCTGCTCTTCCATCTTCATTCCACAGGCAGAAGGGCATCGTCCTGTGGTCACAACCATCCCTAGTGCATGGGGGTGGGGGGTTCTGCCAGGCCATCACCAATGTTTTCTTAAAGGCCAAGAGCTCCTCTGTCAGCTTGTGGTGATTGTTGACAGACTTTGGACTCACCCTTCAAGGTAGTGGGATGCCCTCTGACCCAGAGAAGATCCAGTAATGTATCCAAGATCCTAGTCTGTACACAGTGCCCCCAAGAGCCTGGTTGTTCCTCTCCCCTACTATGGCTGCGCTGGTACCTAGGATGCAAAGCGAAGTTCCCTTTACTTTTCCTTCTGCTTTTCTCAAACAGAAAAACTCTTTTGCCATAGCCACCAGAACTGGGAATGTGCTGGGGCTCCCTTGAAGCCAGTATATCTCAGAACTTGAGGCTCAAGGCATGCTCCCTGGCTATTGCTGGTGGTTATCCAGGGCCTATGAGCCCTTTAGTAAGCACTTCATCTATTCTGCCAGTACCAGGTCTTTCTCTTCAAGGCAGTGGATTACCTTTTGGCCCAGGGTGTGTCTAGAAACGCCATTCAGGAGCTATGGACTGGAATGGGGTCCTCATGACTATGCCCAGTGCCCTAATCTACTGTGGCTGAGCTGGTATCCAACAGGCAAGACAGAGTCTCTCTATTCTTCACTCTTCCCTCCTTAAGCAGAAAGAATGAATTCACTTTTGTTGCTACAAGCTACACTGCCTGGGGTTGGGGAAGGAATGACACAAGCCCTCCCTTAGCCATGCCAGCTGGTGTCTCCCTAGGTCATGTGCTACTCTAGTTCACCAGCTCTAAGCCCAGTCTAGCACTAGGAGCTGCCTAGGAATTACAGTCCTTTTATCCTAGACTGCCTTTCAAGTTTACCTAGGACCCCAGAGCACTTCAGCCCACAATGACAAGGCCTCCCGTGAAACTCAGGTTTCGACCACTGGGATGAGCAATTTACTTCTGGCTAGGGTTGGTCCAAATGTTCCCTCCATGTGCAGGTACTGGCTGAGCACAGCATAGCTTTATTCTCCACTATAACATGGCAGCACTGAGTTCAGTGTAAAATCCCCCAGCACCTGTACTCTCTCTCCCCAAAGTGCACAGATTCTCTCTCCACACTGCAGGCCCACTGCCAAGACATTAGGAAGGGATATGTTGGTGCTTCAAGACTGTCTCTCCTGTTTTTCTGAATGCTTCTTTCCACAATGGGAAGTTAAAACTAGGTACTATGATTGCTCACCTGATTTTTGTTTCTTGTGACAGTGCTTTTCTGTGTATAGTCGGTTGTTAAAATTTGGTCTCGCAGTGGCAAGGATGATTGGTGTAGGCTTCTATTCTGCCATCTTTGCTTTGCCTTTCCTTAGATTTGATTCAAAACAGGCACGGGTTTTTAAACTGTTAGATTTGTTCATTTGTGGGAACCAACAACCAAATAAAATTAGCCCTATATTTTCTAAACAGATCAATACTATTATTTCCACTATTACGTACCATTGCACCATTAGTCTCTCAAAGAAAGTCTTATTTGAATGATTTCCAAGAGTTCAAAAATGGGCCTGAGATGGTGATGTCAAGTATTTCATAATAGTTAATTAATTCTCATCTTAAAAAATACAGAATCTAGTGTTTTATTCCAAAATTAGAAGCAGAAGTCAAGGTTGCTCCAGGGTACCACAGGGATTCATATCAGTACATCAGGTTGTCAACAATCTCACACTTTGTCTATCATATTTGGGGGAAAGTCCTCAGGTTTAAAATTCGCTGTTGAAGAAGGTAATCTTCCTGCAGAGTCTGGATGGTGTATTTGTCAGGGTTCTTCAAGGGAGGTCAGAACAAATAGGATATATGTCCACATAAAAGGGAGTTTATTAGGAGGAATTGATTCACATGATTACAAGGCAAAGTCCCACAATAGGCTGTCTGCAAGCTGAGGGAGAGAGAAGTTGGTAGTGGCTTAGTCCAAGTCTGAAAGCTTCAACACCAGGGAAGTCGACGGTTCCCTGTGAAGCTGACAGTGCAGCCTTCAGTCTGTGGCCAAAGGCCCAAGAGGCTCCTGGAAGCCATTGGTGCAAGTCCCAGAGTCCAAAGACAGAAGAACCTGGAGTCTGATGTCTAAGGGCAGGAGGAGTGGAAGCAAGCATCCAGTATGGGAAGAAGAAAGACAGCCAGAAAGAGCCCCACTTATCCCTCTTCTTCCCTCTGTTTTGTTGTAGCTGCACTGGCAGCCTTTGGAAGGTGATCTGAGGGTGGATATTTCTCTCCCAGTCCACAGACTCAAATGTCAGTCTCCTCTGGCAACAGCCTCACAGACACACCCAGTTCTTTACCAGCCACCTATGCATCCCTCAACCCAATCAAGTTGACACCTCATGTTAACCATCACAGACAGTCATATGTTTACTATGTGAAACGAGTATACAAAATAGATCCAAGAAAGAAAAAATTACCTTTGATTAGGAAAGCTTTAGATAGGGCTCTTCTTTTCTTGGTCTTTGTTTATTATTTATCATTTTATAAGAAATAAATAGATGAGTAAAATTGAGATGTAAACTTATTCAAGGAAGTCTCTGTTTTTAGCTGTTTGCCTGGGTTTAAATTGTTAATGAATGCTTTAAACTAACAGAGACATTTTTGTGGTGATTATTTCCAGAATTTCTCCTGAATTACAGAACAACCTTGCTTAGACCTTGACATGAAGACATCAATGTGTAACTTGACTTCAATATGTGAGGTTCATACTTTGCCTATTTCATTAGTACATGATAATGCTATTCTTTTGTGAGACAGATATCTTGAGTTCGTTACAAGATACATGCTTAATAAATTAATAATAGGATCACTTAGGAATCATACTTAATGCTGGAGCCTTATATTTTAATAATGTAAATCATGTACTTGGCATGCTTTCATATAATCAGGCCTTAATCAGGCATGAAAATAATAAATACCTAATTTGAAGGCTGACTTTTGAGCTATAGATGTATTTGTGTAATGCTCACAGCCTGATTTAAACACCTACCTATGAAATGACAGAGAATCATTGAAGTAGATTTCTTTGTTTCACCTTGAAGTTTTTCAGAATGTACAACTTTGACAATCATAAGAGAAAAAGAAACTGAGTTTGATTTGTGATTTTTATGTTATGGTTAAATAGAAACATGGTTCTTGAATTCACTGGGGACTTGCAGGCCACTCCATCACTTTCTCATGCTGTCTGACATCTTAAAGGAAAGACAAAGTGTAGATGAAAGAAAGTACATGAACCGAGAAATCCAAGGAGAGTACCAAACGATGCTGACTTTCAAGAAAGGTGAAATATTATTTCTATGTAGATTCTTCTGATAAATTTCTGCCTTTCTAGTCACTCAGCACTTGATCGAGTAATCTGACTGTCATTGTGCCCCCACAGTGACATTTTACCCAAATGCAGTGTATCATAAGAAAAACTAATTAACTTTGACTTCTCTGCATCTATCCCCAGAAGACTCAGGTCTCTTGTTGTTTGCATGGAATAATTAAAGAAAAATAAAATTTCCCCAAAGAGAAGAACTTTTGATTCTGTTACTGTAAAACATAGAAATAAAGTAATTTGCTACCTTGGAAAGAAATGAACTGCAAACTCTTTCCATCTGTTTATTTAGGAGGGAAGGCAGGTTACTTCATCCTCACTGCCATACATGATTAGCTTTTTTGCTCTGGCTTCTGCAGCATGGAGAACTATTCTTCTGTCAACAGCTTCACACACCAGGCCTGGCTATGCCTATCCTTACTACAGGATGGGCAAGTCATGTAGGATGCCCAAAGTTGTAGACAATACTGAGGTAATGTCAGCTAACCAGGCAAATTTGTTACATGTTAGCTGCAGCTCAGAGGGAGACATGAAAATTTAAACCTCCTAGGCAAGAGGCAATCACTGTATCTCCAGCCCAAAGCTTGACATGTCATCCCCAATCAATCAGTTATAAGGGATCATAGAAAATTTTCTAAGCTTTTATTCTGGAAGAGGTTAGAGATTGAGTATTACTTGAAGAAACCAGAGCTTATCACGCATTCCATCAACATCACTTTTGCGAGTAAGATAACAAATAAGTAAACTTTGTCACGGGTGGCCAAAGTCTCATTAATTGGACAGAGGACTTAGACGTTGGGTAAAAGATAATAATTCTTCAAATTAGAAGCAGTTTCATAAAATTAAAATTGACTTTGTAAAAAAAAAAAACCTTTGGAAAGCTCTAATCCATTTTCACCAAGTGTCATGAATTGCAGGACTTTCTGGAATTGTTAATATAAGATAATCGCAGCACTTTGGGAGGCTGAGGCAGGTGGATCACAAGGTCAGGAGATCGAGACCATCCTGGCTAACACAGTGAAACCCTGTCTCTACTAAAAATACAAAAAATTAGTCAGGCATGGTGGCGGGCACCTATAATCATAGATACTCAGGAGGCTGAGGCAGGAGAATCATTTGAACCCGGGAGGCAGAGCTTGCAGTGAGCCAAGATCAAGCCACTGCACTCCAGCCTGGGCAACAAAGCAAGATTCTGTCTCAAAAAAAAAAAAAAAAAGATAATAGAAAAGGTTTATGAAACTGATGTCTTTGATTTACTTTTTATGCTATAAGTAAAATGTGTACAAAACAAACTTGTCATTCACATTCAGAATGACTGGCAAGAGTAAATACAGAAGGATTAAAAATAAAATTACCCTGCATATTTCAAAAGCATAAAAAGAATTTTTAAAACATGTTAAGCATTCTTATTGAGACTGGCAATGACTTGGCATAATCAATTTTGACTTGAAAACAGATAGCAGGTTAGCAATTTTTTGTCTTCACATTCTGAAACTCAAAGAGAAATGTGAGATCTCTGAATGACAAAGTTTTATCATTTCAGTCAAATCATACTTGAGAACAAATATAGTGCTTTTGATATTGCTCTGAACAACTGAATTACAGGAAAGTTTGGTATTAAAATTCTCTTTCTTCTATATGTCACTTTTCCTTCATAGTTTAAACATGAAATAAGTTTCCAGACCTTCAAATAATTGAACAAAAACATCATATGTCTTGCTTAGTGGACAATGTTTTCGGTTTTTCTGTTCTTAATTTTAGCAGCATTTTATTAGGTGGGGCCTCATACCTATGGAACCTCATTCTTTTGCTTTTGGTCATAGAACTGAGGACCTCCTAAATGACTGTAGAAGACAAAATAGAAATCGATATGGGCAATATATAAACTAAGCCCCGTTATAGGATATGTTAACTTCCAAAGACAAAAAATTGAAGAAAAGCCAGGAGAATTTTTGGCTATCTGCCTCTTTGGGAGATATGGCAGGGAATATAATACATTCTACATATATTCCTTTGTTTTGGGATTTAACATTAAATTCTGTACTTTTTTTTTCCGATAAGGAGTCTCGCTCTATCGCCCAGGCTGGAGTACAAGGATGCGATCTTGGCTCACTGCAACCTCTGCCTCCTGGGTTCAAGCGATTCTCCTGCCTAAGCCTCCTGAGTAGTTGTAATTACAGGCGCCCACCACTGTACCTGGCTAATTTTTGTATTTTTAGTAAAGACGGGGTTTCACCATGTTGGCCAGGTTGGTTTCGAACCTCTGATCTCAGGTGATCTGCCTGCCTCGGCCTCCCAAAGTGCTGGGATTACAGGCGTGAGCCACTGTACCCACCCTTAAATTCTGTACTCTTAAGTAAAATGTTTCCAAGGCATTTTCCTGTGGAATTCAAAGTGGGCTTCAACTCACCATAAGCTTCAACTCAACAACCATTCAACAAGGTACAGGGGCAGATACAGCTGTGCTATGTTAAGGTAATATACTTAGCTGAGGGATTATTTGTGGTCCCATTACTTTTTAATCCATTCACAGATAAGAGAAGGCCCAGTCTAGCTCCAGGATAGAATTTTTAAAACACTGTGCAGAGAGGAGGAAAAAAATAGAGCCTGTTTTCAGTTTCTGCCTTTCAAAATTGATATTGGAAACACACAATGGGGCAATTATGTTAAAGAAAGTTTTCAAATCTCAGAAGGCTAGATGCTGAGGAAATCAAAGCATAAAATTAATGTCGAAAGAACATATTTGAAAGAATTCACAAAATATAAGAGTAAATTTTTACTATTCCAGTGATGAAAAAAAAAAAAAAAAAAAACTCCTCTGAACAGAAAGTGAAGCATCAGTGAGGAAAACAGTCATGTTTACCTCATGTGTGAGGGGGTGCTGTAGGCTCTGAGAAGAGGTTAGAGTGGGCAGCAGATCCCTTTCCAGGTTTGAGGTCCGAAAGTCGAGGACCCCTCGTGATCACTGGAGACGGCAGCCCTGCAAGATTCCACCCACTAGTGTGCAAGCTTCAGCATAAAGATGGCTGCATGCATGACAGTGCTAGAGAGTTTCTCATAATCCCAGTGGGGTATAGTAGAGCAAGTAAATATTCACGAACCCCCCACACAAAGTGGAATTTAGATAAGAAAGAGTTGGTGAGCTTGGAGAGGCCTCATAGTACAGATGACAGGTCTGTAGAAACAAACACAACATCACCAAAGATGAAACAGGGAACTGAAGTCCAGCACATCATCATGGTGAGTCAACAGTGACTGTGGACTAGAGGAGACATTTCAGCAGATGCAAGCATGGAGCAGTGCCACACAAGGCCCACAGCGCTCTATTTTGATGCTATGTTATCCACCTGGGACAAGGGGAAGAGTGAAAGTCTTGAACTACTCAAGATGAAGGAAGTGTTGGAGTTCTATGGAAAGGATTTTAAAATATGAAGAAAGTTCAGTCATAGAGAATATATTTCTCCTGAAACTGAAGTTTTGGCACACATGTGTTTGTGTCCCAAAATTTCACACCACTTTATATATGAAAGACTAACTTCAGTAAGATTAATTGCTGTCTAACTAGATATAGGAAGCAGTTCCTTAAGTTTCAAAATTATAGAGATACAGGAAAAGGCTGACATCTGAGGAAGAAAATTGTGCTATTTCATTTATATAAAGTCTTGTGGTTACTTAACATATTTGCTCATCTAACACACAGTTTAGCAATCTATGGCCCCTGGACCAAATCTGGCCCACAAGTTCCCTATTTCATTATAATTCACCAGCTAAGAATTAGTTGAATATGTTTAAAGGATTAAAAATAAACCAAAAGAAGAATTATATTCTGTGATATTTGAAAATTATATGAAATTTAAAATTTCAATGCCCCCAAATAAAGTTTTGTTAGAACATGGCCAAATCTATGTGTTTATATAAAGTAGCAGTTTGCTATAACAGCAAAGTTAAGTAGTTGCAGCAGACCGTATGACCCACACAATCCCAAATATTTGCTACCTATCCATTTATAGAATTAATTTGAAAACCCATGGACTAGTAGCAAACTTCCTGGTTGAACAGCATCAGAGGACCCAGAATGCAACAAACAACTCTTAAAATACATTTCTTAGAACTCCCTAGTGGTTGCATATTAAATTAATTAAAACCATGCTTCCTTGAGTGAGTTACCGTGTGGAAAGGCATTAGGTGAAGAATCTAAGTGAAACATAGTGGTCTTCTCATTTGTGATTTTGCATAACCTGAAATTAGACCTCTAGGTGCTGCTAGTATTTACTTCTAGGGGTCAATACTAATATTTTATTTTTTATTAAAGTAAAATATTTATTCTATTTTATCCAATGTGTTTAGCAAAGTTAAAAAGTCATACCACTTTATAAGTAAAACCAGTACATTGTAATTATGCCTTATTTGCCACTGAAATAAAGACCCACATTATTTTTTAAACGCCAGTATTTCTCCATGATCAGTAGTAGATAAATGCTTTGAATTTTTTGTTTCCAATAAAATAATGGAAGTAATAATTAGCATTTATTGCATTCCTTCCATGTGTTAAGCATTTTAAATGCATATTTTCACTTAATTCTTATCACCACAGGCTACTGCCATACCCACTATATAAATGAGAAAATTTGAGCTCAGGGAGAAAAAGGAACTCGCTCATGATTGTCAGTCATAAGTGGCAGATCCCAGACCCAAATATTAGTCGTCTCTGCTTTCTCCACTGAAGCGTATCATTTTTCTTTATAATTTCCAGTGTATTTCTAATTTCTTCACATATCATTCACTGTCTCCTATTCAGTCTTCTTTTTGACCAAAAGCTCACATTTACAAGTTGGTTAAGGAGAGCCAATTGGCGACCTGCAAATTTAATTCTCTGAGCAAAGACCCTGGGTAGGACCTGAGCTCACAGCCTTGCCGCTTTCACACCATGTTTGTAAGAACTGCTTCCTTGGGCAGCAGCAGCAGTTTGTGTTGCCCGCTGATTCCTGTGATGACAGTTTGGAATATGGCAAATAAGTACTTACTGTGATTTGTTTTGTGACATCTACACAAAATTTTCTTGACCTTTGCTCGCAGAGATGGTGCCACCATCATTCTTTCAAAAAGGATAATTTGACTGAAAAAATTAATGAATGTGCATGTCTTTTGACTTTAAACATGAATTCTGGCTTCTCTTTGCTGAACATTTTGGTTTTTATAAACCCATTTCTTTGATTCCCAGTCACCATATTCCAGGCCTGACAGGCGTCAATGTTCTTTTTAAAAATTCACTACTTCAAAATGAAGACAACACAATAATTGTGACCTAATTTTCAAAGTTAGCCAACTTATTAGCCCATCTAAAAAAAAAAAAAAAAAAAAAAACTCAACTGATAATTATTTTCTTCCTCACTCATACCTCCAAAAATTGAATTTGCCAGTCTCTGTTGGTGCATTTGAGACCTTTCTCTCTGCCAAATTGAGATTTTAAAAATGTGTTAATAACTACTTCCATATTTGAGGCTTTATAACAGCTCACATATTATTGACGCTTAAAACTAAATATTTCTTGGCATCCTCTGAATACTTTTATGATCTTTCCAAACATGTTTAAATAAACAATTGGATTCAGTTCAGAAAAAAGTTGAACAATGAGTAAATTTTGTGTGCACAGCAGGTACAAAATGAAGAGGATATCATTTCCATCCTGCAGGAGCTTTGCTAGTCAGAGTGGTAGTAAGGTAAAGATGAAAAATGATGCAATGCTTATTCTCAAGTATGCTGGATATTACTTGAATTTTGTCCCCTCCAAAAAACACAGTGAGGTCCTAACCCCTCGGTACCTGTGAATGTGGCCTTATTTGAAAAACAGGATCTTTGCAGATGTAATCACATTAAGATGAAGGCATTGTAGTGGGTCCTAATCCAATATAACTAGTACACTTTTAAACGGGTGAAGTTTGGACACAGACACATAAGGGAATGCCATGTGAAGTCAGAGACATACAGAGAGAATACTAAGTAAAGACAGAGATTGGAGTCATACTGTCACAAGTCAAGGAACACCTGGGTACTTCTAAAAGCTGAAAGAGGCAAGAAGGGATTTTCCCCTGGAGACTTCAGAGGGAAAGTGGCCCATCCAGTCCCTTGACTTTGGACTTCTTGCCTCCAGAACTGTGAGAGAATAAATTTCTTTTTTATTTTTCACTTTTATTTTAGGCTCTGGAGTACATGGGCAGGTTTGTTATATGGGTAGACTTGTGCCATGGGGGCTTATTGTACAGATTATTTTATCACCCAGGTACTAAGCCTAGTACCCAGTTGTTTTTTTCTGTTCCTCTCCCTCCTCTCACTCTCCACTCTCAAATAGGTCCCCGTGTCTGTTGTTCCTTTCTGTGCTCATATGTTCTCATCATTTAGCTCCCACTTACAAGTGATGACATGCGGTATTTGGTTTTCTGTTCCTGCATTACTTTGCTAAGGATGTTGGCCTCCAGCTCATCCATGTTCCTGCAAACAACATGATCTCATTCTTTTTTTATGGCTATGTAGCATTCCACAGTGTATATGTACCACCTTTTCTTTATCCAGTTTACCAATGATGGGCATTTAGCTTGATTCCATGTCTTTACTATTGTGAACAGTGCTGTAATGAGCAAACACGTACATGTGTTTTTATGGTAGAACAACTTATATTCCTTTGGGTATATATCCAGTAATGGGATTGCTGGGTCAAATGGTATTACTGTTTTTAGCTCTTTGAGGAATTGCCACACTGCTTTCCACAATGATTGAACTAATGTACACTCCCACCAGCAGTGTATAAGCATTCCCTTTTCTCTACAACCTCGCCAGCATCTGTTATTTTTTGACTTTTTAGTAATAGCCATTCTGACTGGTGTGAGATGGTTATCTCATGGGGGTTTTGATTTGAATTAAGAGAATAAGTTTCTGTAGTTTCAACATGCCCAGTTAATGATACTTTATTACAGCAGCCCTAAGGACCAATATTGTGGAATATACAAGTCTTCAGACATAAATGACTATGGTAAAAAGTGAGTGCTCAAGATTCTAAAGGTGGTATAAAAAATGTGAGGAAGCCTCAGAATTGGGAATCAGAAAAAAGTTTCTTGGGCAGAGACACAAGATCTAGACACACAGGAATGATAAAATTCCTGATCTAGACATCTGGAAATAGGGTGCAGGGCATTCTAGATGGAAGGAAGAGGATGTGCATTTGCTTAGATGTTTGATAGCAAAGAGGGGAAGCATAGTGTGGTAATGGAAAAGGAGAACTGAACAGGTAAGCAAGAAGGAATGTGGGACTAGATGACAGGTGTAGAGTTTCAATGTTAGGCTGAGGATTTGGGTCTTGGCGAAATAATCATTGAAGGCTTTGAAGAGATTAGTGGCAACGCCAATACTCTGTTTTAATGAAAATACGTGATCACTTTTATATAGATAGGTTGAAGAAGGGAGAGATTTGGAGGCAAGAACACCAGTTAATAAGCTACCACCATAGTCCAGAATACAGGCAATGAGAAAATTGACTAGGGTAGTTGTAACAATAATTGAAAGGGAATGAAATGTGAATGAGAATAGCACAGAGATACCATAGCTATCACTGAACAACTAATTGGACTTGGGAGATGAAATATAGATAGATAGGTGTTACATCTGTTATCCCTTTCCATAATAATCCAATGTAACACAAATTACAAAACTTTGGTGACATACAACAATAAGAATTTATTTTTTGCTCATGTGTCTATGAGTTGGCGGGATAAGTCAGCTCCCTGAGTTGGGCTGTGGAAACGAGGTGCTCACTCAGGAATCTGCTTATCTTGGAGGGGCTCTAGACTATGTATGGAGCCCTATCTGGGACAGCAGGTCTGACTCTGCTCTTTCTAGTCTCTCAACCTCCAGCAGGCTGATGCAGACATATCCTAGTAGTGAAGGCAAAAAAGCAGGAGTGTGAGTAAAAAGGCACAGAGTGCTTCTAATTCTATGTAGCATATTTGGTCTCATTAGTCAAAGCAAATTATGGGATGAAGCTCTGGGTCAGAGTGGGAAGGGACTACAAAGTGAAGGAGTCAAGGATGATTTCAAAATTTTGTGTCTTCCTTCAAAACTCAGTTCAAGCATCACTTCTGTAAAATCATGCCCACAGCTTATCTAGGGTCTCACTGCTTCTTTTGCATGTTTGCAATATATAAATGATCATATATTACACTTGTCCATTTGTGTGTCACAGAGACCATACTGCTCTGCAGTCCAAAGGTCTAGGTTCAAATGCCAGCTCTACCCCTTACTAGTTATGTGATTAGTTCTTCTTGTGTCTCTATCTGTAGAATGGACATAAAAGCATTGCCAACCACATGGGTCATTGTGTGCATGACACAAAGTAATGTGTGAAAAGCCTAAGGAATATGGATGATTATTATGACTATGTGTTTTTATTTTCATTGATACATACTTTGTGCCGTGCTTAACACATAAAAGTCATTTTTTAAAAGACTTGAAGAAATGAATGGAGGAATAGGCAGATGAAATGTATGGGATGAAGCAGGTGATACTGAACATGAAACACAGCAGAGGGATATTTGATTGGATGGGCACTAAACAGGCAGAAGGAGATGGAATTAAGAGAATCAGAGAAAAGGCTGGCCTTGAGTGAGGAAGAACATTTTTGCCTGAGCTAGCATGTTTATTTTGAAAACTCTTTGAATATCCAGCATTTTAATTAATTGCAGTTATATTTTTGGTTTTTGATTTTTTTTTCGCTGTTTTAATATGGTTTATGGTATAGAGTGTACATCAAGTGGTACTTTCTCTGGGTCAGTTACGATCAAGGAAACCCAGTCTATCCCACCAGATAACATGTTGTTTTAATTTCTAAATGTAATGAGCTGCAGGAGATATTTATCAAGTTCACTTAATGTTTCTTAATAAACATGCCTAATTTAAAATGTAAAGAAAATAATTTTTTTCCAAGATATTAAAATATTTCAGCCTTCTAAATCTGTACAGCAGATTTCACAAAACACAATGCAATAATTACTTTGCTTGATTTGTTGAAACAGACATTTTCTTGACTTGACCATTGGAGCATAAGTATATTTATTCCCCATGTAATGAGGCCACAATGCTTATAACTAGGTGAGAAGTTAATTAAGAGCAATACTCCCGATAATAGTCTGCTAGGAGCAATAAAATTTAACACAGCACGTAACAGTTGAGGTACATGTATTAAAACACAGTATCTAAGAGGAAAAAAACCTACTACCTATTATCCAGGAAAGGAGCACTAAGTGAATGGGAAGCCATGTTGAACTTTCATCAGCTTCCTACTTTAGAAAAGAATTCCTATTAGAGTTAAATGTGTGATATTTGACAATCACAGAATAATGGAAGCTACAGTTGGATAGGAACGTAAAGTGTCCCATCATTTCTCTGATAGTGTTAGGGCAGCCAGGCAATTTTTCCCAAGGACATGAAGAGAAAAAGCCAAGTAAGATTGTGCTAGTTGATTGTTGTAAGGCCAGCACCCCAACACTACCTTGTGCTCAGTAAGTATTTAGAAAATATTTAAGTAAATAATTGACAAAACCTATGTATTAAAATCAAATATTAATATTAAAATGTATTTCTGTTGAAAAATTGAAGAGTTATAAAGAATATGTAATATGCTATCTTTTAATCAAGAAGAGATTATTTCTCTAACTCAATATTTATCTCAATGATGCTTTAGGAAATAAGCTAAAATAGGAAGTGCAAAAGTGAATTTAAGGAGAATTAGTTTGCCTCCAATGAAAGATCATTTTAAGTAAGTTCACAAACAGTGGAGATGAAGAATTTTATATTACATAGTGAAAAGAAATCAACTAGCCCTTAGCCTTGAAAATTGAAACTAAGAATTATGAAAATGAGTTGATTTAGATCATATCTCTACAATCATGTTATAATACAAATTTTGCAATAGTTTTTAGACCAAATCAGAAATGAATCATTGATTTGTGGGAGGAATATTTTTCTAAGAAAATTGTGTTATAGCACATTATTCCCTTCAAATTTGAACTTCATATTACAGACGCCAACAGGCTCATTTTTGTTTCCTAGACTCATCTCTTCATCTTATCATTCTTAAATCGTTGCCTATTTTTTATAGGATGTATCAGTCATTTAATTTTATTTTATTATTTTTTGTGGGTACATAGTAGGTATATATACTTATGGGTTACATAAGATATTTTGATACAGGCATACCATGCATACTAATCACATCAGGGTAAATGGGGTATCCATCACGTCAAGCATTTATCTCTACTTTGTGTCACAAACAATCCAATTATACTATTTTAGTTACTTTTAAATGTACAATAAATTATTATTGACTGTAGTCATCTTGTGCTATTAAATACTAGATGTTATTCATTCTACTTAACTATATTTTTGTAACCATTAACCATCCACATCACACCTCCCCAACTACTCTTCTACTCTCTATCTCTATGAGTTCAATTGTTTTAATTGTTAGATCCAACAAGTAAGTGAGAACATACAAAGTTTGTCTTTCTTTGCTGGGATTGTTTCACTTAACTTAATGACCTTCAGTTGCATCATGTTGTTGCAAATGACAGAATCTCATTCTTTTTTTATGGCTGAATAGTACTTGATTTTGTGTATGTACCACATTTTCTTTATCCATTCATCTGTTGATGGACATTTAAGTTGCTTTCAAATCTTGCCTATTGTGAATAGTGCTGAAATAAACATGGGAGTGCACATATCTCTTTGATATACTGATTTTCTTCTTTTTGGTTATATATCTAGCATTGGGATTGCTGGATCATATGGTAATTCTATTTTCAGTTTTTAGTGGAATCTCCAAACTATTCTCCATGTGGTTGTATTAACCTACATTCCCACCAACTGTGTACAAGGGGTCCCTTTTCTCGACATCCTCGCCAGCATTTGTTAGTAACTGTCTTTGGATAAAAGTCATATTAACTCGGGTGTGATGATACCTCATTGTAGTTTTGATTTGCATTTCTCATCTAATGATCAATGATGCTGAGAACCTTTTCATATATGTTTGCCATTTGTATGTCTTCTTTTGAGAAATGTCTGTTCAGATCTTTTGTCCATTTTTAAATCAAATTATTAGATTTTTTTCTGTAGAGATGTATATATTCTAGTTATGAACCCTTTGTCAAATGGATAGTTTGCAAATATTTTCTCCCATTCTGTGGGTTGTCTTTTCATTTTGTTGATTGCTTCCTTTGCTGTGCAGAAGCTTTTTAACCTGATGTAATCTCATCAATGCTGTATAATTTTTATTGTAGAAACATTTCACTTCTTTGGTTAATTCCTAGCTATATTACTTAATTTGTAGATATTGCAAATGAGATTGCTCTCTTGATTTGATTGTCATATTGTTCACTATTGACATACAGAAATGCTACTGATTTATGTGTGTTAATTTTGTATCTTGTAACTTTACTGAATTTATCAGTTTTAACAGTTTTTTGGTGGAGTCTTTATGTTGTTTCAAATAAATATAAAATCATATCATATGCAAACAAGGATGATTTGTCTTCCTTTCCAATTTGTAGACTTTTTGCTTCTTTCTCTAATTGATGTAGCTAGGACTTCCACTACCATGTTAAATAACAGTGGTGAAAGTGGCCATCCTTGTCATGTTCTAGATCTCAGAGGAAAGGCTTTCACTTGGTCCCCATTTAATATGATACTAGTTGTGGGTCTGTCATATATAGTTTTTATTGTATTGGGGTATATCCTTTCTATATCTATTTTTAGGGTTTTTAACATGAAGGGATGTTAATCAAATGCTTGTGTAGCATTAATTGAAATGATCATATGGTTCTGCCCTTCATTCTGTTATGATGTATCATATTGATTGATTTGTGTATGTTGAAACACCCTTGCATCCCTGGAATAAAAGAATGATCTTCTTAATGTGCTGTTAAATTCAGTTTGCTAGTATTTGTTAAGGATTTTTGTATCCATATACATCAGGGATGTTGGACTGTAGTTTTCTCTTTGTTTATGTGCCTTTGTCTGGTTTTAGTATCAGTGTAATACTAGCCTGATAGAATAACATTGTAAGTACTCACTTCTCTTCTATTTTTTTTTTTTTTTGAATAGTTTTGAGTACAGTTAGAATTAGTTCTTCTATAGATATTTGGTAAAATTCAGCAGTGAAGCCATCAGGTCCTGGACTTTTCTTTGCTGAGAGACATTTTATTATGGTTTCGCTCTCATTACTTGCTATTGATCAGTTCAGGTTTTGGATTTCTTCATGGTTCAATCATGGTAGGTTATATGTGTCTAGGAATTTATCTATTTTTTTCCGGGTTTTCCCATTTATTGGCATATAGTTGCTCATAGTATCCTTTAATGATCCTTCAAATTTCTGCCCTAGAGATTATAATGTCTATCTTTTCATGTTTGATTTTATTTATTTTGGTCTTCTCTTTTCTTAGTTACTCTGGCTAAAGGTTTGTTCATTTTATCTTTTTTTAAAAAAAACAGCTTTTCATTTCATTCATCTGTTATGTTGTTTACTTTGTTTCCATTTAATTTATTTCTGCTCTGCTATCTATGATTTCTTTTCTTCTGCTTATTTTGGGTTTGGTTTGTTCTTGCTTTTCTAGTTCATTAAGTTGAATCCTTGGGTTGTTTATCTGAAGGTTTTCTACTTTTTGCTTGTAAGTTTTTATAGCTACTAACTTTCCTTTTAGGACTGCTTTCCCTGTATCCCATTGGTTTGGGTATGTTATGTTTCCATTACCATTTGTTTCAAGGAATTTTTTGCTTTCCTTCTTAATTGTTTTATTGGTCCACTGGTCATTCAGGAACATATTGTTTAATTTCCATGTGTTTGTACGGTTTCAAAAAATCCTTTTGTTATTCATTTCCAGTTTTATTCCATTGAGGTCAGAGAGGATACTTGATATAATATCAAGGTTTTTGAATTTTTTAGGCTATTTAGTGGCCTAAAATATGGCATATTCTTGAGAGGGATCCATGTGCTGAGAAGAAGAATGTGTATTCTGCAGCCACTGGATGAAATGTTCTGTAAATATCTATTAGGTCAATTTTGTGTATAGTGCAGAATAAGTCCAATTTTTTATTAATTTTCTGTCTGGATGATTTGTCTAATGTTGAAAGTGTGGTGCTAAAGTCTCTTGCTATTTGTATATTGGTATCTATTTCTCTCTTTAGTTGTAATAATATTTCATTTATATGTCTGGATGTCTATATATTTACCATTGTTATATCCTCTTGCTGAGTTGACCCCTTTATTATTGTATGATGATCTTCTTTGTCTCTTCTGACAATTTTTGTCATGAAATCTTTTTTTGTCTGATATAAGTATAGGAACTCCTGTTCTTTTTTTGGTTTCCATTTGCATAGAATATCTTTCTCCATCCCTTTATTTTTAGTCTATGTGTGTCTTTATTGGTGAAGTGTTTTTCCTGTAGGTGACAGATCATTGGGTCTTTTTTTTTTTCTCTCCATTCAGCCACACTATGTGTTTTGACTGTGAGTTTAGTCCATTTAAATTCAATGTTATTAGTAATAAGGGCTTACTCCTAGCATTTCATTATTTGTTTTGTGGTTGTTTTGTGACCTTCTCTTTCTTCTTTCCTTCCTTCCTATCTTCTTTTTAGTGATGGTGATTTTGTCTGATGGCGTATTTTGATTTCTTGCTTTTTATTTTTGGGTATCAACTGTATATTTTGTTGATTTGGGTTACCATGAGGCTTGCCAATGATTTTTTTTTTTTTTTTTTTTTTTTTTTTGAGCAGAGTCCTGCTCTGTCACCCAGGCTGGAGTACAGTGTCATGATCTCGGCTCACTGCAACCTCTGCCTCCCAGATTCAAGCAGTTATCCTGCCTCAGTGTCCTGGGTAGCTGCGATTACATGCATGTGCCACCACTGCCAGCTAATTTTTGTATTTTTGGTAGAGATGGGGTTTTACTATGTTGGCCAGGCTGGTCTCGAACTCCTAACTTCAAGTGATCTGCCTGCCTCAGCCTCCCAAAGTGCTGGAATTACAGGCGTGAGCCACTATGCCCAGCGCAAATGATATTCTATAACCAATTATTTTAAACTGATGACAGTTTAACACTGATTGCATGAATAACAAACAAGCAAAGAGAAAACTATTAAAAACTACACTTTGTCTTCATTCTACTATTTTTTAACTTTTTGTTGTTTTTAGTTATATCTTATAGTAAATAAGACATATGTCTTGAAAAGTTGTAGTTATTGTTTTTTGACCTTTAGTCTTTCTGCTCAACATATGAGTAGCTTGCAAGCCACAATTACAGTGTTACAATATTCTGTGTATTTACTATTACCAGCGAGTTTTGGACATTCAGATGATGTCATATTGCTTATTAACATCCTTTTCCTTCAGAATGAGGTACTTACTCCCTTCAGCATTTCTTGTAGGACAAGTCTGGTGTTGATGAAATCCCTCAGCTTTCATTTGTATGGGAAGGTATTTCTCCTTCATATTTGAAGGATATTTTTACTAGATATACTATTCTAGGATAAAAGTTTTTTTTTCCTTCAGCACTTTTTGTCATGCAACTCTCTCTTGGCCTGTAAGGTTTCTACTGAGAAATCTGCTGCTAGATGTATTGGGACTCCATTGTGTGTTACTTATTTATTTTCTCTTGCTGTTTTTAGGATCCTTTCTTTATCCTTCAGCTTTAGGAGTTTGATTATTAAATGTCTTGAGGTAGTCTGATTGGGTTAGATCTGCTTGGTGTTCTATAACTTTCTTGTACTTAAATATTGATATCTGTCTCTAGGTTATCATAACAGAAGTCCTCTGTTATGATCCTTTTCAGTGAACTTTCTACCCCTTTCTGTGTCTCTACCTCTTCTTTAAGGCCAATAACTTAGATTTTCCCTTTTGAGGCTATCTTCTAGATGGCATTGCCATCTAGGCATGCTTCATTCTTTTTTACTCTTTTATCTTTTGCTTCCTCTGACTGTATTTTCAAATAGGTATGTTTAAGATTACTAATTCTTTATTCTGCTTGATCAGTTTTGCTGGTATGAGATTCTGATGCATTCTTCAATATGTCAATTACATTTTTCAACTCCAGAATTCCCGCTTGATTCTTTTCAGTAATTTCAATCTCTTTGTTAAATATATCTGATAGAATCCTGAGTTCTTTCTCTGTGTTATCTTGAATTTTGTTGAGTTTCCTCAAAAAAGATATTTGAATTCTCTCTCTGAAAGGTCACATATCTCTGTCTCTCCACAATTTGTCACTGGTGCCTTATTTAGTTGGTTTGGATAGGTCATGTTTTCCTGGATGAGCTGATGCTTGTGTAAGTTCATGTCTGTGTATTGTAGAGTTAGGTATTTATTGTAGTCTCTGAAGTCTGGGCTTGTTTGTACCCATCCTTCTTAGGAAGGCTTTCCAGGAATTCAGAGACCTGGGTGTTGTGATCTAAGTTTCTGGTCACTGCAGCTGTATCTGCATTAGGGGCACACCAAGCCCAGTAATGCTGTGGTTCTTGTTGACTCATAGAGGTACCAACTTGGTGGTCTTGGATAAGAGCTGGAAGAATTCTTTGGATTACCAGGCAGAGACTCTTGTTCTCTTCTCTTACTTTTTCCCAAAGAAACTGAGTCTCTTTCTCTGTGCTGAGCTGCCTGGAGCTGTGAGAGGAGTGACAGAAGCACCTCTGTGGGCACCATCATTGAGCCTGCTATAGGTCAGACCTGAAGCCAGCACGGCATTGGGTCTTGCCCAAGGCTCACAGTAATCACTACCTGATTATCACCTATTTTCACTCAAGACGCTAGGGCTCTATAATCAGCAGGTGGCAAAGACAGCCAGGCTTGTGCCCTTCCTTTTATGATGATGAGTTCCCCCTTGGTCCCTGATGGGTTCAGAGATGTCATCCAAGAACCAGGGTCTGCAGTTGGAAACCTTAATTCTTGACTACCAGAGTCAAAACCTACCTAATGCTCCATTCTGCTGCAGTTGAGCTGGGACCCGGGCCACAAGACAAATTCCTTCCTACTCTTCCCCTCCCTTTCCACAAGCAGAGGAATCTCTCCCCATGGCCACCACCAGCCCAGGCCCGTGGTAAGTATTGCCTGGCTACCGCTAATGTTCACTCCAGGCCCAAGAGCTCTTCAGTCAGCTTGTGCCAGGCCTGGGACTCTCCCATCAGGGCAGTGTGTTCCCCTCTGGCTCAGGGCAGGTCCAGAAATGCCATCCAAAAGCCAAGCCCTGGAATCAGGGCCTCCAAGAGCCCACTGTGGCAGAGCTGGTACCGAAGCTGCAAAACAGAGTCCCCTTTAGTCTTCCCTCTCCTTTTCTTAAGCAGAAAGAGGCCTAAATTATTATCTATTGAAAGCCCCTCACATATAAATCTTGTTGCTTTTCTCCTCTGACCTAAGCTTCCACAGCCTCATGTTTGTTTTATTGGCTGTGTATGAGATTCAAACAGTTCTCTCAGGTCACTTTTATAAATCTTGAATCTTTTGTACTTTTAGTCATCAATCAAACTGAATTATACAATTGAACAGCATAAGCAACTGATAATCTTCAAAGCACTGATTGACAAAGATGTTGCCTGACACCACTATTGGTACTACAAAAGAAGGGATGTTTGAATGGGCATTAATTTTATGGTGCTTAGTTACTAATTAATACTTTTTTATTTGTATGGTTTGTGTTCCTAAACCAAACATAGCTGTCTATCTTCAGGCAATCAATATAATAGATAAATAATATTATTCATTTTGAGTACCTTATCTGAATAGCAGTTAGGGGATTCATTGGCTGTGTACAAAATATCAGTAGGCATTAGATTCAAATGGGATTTTCTGAGAAATATTACTGTTTGGATCATCTTAGAAACTCCTAATTTCAGCTTACCTGCTCCTCTAAGAGCCTCTATTCAACATATATAAGTACAACTCTCTAAAGCCTGTTATCCCTACCACACCTGACTTCATCAGATTCACTCATCAAAATAGTCTTTTATGAAAAGTCACCACTGTTTCATTTAAACCAAGTGTGAAGGCCATAGGAAAAAAAACCATATATTACGGTTGTTTTACATAGTTGGGGTATAAGTGTTTTTTTGTTGGGTTTAATAATAACTTTAAGAAGTTAAAGTATGTGATATTTCTTCCATCAGACTAAAAATAAGGCCTTTTCCGCCTATCTTCAGTTCAGTTCTGATTTCATTTTCTAAAAGTTTGAAAGTGAACTCAGGAAGAGATATATATTCACTGAGACTACTTTTTAGGGCTAGATAAAAGTTAAATGCATAGTTACTGCTGAATATACAAAATTACGCAAATTAACTTCCTACCCAAAGCCATAGTTAAAAAATGACAGGTTAATTGCTTAATGGTAGAAATTATAAGCCTTCAACTATCTTAAATGACTACCTACAAATATTATGACTTAATTTATTATATCCAAAACAAGCACAGACTACAAGTTAAATGAAATAACCTTTCCCTCTTCCTTACATAACTTATGTGGTTATATATCATACAGAGAATGATAACATTAGAAGAATGTTATCAATGTATTCAAACTCTAAGAACCATAATTCTAACAGTCAGAAAGGCAAAGTCCTGTGATTCTTCTATATTCAGTAGGGGGAAACTATTTTCTGATCAGTTTATTTTATAACAATTTTGATAGTACAGTTTCATTTGTTTTCTAACATAAATTTTCTGAAAGTCTTACAAAATTAGTATCCATACTGTAAAATTGTTGACTCTACACATAACATTTTTATATCAGCAATACTATTTATAGCCATTCTTGTCAGTGTGAAAAACGAGTCTCTTAATTCAACTTAATTTGCTGCAATCCAAAAGTACTTATTGAGCAACAGACCCCAGGGTAGCAATTGTGAAGATTCAGAAGGTTATAAGATTTATTTGCTCCTTTAATTAGATTATAATCCTGTGGCACAGATAACATTTACCAATATGAAAATATCTCAGACTTAAGAAATAAATTAAAGTTGTTTCAAAATTGTGTGACTTCCATAGACAGCTACTCGAGTGTTCCTGACTTTTTGGAATTCCCTTTCCTTTAATATTAAATATATAGCATTGCTTCAGTCTCATGTACTATAAAAAAACCAATAACCACTCCAATACCTGAGAATTATTGGTGAGACATTTCTCCTAGTTTCCTCTTGCTACATTTTCTGATTCTGCTCTTTCACTGTTCACACTCGGCATCTCACCTCCTCAGCCACTGCCTGTGGTTGGCAAACCTGTGCTCCCATTGGCCACGACTGATTCCTTCGCTCCTCCAGAATACCAAAGACACAGGGCAGCTGTGTGTAACAGAATTTCACTGAGGATTTGAGATAGTAGAAGGTGGGGTTACAACATAGGACAGCCTTCAATTTCAAACTAAATGTTTATACTCTTCAGTTAGTCCTAAGCATGAGTAACTTCTCATTGTCCACTCTTCCCTAAAGCTATTGAATTAGCTACATTTTCTCAAACTCTCTCTCACCTCTTCTTCTCCAGTTCCTACAAGTTTTCTACTCTCTCTTATCCAGGACATCAGATAATCTCAATTTCTACCCTTTAATTTTGAAGATCAATTTGGCACTCTTGTAAAGGGTTCATCTCCCAAGGAATCCTTATTTTCCTAAAAAAACAAGAATCATCTCTCCTAATGTAATAATGCCACTTGCCTAGTATGTGAAAGTGGTTGTAGTCAGTTCGTGTTTTATACAGAATTTTTTAAATGATCATATTACATGAACAAGTGAGAATCAGTAAGAGAGAGCTCTCTGCAGGTTGGACTTGTCAATCAGGCTTCGTGAACGATAATGGTAATTAGGGTAGACCAAAGGGTCCTTAGCATTTCAACAGATTGAAAAGAAACAGGAAGATATTACATGATAGCAGAACAGAAAAAAGAAGGGTTGGGATGTGGAATTGTGCCTGATTATGTAGGAGAAGGAGAGAAGAGTTGCTTGACTAGAATTGCGACATGGTGAGTAGTACAATAGGAGCTCAGAGAAATGGTTTGTAACCAATTATAGGATAACTAGAGAGGACAAAAGGAGTTTAGATTTGGAACAATAGAAAACAAGAGATAGATGCTTTTCAGGATTCTTTAACAGAAGTGAGAAATGGTAAAATAAATATTTGGAGAAGAATAATCTGGTGATATAATAAGAGATACGTTGATGAAATAAAAGGCTGGAGGCAGAGAAATTAGTTTCTATGATTTGACAGTAACTGGGAAGGGCACTGAGGAAATGAGTGAGCCTTATGACACAGGAAGGGAGGACGGTGGTGGGAACTGAGAGCTAATGCAAAGGACCCACCATGTTCAGGCTCAAGGCTGCTGATCATCAACACGACCCCCGACATATTTAGTGATACCTGGGACCCAGAGGTGAATAGGGGAGGAGAAGAAATCTTCCTTCTGTACGGCTGGGGTCATGCCATGAGCTAGATTTAGTGGTAATTTTCCACCTCATCTGTCTTTTGAGACATCATTTGTACCTATCAAGACTTACGTACTACTGTTTACTAATACAGTTATGAAAAATTTTTAAATATTTAAATATCTTAATCTTTTACAAATTATTTTTGTTGCTTTTTATAACAAAGTTAACCAATGTTTAAAAGGAATAAATGGTAAAAAAGGATATAGGATAAAAACATCAATCATCTACTATCTACAAATATACCCTGCTAACATTCTGCAGTTAAATGTACTGTATTTTAACAAATTAACATATAACATATTAAAGTCAGTTTTGTCTTGGGCCTAGTCCATATCACGTTTCATATTATGTTTTCTATAAAGGTTTTAAAAATAGAACAGTTATTAAGTTTTCTGCATTGTTTTCTCTCATTTAAAATAATAAAGAAAATGAACACTTGGTATTAGTATTGACAGGGTAGAATGGTTAAAATAAGGAAGCTGACAAAATAATGCACATTTCTCAAAAAGAGCCCCATTAACAGAAATGTGTCTCAGGTTTCGATTCCATTCATTTTGGCCCATGACATTAGCTGTCTCAGAAACATCATATTTGCAAATCACTCATGTTTAATAAAGACAGGCATTGTGCAAGTACTGAAGCTGAGGAAGATATCTTGCATTCTGAGTTTACACTGGCCCCAAGATCCACAAAGTATTTGCTTTTTAGGCACTAGCCATTTGAAGAGTGGTTTTCTTTCTGCCACTTATGGCAGCCAAGAATGAAAAAATACAGTAAAATACATTATTTGAAGCCAAAGACAAAGCAGAATGCTCTCAGATGCCATTTATTTTACTTAATAACTCTAGCCATAGAAAACTCAGCAAATCCTATAGAGAGCTATTTTTTTTACAATTGAGAACTATTTTCTGTCCATAAATGATGACATATGTATCAAGAAGAAAAAATGACTTGCCATTATCTCCTTAGGGCTCTAAACATAGCTAGTAGTAAATTTTAAACTCTGTTATAAGTTTGCAATGTTTTTGATACATAGCAGTTTAGCCATAGCTTTTCTGGGCTTACATCTGACAACAAAATATATTTCCTATTTAGTAGGAAAGTTTTGTAGACCTTCACTACTCCCTGGAAAATAAGATGTCTAGGAAGAAAGAATGAGCTAACCTGGTACAATTATGTGGGGTTTTGGAGATGAGATCTGGTCCATATTTGTCAATGACCAGTGTGTTGACCTTGGGAAGGTTATTTAATCTCTCTATATTTGAACTTGATGCTAATATACTTTCAAGCATCCTTCACATTAGCCAAGTCATTACTTAATATGGAATACTAGAAGAAAGCAAACTAACAATGATTAAGCAGACAGTGTTGAAAAGACTGTTTACATATTAAGCAAAATTATCCACCCATCACAGAGGGGGGAGCCAAGGTGCCCAGTCATTCCATAGGATCACTTCATTTTGCACATTTGCAAATAGATTCCCAGTGATCAAGCAACAAAACAGAACAGTACATACCTTTGACATTTTCAGTAGCCAAAAATGCTTAGGAGCAATTTTAACTAGAAATGGTATGAATAAATTGTTTCAAGGACAATGTCATATTAGAAGAGAGGTCAAAGTAATGTACATATAGTTCTACGTGACTATCTATTGATGCTTTAATATTAAAAAGAACTTTCAAGGCATTATCCTCAGCCTTCTGTTTCCTCCTTACCTTCCCTTGAAGGGTTTATGACTCTAACACGTTGGGCTATTGCAGTACTTTTATTTCTATGGGTTGAAGAAAGCAATAGTCCTAGAACATATTAAAAACGGGGAAAGTAGAGGATAGGAAGAAAGAAGCAATTACAGATTTGTCATTAAAGTTTCCTAAATAACCAGAGAAATGACCAGAGAAATAATTTCCAGAATCTGAAAATAGTCTAGTGACCCAAATAGGTAGGTCTGCCCTTTCCAAGTTCTGTGACTTCTAGTGTAGTTCTTATAAGTTCAAGTTGCTACTCTCAGACAATACCACTATCCTGAGTTGTACCAAATAAATGTAAAAGTTGAAAAGAAGCCTCCTTGGTTGTTCATACCTTCTGAAAGAAAACAAAAATTAGGTCATCAGAGAGAGATATGTCTTCTACTCTTGCTTTATCTTTAGATAAGCAACACATATTTGTGGAGCACCCATTAGATACCTCCTAGTGCTGTGCTTGGCCCTGCTGGGGAAAAAACGAAGATATGTCAGATCTCTTTCTTTAAGAGATTTCATTTAATTCAAGATGAAAGATAAAAATATATCACAGAGCCTGCCTATCAAAGTGAGGTTCAGTGGGCCAGCAGCACTGGAATCGTCTGAGGTTGTTAGAAATGTGGAATTCCAGACCTTACTCCAGGCCTAATGAAGTGGAATCTGCATTTTAACAACCATCCCCAGGTGATACATATGCACATTAAAGTTTGAGAAGCAATGACAAATACAGCAATATTTTCTCCCTCTCCAAATCTATGTCCCACAGTTATATATGGTCACGGGCCCAACTACATGCCAAGACTATTAATGTGCATGCTCATGGAAGACAGGGAATCACTTAAATAAAATTTGCTCAAATGTATCTAATATACATTAGACAATCTTAGCAAAGAGACTGTTTATTTTTTAATGCTACTGTAGTACAAAAAAAAAAAAAAAAAAAAAGACTGTTTTATTTAGTGTGCTATTTGTAGACTTCCAAAAGGTAACAATGATTTTGTTAAAGGGGGACAATATCTACTATCTGAAATATCTTTAGTTTACAAGGCTATGAAGATAGCACCAGAGGTTATCCAATTCTATTTATTAAAGATTTTGTGATTTAGTTATTAAAGATTCTTGTCTCTTTATCCTTTTTCTGGAACTAGCATATCTCTAGGATATGTCAACAAAAAGAGATACCAGCTAGTGAAGGATTTTACTCAAAATTTGACGTTTAAGTTTATGTGTAAGAATAAGAAAGTAGCGGGCTGAACTGTGGAAGGTTAAAGCATGTAGGTTAAGTATATCATAAGTACTATAATATCAAAGCATTTTTATATTTAAAAGTTATTTGAAATCAATGACAGACCATTTCTGTACTCAATAAAGAATAAACTTGAAATCAGTTTAAAAGTGATGAGTGATATCAGTATAAAATGTACATTTGCTTTGTATCACTGAACCATGAAGCAAATACCTAAGAATTCTTAATGATGACTAAATTGCTCTTCACCGTACTGATTACACGTTGTACTATATTGTGCAATTAGGTTGATGTATAATTATACATTACATTCACATTACTATTTTTATACATTTATTCTTTATTCTTTTAGATCCCTTAAAGAATCAATGACATTCCTTGAAGTTAAAATAGATTTCATTTACATTAATGAAGATTTTGATTAGTTAATGGAAAATAATTCTATGCAAGTTCTTGTATTGAATTACCCTTTGCAATTTTTTCACATGACTTTCTACTCTTTGTTTGATATTAGCAATTGTGGTGTGAAATGCAGTATGAAAGAAGAAGAAAGGTGTTCTTACTTTCTTTTTTCTAACTCCTTTTAAATCAAAGTTATAATTTCTGAACATCACATTTGGGTCAGGCTCAGTGGTTCACACCTATAATCCCAGCACTTTAGAAGGCCGAGGCAGGCGGATCGCTTGAGCCATGGAGTTCAAGACTAGCCTGGGCAACATGGTAAAGCTCCATCTCTACTAAAAATATTTTTTTAAAAAATAGTGGAGCATGGTGGCATACACCTGTCATCCTAGCTACTTGGGAGGCTGAGGTGGGAGGATCACTCGAACCCAGTAGGTGGAGGCTGCAGTGAGCCATGATCATGCCACTGCACTTCAGCCTGGGTGACAGAGCAAGATCCTGTCTCAAAAATAAAATAAAACCATGTGTTGTCATTGAAGAATGATTCTTTTTCCTCTTTTACGGACATCAGTTCACAATAGTGATGAAATCTTACCATTAACTATGAGAAATAAATATAGCTATGATCCTAAAATAAACTTAAAGTATACTTACATCCCTCTAGATATGTAAAAGGGAATATACATTTGTGAGAACACTGCAAAGGCATGTGCTTCCATCCAAGATGTTTGTCTTGCTTATTCTGATGCTCTAGGATACAGGTTAAGAGATTGAAAAGGTAGGAATATAAATAGCCAATGCATTCTCAGACTAGAGGATTTGTGCTATTGTTCTCTTTGTTTGGTTTTGTTTTTAAATAAGGAAATTGTCACTACCTCTAAAGTATTAGGTGGTTCTAAAATGCAAACACTTTGGAAAATAAATATAAACATGTAAGTATATTATAAGGAGAAATACAAAATACATATAAAAATTTGTTTTAATTTTTATCACTTAAAATGCCAAAACATTAGGAATATTTGTTCCAGAATATAAAAGTTCTGATTTGTCATATACCTTAATTAGATACAAAACTCTTTGTCCTAAAACAAACACATTTGTTATAAAAATATTATTTCAATTTCACTTCTAGTAGGAATGTCTTATAATTTGAGACACATAAAAAATAATTTTACTCATATGCATGAAAGAATCAATATCCCATCTTTTTCAGTATGAGGTAGCCAGTTTTGTGGGACAGCCCCATAAAGACTTATGGAGATGATTTTTCAAGTTTTATACTGAAATGTATACATTGGACAATGCCAATTTTATTAGAATGAAATAAAAAATTGGAAAGGAAAGACAAAAACTATTCCAACAGCCCTCTGCAATGAGGCCAGGATCAGGATAGAAGAAAATTATTAGAATTACAGGTTTCATACTAAAGTTTCTCTGTTCAGTTTCTTGATGTTTATTCAGCAATCACAGCCAAGATTTTCCCTTACATAATGTTTTGTGAGTGGATATCTGAATCATCATGGAATGGTTACATATTTTTTAAAACAGTGCCCTGCCATTAAAGACTTCTATAATGATGGGTAAGGAAAATGGCATTATGAAAACATAATGATTACCCATGTGGAGCCACAAGATGCTTCACCTGCTTTACAGAGCTCAGAGTAAATTTTCTGCAAAACTATCGCAATGTCACAGACAGAATTTTGCTAATATTCTGATTATGTTAGTTAAATATCATGTTTGTGTTCCAATCCACTCAAACATATGATAAGTGGTATGTGATACCCCCTTGTCTTATAGTGTGTTGTATGAAAGGATCTTTCCTGGAATACAAACTAAATGGTATTGCCTTCTTCACAATTCTGTTAATTTCAGAGTATATTATTAAATATACACAAGTGCCTACTATGTGAGTAGTACAAGGCACTGTGTTAGGTTCTACAAGGGAAAGGAATAGAACAAGACAAATTGGGACACAAATGGACAAGAAAAATGCAATCTAATAAAGAAGAAGAACAAGCAGCTAATATTAGTTACTCTAATAAATTCTCTCCCCCCCAAAAAAAGTGTCATGAGAAAGGTTTAAACAAGGAGCAGACATGTAAAGAAGACAGACAATTTCTTCATAGAGGACACTGAAGGAGGAGACATGTGATCCCATGATCCATACACCAGTTGTAATGTTTTCTTTTCTTTTCTTTTTTTTTTTTTTTTTTTTTTTGAGACACAGTCTCGCTCTGTCCCCCAGGCTGGAGTGCAGTGGCATAATCTCAGCTCACTGCAAGTTCCGCCTCCCGGGTTCATGCCATTCTCCTGTCTCAGCCTCCCGAGTAGCTAGGTCTACAGGTGCCTACCACCATGCCCAGCTAATTTTTTGTACTTTTTATAGAGAGAGGTTTCACCGTGTTAGCCAGGATGGTCTCGATCTCCTGACCTCGTGATCTGCCCGCCTCGGCCTCCCAAAGTGCTGGGATTACAGGCATGAGCCACCACACCCGGCCTGTAATGTTTTTAAGCTATACATTCAGGTTCACATTAAAAAATTATTACCATCTTAGTTCCATGATTTTCGGTCATCAGATAATGCCTCATTGAGATCATCTAGGATGTGCAAAATTCTCCCACAGTCTACATCATCGGTTTTGTGTTCAGTCGTCTCTCATTCTTACTCCCAGGGCTCTTTCATAGCCCCTCCACGCCATGGAAGACTCTGGCACTATTATAGCCCCTCTCTTCTTAGACACACTGAGCTGCTCTGGGGATTCCTAATGAGAAGTTGGAAATTCCTCCTTTAAACTTCTCCCTCTAATTTCTGGGGTCCCGTAAATATTTCTGTAGTTATTATCAACTCTCTTCTAAGGATGAAACAACTTTGAGGTGGAGAGATTTGGCGGCAAAGATCCTCACGAGTGTGCCCAAATGTATAGCTTCTTGAGAAATGGTTAAGATTTTGCCATACTGAGATGACAGAATGAAGCACACCCGGGAGACGGCAAATAGGTAACTTTAGAGGTCAGCAAGCCATCCAACTTTCCTGGGTTTGTGAGAAGTAGCAGAAGGTGACTCAGTCAATTACTCCACTCACAGTAAAATCAGAGTACAGTACAGTAAAACAGTCATTCTTTCATTCTGTTTTACATGAACCCAGTACATCTATCTTATACTTTATCCAATCACACGTCTCTTTGTGGTCATGCCTTATTATAAGCACCCTCAGCATCTGTCTGAGTACCTGGCCTAATCTAGGCTTATAATTGATTAATTAATAGTACCTATAAAGGGAGTTTGGGGGCTTATACTAAATGGTGGTACTAAGTATTAAATCACTGGATACTTGGAAGGAAAGGTTAAAGAAAGATTATACAGCTCTGATAATGTTGCTTATATATTATCTACTTCATTTCAACCCCCTCACCAGTTTTGCTGAGAAGCTGTCACCCTGAATAAGCACAGAAAACATAGCGGACACCGCTGTCATTGACCCTGCACCTTAAAAAGTGTAAAAGCCAGATTGTGACAATATATCCATATGAATCAGCAATCAATGCAGCATACATTTAAATATATAATGCTCTTGCAGAGTTAGCTGGATTATTAAAACATTCCCTTATAATAGGGTATACCTCATGTACATCTAGAGGTACACTGAACAACTACTTTTTAAATAGAACCTAATCATTGATAAATTTATGTAATCACCTACATAGAAATGATATATAATTCCCCTCTATTTACCAGATGACATATCTGAATTACCAGTGAAGCATTTAAAGACCACTGATTTACAATATGGCCTTGACTTTTCCACTATTCCTGTAAAAACACATTTTTTACCAAAACAAAGGTATTTTGCACATTGCACTATTCTACCTCTGTACATTTATCCATGGCTCTCCTCTGCTCTCTTTTCTCTATTACTGAAACTGAAATACTCCATACCCTTCAATGCCCAGTGCAGAGATGATCTCCTTCAGGATGGTTTTGAGGTTTACACCTCCTTTTAACCCCAAGCACTTGTTAGCATTAATGATTACTTGGCATTCAGTAACTACTTGCCTGTTTTCCAGCCTGTGTGTATGTACATGCATGTGTGGTTTCCGTATTTAAGTTCACATATATTTTATTTATCTAAGATCAAAAATAATAATAATTATGTTTATTGTGTCCTTTCCATATGCTATGAAGAGTCCTATGCATTTACATGATTTAATACATTGAATTATCACAAACTTTCATTTATTGCATATTGTGAATCCCATTTTATGGATGTAGAAAATGAAGCTTACAAATTTGGTAACCTACTAGAGCAAAACTGAGGTATGTGAAAATATAATTATGTTACATACCCTTAAAATTAAGCCCAATATTATTATTTAGGTTGTCAAAATAACATTTTAAAAATTAGAGACATCATAGCCTAATACTTCTCCTTCACATACATAGTACTCATTTGTACTTTTGCCAGAGAGCACCATGCAGTGACTATGACAAGGTGACTCTGGCCTCAGTTCCTCATCCTAAGCATGTAAAACCTCTGGGCATCCCAGTCTGAAATGAGAAAAACATATTACTGTGTTTCCTAATTCATTGGTTTTTTATATTTTTATTTTTATAGATTCAGGTAGTAAAAGTGCGTTTTTGTTACATGGATATATTGTGTAATAGTGAGGTCGGGGCTTTTAATGGAAATGTCACCTAAATAGTGTACATTGTACCCAATAGGAAGTTTCTCATTCCACACCTGCCTCCCACTTTCCCACCTTTTCAAGTCTCCAGTGTCCACTACTCCACTCTGTATGTCCACGTGTCCACATTGTTACACTCCTACTGAGAATGTGCAGTATTTGACTTTCTGAGTGATGTAACCTAAAAAAAAAAAATGGTTCCCAGTCCCATCCATGTTACTGCAAAAGACATGATTTCATTATTTTTTATAAATGGATAGTATTACATCGTGTGTGTGTGAGTGTATAATATCGCGCGTGTGTGTGTATATACATATATATATATGTTTCTCCAAGAATGTATACACATTTTCTTTATCCAATCATCTGCTAATGGACATATAGTGATTCCATATCTTTGCTATTGTGAATAGTGCTGTGATAAACATACAAGCACAGTATATTTTTAATATACTAATTCTTTTCCTTTGGGCAAATACCCAGTAGTGGAACTGCTGGATCAAATGGTAGTTTGATTTTTAGCTATTTGAGAAACAGTCACAGTGTTTTACATAGAGGTTGTACTAATTTACATTCCCACCAACAGTGTATAAGCATTCTCTTTTCTCCTCATCCTCACTAATATCTGTGTTTTCCTGACTTTTTAATGAAAGCCTTTCTGACTGGTGAAAGGTGCTATCTCATTGTGGTTTTAATTTGCATTTCGCTGATGATTAGCAATACTGAACATTTTTTCACATTTGTTGCTGCCTGTGTATATTATTTCAAAAAATGCTCATGTCCTTTGCCCACTTTTTAATGGGGTTATTTGTATTTTTCTTGTTGAGTTGTTTTAATTACTTGTAAATTCTAGATATTAGCCTTTCATCAGATACATAGCTGGCAAATATTTTTCTTCCTTTTGATAGGTTGCCTGTTTGCTGATTATTTCTTTTGCTGTGGAAAAGCTTTTCGGTTTGAGTCTCATTTGTCTATTTTTGTTTTGTTGCATTTGCTTTTGAGATCTGAGTTATAAATTCTTTGCCTAGGCCAACTACTTCATTGCATTTGCATGTGAGAGAAAAAAACAGATGAGAAGGATTTCATGAGCTATCAAAGATTATACAAATTTAAATGGTATTCTAATATTTTCCTCGCACTACTGTGCATTAAGCATGGACTTAACTGTGAACATTGTACAGAGGAGGCAAATAGGTTCAGTGAGGCTAAGAGACTCTTCACGGGCCAAGGAAAGCACCAACGGCTGCAGTGAGGCTGGATCTCAGTGATCTGAGTTTCCTTCCAGTGCCCTTCTACAGCACCATGCCTCCGCTCTGCAGATGGAGATTTTGGTAGAGTTTCACATTACCATGATCAACCTTCACCTTCAAAATCAAGAGTAAAAGAGACTGAAACTTTGTGATCTAACTCAAAGTTCTCAATGTTGGATGAATAACTGAATAAAAATGACAGCCTGCACTATCAACTTGTGTTATTTTTCCATTAAGCAAAAGTACCACTAACCACCACTTTGCAAGTTTTCACATGCTACCATGATGATCAGCTTCAGACCTCTCTGCCAAGTGGGAATGGATTTAAAGCTTTGTGTTAATTTAATCATTTTCTTCTCTCTTGAGAGAGGCAACAAGGCCACCAGTTGGCATCCTTTTGCTTTAGCATTTAAAATAGTTCATGATAACAGTGGAAAGATCCTGTTGTCATTTTTACAAGGATAGTTTTATTGGTGGCTTTTGTTCTAGCTCCAGTCTTTTACACATTGTGTCCCTACCATAAAGCAGTGAACCCACTGCACAGACTGATTTGATAGATGGAGGAAAATATGTAAGTGCCTCCGACACGTCTTGGGGCCACCTGAGTCAGGTTCCCCTTTTGGAAAATAAAGACGAATACATTATGTGCAATTAGATTTACCACACATATGTTTACATTTTTCACTCTCTCACACAAAAACAGAATATATTTAAATTTTTCACTGATTAAGCCAATAAGAACAAAAGAATATGCCTGCTAAGTGTGTTTGCTTTGTCACCTTCCTTGAAAAGCCTGGATTATACTTCCTTTTGGGTACATCATGTGGTATCAATTTTGCTTACTCGAATTAGGATCTAGTTTCAACTGTTCAGTTCCTGTGCAGTTTGGGCTCCATCATACAATGTTATTAAAAACAAGAAACGGTATTAGCAGTGAGGGTGATGCATCCCATTTCCATCTCCCCCAGGGAAATAATGGAAGCGCTGTTTCCCAGAGGCTGCAAGTGGGCTCTGGATTTTCATACCCTGCTCTGTACTAACTGTAGAGCCATTTTGGCCAAGTCTTTGAACATCTCTGGATCTGAATTGTTTAGCTTTAAAACAGGAGGATAAGTTAACATCTTAGACCTCCTCCACTTTTAAATCTTCTGTGAGCCTATGAAATATTGAAAAATCTACTATACACATAACATATGGTGGGGAATACAAAGATGTCATCATTGTCCTCAGAGAGTTAGTGGTAAATGTAGAAAAGATGTAAGAAACTGAGGATAGAGATATTGCGAGTGAAAAAGCTTAGCTTTTCCATTAGTTATCTGAGGCTGCCATAACAAAATACTACAGACTGGGTGAGTAAACAATAGAAATTCATTTTCTCAAAGTTTTGGAGAATGGAGGAATTCCAAGATAGAAGTCCAAGATGGAAATGACATCAGGGTTGACTTCAGGTAAAGCCTCTTTCCCTGGCTCATAGTTGGCTGCCTTCTCACTGTGTCCTCACAAGGCCTTTCCTCTGGTCACATGCAGAGAGAGAGTGGGAGAGAGAAAAAGAGAGAGGGAGATGCACACTCTGGTGTCTCTTCTTATAAGAACACAAGTGTTATCAGATTAGGGTCCCACACTTATGACCTCATTTGACATAATTACCCTCCTGAAGACCCTATCTCTAACTCAATACAGTCATATTGGGGGTTAGGGCTTCAACATATAAATTTGGGGTGGGGAGGACACAATTCAGTTTATAACAGCTCTTTTTTCAGCACCATCACATATAGCTGAATGGCTAAGACCAAATTATTTAACCAGAGATCTTATTTTCTTCCTGAACAAAAGAATAATCATACATTCTTCAGAAAGAGGTTATAAGGACTGGCTAGAATAAAAGATTGTAAGATGCTATATTAATTATAAAATGCTAAAGAAATCACATTCAATATGATTATAAAAACTATTAGTGCTGAGAATATTAAGTGCACTGGGAGTTGAAAAAATTAGCAAAATTTGTGGATTAGAATTGTCAAAAAAGAAGGTATTGGGACCAAAACAAAAATATAGAATCTTAGTTACAAGTATTGATTTTTAAATCACAAAGCCCAGAGTCCAAAGTCTGTTCCTGATTTACTTCTTCTGTGAATTTGGGCAAGTTTTAAAAACTTTCAAGATTTAACTTTCTCTCAAAATGAAAATAACATTCTGCCATAAGAGAGACAGTATTACGACTGAACAGATTATTAACAAATAAATATTAGTTGTCACCAATAGGATCTTAACAGGATTTATGGAAAAATGGAAAAGTTGTGTCAACAGGAATGGAAAAGCACATTTAGAAAACAGAGAAGAGACAAGAAATAATGGGCTATGTTAGGTAGAAAAAAAAATGATATATTTGAAAACATAACATGGATCTAAGGTAATAGAGGTTAACTATCAGTCAGCTGCTGCTGTATAACAAATCACTCCAAAAAAATCGATGGTCTAATGCAACAATTATTTATTCTTACTGGGTATGCTAGGCTTTGGCTGATGTATGCTGAGTGCAGATCAGTAGTTCCGCTTCAAGTTGTAGGTCCACCTGTGCCTAACTCCTCACATTGTGTTGGGCTTATGTATGCTCCATATTTCTCTCATCCTTTTCAAACCAGCAGTCTAGCTAAGCGATGTGCCTCTCACAGGAATGGCAGAGTACAGTCAAGCAAGCCCAACAAACTATGTGCATTTCATCGTCCTGTTTGTGTCAAGTCTGCTAAAAGTCTATTGCCAAGGTAAGATACATAGATGAGTCCAAATCAAGTGGTGTAGAAGTATACCCTGTTTATCATGAAGTCAAAGCAAGTCTCAGGACCAAGCCCAATATCAAATGGACAGGCAGTATCCTCCCATGGAGGAGGAGGAGAGGGAGTAATAGTTTTGAATAGGAATCCAATATACCACTCTAAGAAATACAAGGTTTTATCTTGAAGGTAAATAAAACAACTAAAGTTTTCTGAGCACTTGAACTATACGGCATCCATGTATTTCAGAGAAAAATAAGCTTCTACAGGTGTACAATGAAGACTAAAAGAAAAGAATCAGGGATACTGGTTAAAAGGCTAAGCAATACAGCCATGTTGGGGGCAATACTCTCTGTTAAATTTGGGGTAACATGGCAATTAAATTTCAAAGGAGCAGATACCAAAATCACTTCAAAGTAAGAAGGCATGAAACTTAATTCTTCACATATGGTCATGTGATGCAGAATGATGTTTTGGTCAATGATAGACCACCTACACGATGGGGGACCCATAAATTTATAATGAGTTGAAAAACTCTGATCGCCTGTGATGTCTTGATGATCCTGACCCTGGGAATGCCCAGGCTAATGTGTGTGTAGATGTCTTCATTTATAACAAAAAGTTTAAGAAGGAAAAATAAAAACTTTAAATATAGAAAATAGCTTATAGAATAAGGATATAAAGAAATTAAATACTATTGTACAGCTGTACAATCTGTTTGTGTTTTTACCTAAGTGTTAATACAAGAGTCCAAAAGTTTTTTTAAGTTTACAAAGTAGAAAACTTACAGTAAGCAGTTTATTTATTATTGAAGAAAAAATCTGTATAAATTTAGTGAAGCCTGTGTACAGTGTTTATACAGTCTACAGTAGTGTACAGGAACCTCCTAGGCCTTCTTATTCACTCGTCATTCCCTGACTCACCCACAGCAACTTCCAGTCCTGCAAACTCATCTGTGGTAAGTGTCCTATACAGGTGTACCATCTTTTAATCTTTCATACCATATTATACTCTACCTTTTCTATATCTGGATATATTTAGATACACAGACACTTAACCATTGTGCTACAACTGTCCCGAGTATTTAGTACAGTAACATGTCATATAGGTTTGTAGCCTAGAAGCAATAGTCTATGCCATATAGCCTAGGTGTGTAGTAGGCTATAGCATCTAGGTTTGTGTAAAGGCACTCTACAATGTTTACAGAACAAAACTGCACAATACATTTCTCAGAATATATCGCTGTTGTTAAGTAATGCATGACTGTATAAGAAATGAAGTGGCTGTTGGAGGAGTGCTAGAATAGCTACCTACTGCTGCGTAAGCTACTACCCCAAAACTCTGTGGCATAAAGTAACAATATTATCTTATAGACTTTCTGTAAACTTGGAATTCAAGAAAAATTTATCTTGGTGGCTCTGGCTTAGAATCTCTCATGTGGTTACTGTCAGATGTCAACTAGGATTATCATCTAAAGGAATGACTAAAACTATAAGATCCACTTGCAAGCTGGCCTGCAAGCTGGGGGGGGCCATGATGGAAAGGCCTTAGTTGCTGTCCACATGGACATCTCTGTAGGGTTGCTTGACTATTTTTATGATATGGTGGCTTATTTCTTCCAGAGTGACAGACCTAAGAGGAAGCAAGGCAGAAGAGGCAAAGTTTTTTTTTTTTTTTTTTTTTTAAACATGTATCCTCAGAAGTCACACATGGCCAGTTCTGTCACATTCTATTCATAAGAAAGGATTATTAAAGTTGGCACACCTTTAAGAAGAGGAGAGTTAGGCTCTACTTTTTCTTTTCTTTTCTTTTTTTTTTTTTTTTTTGAGGCAGAGTCTCACTCTGTCGCCCAATCTGGAGTGTAGTGGCACAATCTCAGCTCACTGTAACCTCTGCCTCCCAGGTTCAAGCGATTCTCCTGCCTCAGCCTCCCGAGCAGCTGGGATTACAGGCCCATGCCACCACGCACAGCCAATTTTTGTATTTTTACTAGAGACAGGGTTTCGCCATGTTGGCCAAACTGGTCTTGAACTCTTGACCTCAGGTGATCCGTTCACCTTGGCTTCCCAAAGTGTTGGGATTACAGGCGTGAACCATCACGCCTGGCCCAGCTCTACTTTTTCAAGAGGATCGTATCAAATAATTTTTGAACACATTTAAAAACTACCACATGAAAATCTTTTGTAGTACCTAGTTCCAGACTTACCAAGATTTGTGATAAGTATAATAACCAATAGAAATATCAAATAAACAACTTAACTCTTGGAGTAGAACTGGGGTAAAATTATCATTTTTGGAATTACCTACATTGAGGTATTGGGTGAAGACCTAAAGGCGCTGAAAAACATGAAAACGGGGAATTTAGAAAGAGAAGAATTCAATTATATGTACTATTTGAGAGCAGTTAGAAGAGAAGAGAGATACCAGAAAAGAAAATAAGAAAATAGAGAAGGGCCAGTAATAGCAAATTTTATGTAAAAATCAAGGAGAGTGAAGCCACCAATGTTTTCTTCAGGGGCAGTGACATTTCTTTTTCAATAGCACCAAATAAAGATGGGATCTAGAGATCAGAATAGCTTCTTTTGTCAGATGGACTCTTGCTTATCTTCTTCCTTAGAAGCTAAGAATTAGGAAGATAGGTAATTGGAGTAGAATCAGGAAACTATTCAGAGCTCTGATCAAAGCAATTAAAATATTGCTAACCCAGTGCCGCGCCACCTATATTGAAGACAATTTTATACCCTGTAAGTCATTCTTGCGGTAGCCATAAAAAGATATTCAAGCAGAAATAGGTTTGTATTGCATAGAAAAAGAAAATTAATGGCAAAATCTAAAAGCAAATCAGTATGTGAGTTAAAATGAAGTAGGGTTAAAATGGGCATTTAAGAACACAATACCTTGTAGTTGCATGGAAAAATATGTCACTATATTGTAAGTAAACTGTGAAGAAGAAATACTGCTAATGTTGACATTTGCAGTTATAGCACTCTCAAAAGATGTTTGCAAATGTGCAGTAGTAGAAAAGGGCAGTAATATCAAAACATGGCCTTCTTTACATCTTGTTTCTTTGGAGGGTTACAATTAACAAAATCAACTACATTCTAAAAAATAAGGGAAAACATTAACTTTTAAAATTCCCTTCAGAAAGACCAAAGCATTGCTAGACAAAAAATAATGAAATCATTTTTTTCCAAATAACTCTTCAGCAAAATTATGAAAGGCTCTGTGTGACAAGAACTCCATTTCAAGGACAAGAACTGAAAGCCATCAAGGCAGTTTGGCCAGGTAGAAAATGACATCACCTTATAAAATCCCTCTGATATCCACAGCCTGGTTTTCAAATAACAATTACATGCTTAGATTAGCTTCTCAGTGGCTAAAAGAACTATTTATTGTATACTTTTTCTCCAGGAAAAAGGGTTCTAAGTATTTTGCTTAAGAATTTTGGTTTACTTTGGTTCTTTAAGGAACCATAGTGCAGATCCCAACTCCATGAAACACACTAAGACAAGTTTCACCATTCCTAAGAAGCTGCCTTGCCACAAAGTGGCAATGTGCTGTCTGTCTGTCTGGGTTCTGTGCAGGTTCAATCGCTTCATTTAAAACATAATAAAACTATGGAGAATGGAACTTGGTGACCCTGTTTCACAGTTTTCCAAAGCACAAAAAAGGAATCGAGGGCATTGAAAAGTGAGTCCAAACTTTTATGGGTTTTCTTTCCCCCAGACCTCAGACAACAGCATTGTCATGAAGCAGCAGTATTCCTAAAGGGGAGTCTGGGTATTGATATGCAAATGTGGACTACAAACATCCCATTTGGCCTCAGAATTCCTGTGTCTAGCACTGTCACACAAATAGGTTTTGAATCTGTGCAGTTTATTCAGGACCATAAATATGTGTTTCACCCTGTGAACAAATTCTGTTTGCTCACAGAGTTCACAGCAGTGAAATACAAGGTAGACTACAAAACAGCCTCTATTTGATGTGATGCGCCTCACAGTAAAGTTACTTTTAAATGGTCCAGATATATACTTACTACCCAAGACTTCAGTGCAAATGTAGCATAACCCAGATGGTAAGGGTTTTCTTGTTTTGTTGTTGTTTTTATTTATTTTAGATTCTCTGTATCAAAATTATTTACTCGCTTTTTAAAAACAGAAATGTAAAAACAACTTTAGTTTACATTGTTGGTAAAATCATAAAAGTCATACTATTAATTCTGAATAGATCTGTGATAGTGGAAAGAAGAAAATTAATTTTGAGACACCTAAGGAGCAGATGGAATGAGGGGTAGATGTTTGCTAGGTCTCTCTCTCTCTCTCTTTCTTTCTGTCTGTCTCTCTCTCTCTCTCCTCCATCCCTCTTTAAAAAATAATAAAAACTTATCCCTGGAAAAAATGTAAATTAACTTTCAAAATAGTTTGGATAAGCATTCCAACCACCAGAATTCTATTTAGCCCACAAAATTTGTATAGCTTCTACCCACATTTCCCGAAGCTATTTCCAGCTTTTCCTGGCCATCCCCACTTCTTTCATAACTGCTCCACCTCTAGCAAACTGCTAGCATGGAGCAGACACACTGAATTCTCACCACACTTTCCCCCTGAACATGCATAGAAGAGTGTAAGGCAGAGGGTGGGAAAGTTCTCTTTTTCTATTATTTCATCCTGATTCTCTAAAGCACTAGACCTGCCAACCATGTGTCTATTTTCATAACAAACTAAAACTGAAACAATTAACAAAAAAGCAGATGATTTCAGAGGAAAATATAAAGCATTTGCCTATATGAATAAGCCAACGAGAGCATATACTATCAGAATAGAGACTAAACTGCCTTAAAATACCTATTGCCAATATGTCTTATCACGTCTTTCGTATGTGAAAGGCCAACAAACCAATTATTCTTCAGATGACTATAAAATAATTAAAGAAATCTAGTCTGTAACTGCATGTTCTACACTGGTGACCACACAAACTCACAGCATACTTTTTGTTGTTGTTTTGTTTTCTCTCTCTCTTTGGTTTTATAACTTAGTATATTTTTATTTAATTTTCAATATGAGATTGTATGGTACCTTGTCCTCTCCTAAGGCACACATTCTTGATTTTTATTCCCTCTATTTTTTATTTGCTCAAGATAATGACAACAGACATGAAGTAAAACTGGATGAGTCACTGAGTTAGAGAGGGTGAGGAGAAAAAGAGATAGGGAAGTCACAATAGGCCCCTCCCACTTTTGAGACTAGATGGTTCTATTCCTTTCTTTGAACGTTATTATTAAATTACAGAATTTTTAAAAATCAACAAATTAAAGCCTTATGTTTTTACATATTAATCCTTAAGAATCCTTAATAGTTATTTAATGCTTAATAATCTTTAATAATTATTTCACCAAAAGCATGATTGAATGATAAAATCTCTCTATATAAATAGCTTCTCAGAGTATTTCTTAAATTTCTTAAGTAGAGGTGCTGTATTAAAGATCCAGTTAAGGGCAAATAAATGTTGTTTCTATGCTTTCACCAAATCATTACTTTGATCTTACTGAATAAAGTGAGAATAGTTATTACATTAATACTATCAAACTACTCTGAGGAAGAAACAGGATATTATAAAACTCTGTTTCTTTTAAATGAGTTGTTAATTTCAATCAGCTAATAATATTCATTAGGTTTGAAAAAATAGATTAAATGAAAGGGTGAACATATCAAATTTAAAAGTTACAAATAGTTAACAACTAATATAGCCTAATTGCATATAATAAGAAAAGCAGTAAAGATTTTTACTAATAAAAAAATGACATTTTAAGATTTTGTGAGTAAACATTTGTTCATTTCAGATTTTAAAAGAAAAGGAAAACTGTTGATTGCTTGACTGGGAAAAGAACATAACAATATTCAAGAAGGAGGATGTTATTATGAATCAAGGCTTTTAATGCCAAAAAATCTTTCTGAAAAACAATAATTTTTTCAAGTTAAGTTTTAGAAGTATTGGCTTATTCTTGCTTTTCTTCTATAATTTTCAACAGTATCTCATGCATGTTTCTTTCATAATTGTATACAATTGGTAAGGTACTAAAATACAACGAAGACAAGAGACAACTTAGAAAAAGAAGAAATTGAATAGTGTTTATTCATTTTTGTGATTATTTTTCATAACTTTTGCAGAGAAGATATGGCCAAAAAGCATCTTGGAGCATGTCCTGACCTTGGAGGAACTTTTTCTTCTGGAATATTTCCCCAGTTTGTGTTTGTTTTCTCCCCTTTGTAGTCTTTTATTTTTCTAGAGTAATTGCGATGAATTAAAACATAAAATTCAGAGAATTTTTTAAAAGATAAATACTTATTCAGCAATTTCATGTTTCATTTAACTATACAGATCTGAATATGTGTGTGATATTCTCTTGGATTTTTATGACATCAGCTTAGTTTTAAGGTATGCATTATCTTACATTTTCTTCAAACTGGAGTTTTAGTTGAGGCACTAGTGCCATCTGCTGGACACAATAAAATTAAAGACTCGTGAACACAGTTTCATATGTGAAAAGTCCAACCAAGTAGAGCCCCTGTTCCTTAAAATTTAACCTTTATGAAACACTTACTATTCTTTTCAATGTACTCAGAAACGTATGTTCAGACCTGTTTCCGTTGGTCATTCCAGGAAACTTAATGAAAAGTCTTTTAGGACTATTTGCCATCACAAATACAGTTTAAAAGTACATTCAACATTCAACAAAATTTGCATTGAGCATTCTGGGTACATAAAAATGAAGACGATTCAGAAACCAACTTCAAGATGCTCGTAATCCCATGGATTGATAGACTGAAAAAAGTAATTACGATTGTGAAATTAAAATGCTACAACAGAATAATACCTCACTCAAACAACATGGGAAAATTGCTGTAAAGATATACTTATTCCTAAAATAACAAATATAATAGCTCTGGGAGAGATTTTAGATGACTGCCTACTTTTGTAATTGGGAAAAATGAGAGTAAAGTGTTCATATCTTATTCAAATCATATTGTTAGTTAGTGTCAAAGTTGAAACCAGAAGCTAGATGAACTAATGCTCTTTTCATGGTTTCCCTTTCTGCCCAATCATTTCTTACCGATTATTTTACATATAACAAAGTGAATATAACAAAGTCAATTTTAATAAAAGCTTAAACATTAAGTATGTCATAAAGATAATATTGAAAGCATAAAAAAGCAACAAGAAAGACCATTTCAAAATATTCTCACATTACAAATCTATACGCTTGTTTTTTTGCTCATTGGTTTAATATGTGTCTTTTGCCACAAGATTTTAAGATTTCGTAACAGAGCTTAGCAAAACGTTTGGCATTTCACAACAGGTACACAATGAATGAATGAATGAATGAATGAATGAATGAATGAATGAATTCTAGACTTGTTTATGTTCTCTTAATCTAATGAGAAAGGAAGGACTAAATTAAGCATGACAGATTGCTGAAAAAAAGGAAAATTGATGCAAATGAATGCAATGAATAAGACTTCGTAGATTTATGAAAATGTTTAGAGCTTGCTCTTACTTCTTTCAGGTACATATTGAAATCCCTGTGGATAATACAGCTATATCTGAATTATTTGATAACTAAATATCAAAGGATTAACACTGTCTAAATGTTGACTTGATCAACATAAAAGGTATTCCCTATTTTTCTATCTTTAAGACAAATAAATATTAATTTGGATAAGACGCTGAATGCCAGGGATAGAGAGAGGAGCCCCAGATAGAAACAAAATGTATTGACCTTGCCATAAAATTGACTTTCTAGTGCTAAGAACAGTTATAATTGCAAATCATGTATTAATTTATTTAACCCTCAAAACACAGCTCAAGATATATTAATTGTTAATTCCATTTTGGAGGAGGAAACACCGTAGCATAAGAAGTCTAATAACCTGTCCAATATTACAGAACTAGGAGTGGAGAAGCTGATCTACACAAACAGGCAGTGGGCATCAAAGCCTAAGCTCTTAACCTCTATGTGAGTGGTTCTTAAGGTGTGTTCCAAGGACCTGATTCTATAATGCACAGAACCTATCAACCATGTGTCTATTTTCATAACAAACTAAAGCTGAAACAATGAACCAAAAAAACAGATGATTTCAAAGGAAAATATAAAGCATTTGCCTATATGGATAAGCCCACGAGAGCACATACTGTCCGAGTAGACTAAACTGCCTTAAAACACCTACCGCCTATATGTCTTATCACGTTTACATTTTATCTGATCTACATTTTTTTCAGGAGGTGCCTGAGATATTTTGAGGGGGTCCACAAACTCAAAACCATATTCATCGTAATATTCAGAAGTTATTTGCTTTTTACATTCTCCTTCTTTCACAAATACTTAGTGGAGTTTTTCCAAAGGCTATGTGATGAACTGGATAGAGAAATAGGTATGAGGATTCAGCTATATTCTGTTAAGCAAAATACTGAAGAGATTTGAAAAAAAAAATTCCACTTTCCTCACAAATATTTTAAGAAAATGTATGTATGTATGTATGTATGTATGTATGTATTTTTTTTTTTTTTTTTTTTGAGATAGGATCTCAATCTGTCACCCAGGCTGGAGTGCAGTGGCATGATCTCGGCTCACTGCAACCTCTGCCTCCCAGGTTCAAGTGATTCTCCTGCCTCAGCCTCCTGAATAGCTGGGATTAGAGGAGCCTGCCACCACACTTGGCTAAATTTTTGTATTTTTAGTAGAGATGGGTTTCACCATGTTGGCCAGATTGGTCTCTTAACTCCTGACCTCAAGTGATCTGCCTGCCTCAGCCTCTCAAGATGCTGGGATTACAGGTGTAAGCCGCTGTGCCCAGACTAAGAAAATGTTTAATTTTGATGAAATTATGCACTCATGTTAACATATAATGAGTTTATTACTGTTGATTTAAATTAATTAGTAGTTTAAATAGATAAAATACTCTAAATAAATTAATAGTTCTTGGTTTTAATTTCTAATAGAGTAAATATCTATAGATATAACCTACTTCAATGGAAGCTCCTTGGAGGCCTCAACAATTTATTTATTTCAAAATTGCCTTTCTCTTATTAAGAGATTTTTGCGGGGATTTTTTTGTTTTGTTTTGTTTTTTTTTGTTTTGTTTTTGTTTTTGTTTGAGATAGGGTCTTGCTCTGTTACCCAAGCTGGAGTGCAGTGGTGCTATCTCAACTCAATGTAGCCTCCATCTCCCGGGTTCCAGGGATTCTCCTGCCTCAGGCCAAGTAGCTGGGACTACAGGCACATGCCACTATGCCCAGCTAATTTGTGTTATTTTTAGTAGAGATGGGGTTTCACCATGCTGTCCAGGCTGGTCTCGAACTCCTGGACTCAAGCAATTCTTCCATCTCAGCCTCCCAAAGTGCTGGGATTACAGAAATGAGCCACTGCACCAATAACTGCAAATGTCAGCATTAGCAGTATTTCCTCTTCACAGTTTTACTTGTGATATAGCCTAATAGAGTAAATATCTATAGATATAACACACTTAAACAAAAACTCCTTGGAGGGCTCAATAATTTTTAAGAGTGTAAAGAAGTCCTGAGACCAAAATGTTTGAAACTCCTTCCATAAGACTTGTGTATAGTGGGTACACTATAATTTGAATGCTGTTTTCACATTCACATCAGCTTGTAATTCTTACAATACAAAGAGTGCCTCAATAATGACTGGAGTCCATGGACCTTTGGGTATACTTATTCAATATCATCATCTCAAATATTAAAGTCACAACTTCTTAAGTCCATCTTAGTTCAAGCTGAAGCTCAATTATGTATAAGACATACATATAAGTTGAAAAAATTAAGGTTGCAATTGTAGGTTGGATTGTATCACTTAAGGTTTTGGATGCCAGGCTAAGGATGTATTTGTCCATGCTGTAGAAAGTCAATTAAGATTTTGAATATGAAATAGTGGGAAACAGAATTTGAAAGAAGTGAGTAAAATCAAGTGGAGATACAAATATTGAGGGCAGAGGAGAATGGAGAAACACAAGTTCTAATGGAATAAAAATTACTACAAGAAAGTAATGTATGTTTTATTTTTAAAAAATTAAAGACATTTGGAAAGAGGAAATTATTTTTAAATGCTTTAAGTATATAAAGAGTATTCTGTGAAAAGTATAACTTACTTTCTGTTGTAATGCATGAGTTCTTTTATGGAGAAATGAACTTAAATTTTGGTCAAGTAACTTGGTTAAATTTTAAGTTAAATTGTTGATCAATGAGGATGATTATACACTGGAATAGATCCTAAACAGAATTTCAACAACATCTCTCTCTGAAGATATTATAGAGATTAGTGGTCTATATGATTATAAGCTACAGCAGCTCTCTAATCAAATGGCAATACAATGAAAAGTACAGTGAAACACAGCTGAGAAGATCTGAATTCTGGTCTGATTATGACATACATTAACTTTTTCATCAGTAACATAGACATATTCTGGGTATTTTTTTTCATATCTTATATGTTATTTATAAGGGCCATCTTGTACATGAAGGTACATGTTGAATATAAAATACTATTCACCAATCGATAACTTATGATGATGAGATCAGTGACACTAAAAAGCCTTTCTATTACTGTGACTTTATGAACATCTAGAATTCATTCTTCTTTTACTCATATGTTTCATTCCAGGGACTGAAAAAATAGCAGTGAGTAAACAGGTAGGATATTTGATGCTCTCCAACTAACAATGGAAACACAAGTTTTTAATAAAAATACTTGGGGTTATACTAGAAATCAATGTTCCCAGATCTTATAACAAATATAAGTATAAAAGTTATACGAAGTCCTGCTAAATGATATTTTCTTGATTCCTTTGGTGATTTTGTAAAAAGTTTAACAAAAGGATAATTCAAAAATGTGGAAGTTGCAGAAGTTTGCAATTTGTTGATGGGTATGTTCCAAAAGGTACAGTATGCAGCCTGAATTTTATCCAGACAAAAATCACAACAGAATTCATTAAAAATAAACAAAATCAAATAAAGTTGGTAATTTAATCAAGTTTTGTGGTTTGCTTTCCTAAAATTGACTCAAATATGTTAAAAGATAATCCCCTTTGAGAGGATTTCCTAGATTTGCATTCTATCCTGTAATGAAAAGAGGTAAGTGTATTGTATACACAGACATAAACAAAACTTCTGCTTATACACAAATACATATGCTATATATACATGTTTTTAAAGAGAGGGATTTATTTAGGTGAAATATATTATAGTCTTTTGAAAAATGCCTTTAAAATTTTTCTTTACCATAATGAAATATAGAAGAAAATAAGATCATTTTACGAGAGAGTTTCATTGTTGCCATCTTTATATTTGAATAGAAACAAAAAGTTAATCTTATGACAAGCCAGGCTTTGATAAACAACTATTTGCATTCTCACAGCACATGTAGCAATAGATAATAAGATTGCCACTATTCAGTTGAGTAAGCACATCAACTGACAGTAAGATCAATAACAAAGATATTAATAAGCATTTCCCCAAATACACACCACACACAAACACACAGAGCTATTCCACAAACCTTTAAACTTAAGTCATTTGACATCAATTCCCTAATAATCAACTACTTCGCAAAAGAGGAGGGGAAAACTATGGGCTTAAGTTGGTAACTTTGTGACAATAGTCCAATGGCAGGTATATGTCACATTACACACACCAAGAAAGGAAACCTACTTGTTTCCTCAGGTGCCAAAGATAGAAATATAAAGTTGCATATTGAATGTTCACGGTGATGCTAATAACATTTTAATATCATTAGACATAGACAATGTTTATATCATAACAATATTATTAAACATGGACAATGTTTACAACAGCAGACATTGGGAAAAGTATTCCAACCTTGTTTACATTTGGGAAAGTGTCTCCAGCTACATATTCATAACAGGTCTTCAGGGGAAAAATATAAGACTGGTTTAGAAAAGCTCTATATACTCCAGAGATTTTCTTTGAAAAATCAGCATTATTAAAATTATTATTCTATAATATTCACCTTCTCAAGCATGTTTCTATTATATATAATAAATTTACAGATCAAATTTAAATTTTCCAAACCGAGATTTAAAAAATTTTTAAACTGACTTCATTGAAGATAGAAAGTGCACAGTTTGAAAGTGATATTCGAAATCTTCACCAAAAAACTTAAAGACATTATTGACCTTCACTGAGAAAACAAAGTAAATAACATACATGGCAATATTCAATAAATTGAGAACTTACCTCTTAATGATAGAGAAGAAACTGTTCAAAGCAGATGAAACCATTGAACCATTGCCAATAATTGTGAAATGATGCACACCTATAGAAAACAAGCAAACATTTTAACAGAAAAATTAAAAAGCAGTTGCTCCTATTAAAGGCAAATGGTTCCCCATGGGGGAAAAGTAATTGTTCACAGTAATTGATCAAAAGCTCTACTGGCCAAGAGAAAACTCAAAAAATTAAGAAAAGAAAATACAAATGACGGAAAAAAATTCAATGGGGTAGAGCTTACATTTAATTCCTTAAATTTAAAGGAGCTCCTTATATCCCTGATGCTTAAAACAAGGCATATGTCAAAAGTCGGAGAGGACCACCACGTTATATTCTGGATTATCAGTCCACCAAGAAAGCAGTAGCATTAAGTTGTGATAGTTGAAGGACTGAGTGAATGTATTCAAAATGTTACTTCAATGGATCTAGAATCATAGGAAAATGGTTCCTCCATCAAGTTACTATATTTTCCAACAAGTTCTCCACAGAAGCCTTATGCAATTTATCCTGCTGTGTCTAGCTTGGCATACTCTCTTTAGACCAGCGGAAACCAAAATTTACTGTCTTTTGTTAACCCTTAGGATTGGGCATCTTCAAACGTTGAATCCAGTAGAAATGACCCAAAGGATGATTTCAACAACTTATGTACACATAATTCAGGTCCAATCTTTCTTCCTCTGCCTCCTCCCGCAGTCAGAAGTCACATGGGAAAGAAGAGCTCCAGGGGCAGTTCATAGGAAGATAATTTTTTTTTCTACCTCTCCATTCTACTCAAGATAACACGGCCATCCAAAGAAGATTCATCATTGAGAGATACTCCTGGCCTAACATATTTTCCATTAGCAAAGAGAAATGTCTTTATACCCAAGCACTGGGTATTCCCCCATTCCCCCACTCTGTAGAAGAATCCAGCCCTTCAATGAGCCTACTTTGGCAGATTCTGAAGCACAGCAAAATTCTATTGTTTCTTTTCTAAAGAAATGTTGTGTTTTTCTTTTAGTTTCATTACTATTAAGTGATTAGACCATTATTCAGATATAGCTTGATAGAATTCCAATTCAAATATTTCACAAATGCAGGATATTTAAATGTGAGCCTTAAGAGTAAATTCCTTCCATTTTAAATGTATTTTGTCTGTCTTTTGAAATAATCTTGGAAATTTTCCCTTTTAATTTTACTGCTATTAGGTGAATACTCAATTGCTTATATTGAAGCCTGATAGAATAAATTATATATTTTGAGACAGTCTCCCTCTGTCACCCAGGCTGGAGTGCAGTGGTGTAATCTCAGCTCACTGCAACTTCTACCTCCTGAGTTCAAGTAATTCTCCTGATTTAGCCTCCCCAGTAGCTGGGATTACAGGTACATACCACCACACCCAGGTAATTTTTGTATTTTAGTAGAGATGGGGTTTCACCATGTTGGCCAGGCTGGTCTTGAACTCCTGACCTCAGGTGATCCACCTACCTCAGCCTCCCAAAGTGCTAGGATTATAGGCATGAGCCACTGCACCCGACAGAATTATAATTGTTAAAATATTATTTTATAAACATGGATTATTTAAATATGACATTAATAAATTTATATTTTATTCTGTTTATAGCTAGTATAAAGAAAGCATTTTGGTTTTAGTTTTTAATAAATCCCCTATACAATAAACTATAGTGAGAGTTTTACATGAACAGTTCAACAAACGATGATATTTGAAACTCAAAGGCCATGTCTATATAACCAAGGGCTACATTTAGCCCAATTACAAGATAAAATGAAGTAGCTTGATATCTACCTGAGTAAATGTTAATTCATTTTTAAAAACAAGTACTTTGTGTCTAATTCTTTGTTATGTCCTGTGATTTATATATATATCATACACACACACACACACACACACATATATACATATATGTAAAGGGAAGTATATACTCTTAGGGATTTAACAATAAAAAGTAACCATTTCAAGTTTTCTAGTTAAAATAAAATTAAACAACTTTAAAATTTTACAAATCACTATCTCCAAGAGCGTATATTTAGCATCCGTCTTCTCATATCTGAATGCTATCAGGTTTTCCTGACTAAACATCCTTTGTAGGCAGGGACAATGTTACAGTACAGTATCTTTGAACGCAGTTGCCCAGTAAACATTATAAATATATTGATATTATGATACTAACCTAACAAGCATTTAAAAAGCACTTTCTTTGTGCAAGACTTAGTCCTAAATACTTTTAAATAACTCATTTAACTTCATAACATTTGTGAGTTAAGTAGTATTACAACCCCTTATTTAAATATGGGAAAACTGAGTACTAGGGAGAATAAGTAAATGACCCAAGGACACATGGCTCTAAGACAGCTCTGCTAGGATTCAAGCCCGGATGACCTGGGTTTAAAGTCTACCCACTTAAACACTATACTATGTTGTTTGGATGAAGAAAAACAGGATCTAATGACTGAAGCTACTATCAGCAACGATTATTGTGTCATTGTCATTAAAACTCTTACATGCCCCAGTCTGAATTCTTTTTGATCCAGGTAATTTCTTTTACTCTCTGAGACTCTAGCTTTTGCCCAATTGTTTGCACACTTGACATGTAAGTTTTCTAACAATTCACTGTTTATTATTTGAAAAGGAATGATATGACATGTTCCGTCTGATGTGTATGGGTTCATTTATGTAGTGTCCTTCTACTTGGAAGAAACATCCTTTTTCTGCCACACTCTTTAGAGGTGTGATCAAATGGTTGGTCTTTCTAGTAAAATCATTCCTCGGAGATACTTTCTGACTTCCCAGAAATCAACTAAATATCTCAAGGTAAGACAGAGTCTCTGAGAAGGAGAGAAATTATCTTAAAAGAAAAAGAATACATAATAGTCTAAAACAACAATAGCATTTAATAAATCTAAGAAAACTTGGCACTTTCCATACCATAAAATGCTAAGGTTACCACTGATAAATTACCAAATGCTTTTCTCTGTCAATGGGATAAAACTGCCTCCTTGGAACTGAGCCGAAGACTGAGGCCTTCCACAGAAAGAGACTACCCAACATTCAAATGTGTAAGTTATCCTCAGCTAGCATTTGGGTCCTGGTTCACAGGACAAGGGCTCCTGCCTTCCCCTTTGATACTTGTTGGTGTGTAAATCCACAGCACTTTGGAAAATATTATATAACTCTGTCAATACTTAAAGATAGACTTCAAGGTGACCAGGAAGTTCCCAGCCTGTGGGTCAGAGATTCTGTTCCTAGGGAGAATTGGAAAGCAAACATAAGAAGGTTTTCTCATCTACTGTTCAGTATCATTTGGGTACCAAAGCTGAATCAATAATTGGTCTCTTTGGAAGATGTAGTTGAATCAGCTCCTAGTCCCAGAAAAAAAAAAAAAAAGTGTAGTAAGAGCCATATAAAGCCATGTAACATAGTGATTCTACTAATGATTTTAAAACAGTGTCAATAATAACTGTATGGAACAAAAAATTTATACTTCTTGAGTTTGGTTTAAGAATAAGACCAATTAAAACAAAGTCAGAAGTCAAAGAATAAGAAAGTTTAACTGCTATAATAATATCACTACTCCTGAAATTACAATGAACACATTTACTCAAGAAACCAAAAAGAAAAATAAAATGTAGAGTCCAAAGACATTTTTCAGTGAAACAACTAAGAAAGTGAAAAAAAAAACCAACTTGCTTTTCTTCCTGTTTATTAAGAAGAAAATCCCTTCTAAAAAAAAAAAAAAAAAAAAAAAAAGAGCTGGGGATCATCATGTAAGGTTCTCTAGACCTAGACTAAAGAAGGCAAATCTTTAGATAAATAAATAAATAACTTCTAAGGGAAAGGATAAGAGTAACTAATAACTAATTGGAATGGGTAATGTTTGGCTAGTAACTACTACCCTGGATGTTCCAGCACAAAACTTACAGATTAATGAGCTAGTCACTTTGATAGCATTAAAGAAAAATATATATATATATGCATATCTGAAGTTGGAGACAATGTATGTACAGAAGAAAACACGTGAATTTTGGAGTTAGAAGGACCTTTATTTAAATCTAACTTCTGCCTATAACATTTGCAATTAACAAAGTTACTTTGATAATTAACAAAGTAATAATACTTTGGAATTTTTAAAATTCTTAACTCAAATGATATTTTCAAATTCCATATGGAACACTGGCATAATAGTGGTACGGGTAAGTTTTATGATGGTTTCGAGAAAAAGTCCCTTCTGATTGAATTCCTAGTTATGTCTGTATAAAATCAGATAATGTTTTAAGTGAGTGGTGCTTTAACAAATTGTTGTTGGCCAAAAGCCATTTGATTCATTGATAAAACTTCTAACATTTATGACATTCATGTACAGCATTCAAAAGCATTCCAATGTAACCTCTCTCATCATCCATCAGTTACTTTGAAAGCAGGCAGAGCCCCTGAGTGAGACATCTGGCTAGACTCCTGCTCACCTTTGATCTCGTTATCTGGGACTCATCCACTGCAGCAATCACAGCCCTCCATGGCTTTCTAAGTTAATATCTTAGTATGTTTGAAACAATCCAAATTTTGTATATCTTCAAATACGTTGTTAATTTAATGCTTTTATTATCTTGGGACAGTGGGAAGAAGGGAGAGATTAGGTGGTCTAGGTAAGTTACATCCTTTTTCTCTCCAGTTTATACGCACAGAACTTTTAGAAAGTTCATTTTACTCCTTACATGTAAGACGGAATCAGTGTGTTGAAGTGGGATTTAGGAGTAAGATGAAGCAACATTTACTGAGCACCTATGATATGCCAGGTACAGTATTCTGTAAATTTAAATATTATGTATTAAGTATCATATATAGTATGTAGAGATAAGTCTGTGTATATATTCATATGTATATATTCTCTGTGTGTGTGATTTAATTTAATAAAGATATAATTCCAATCTGCCTTCAAAGCTCAACCTTACTGTTTAGTTGCCATGCGGTCTGGGGCAAATTATTTAATTACTCTGATTTTCAATTTCTTCTATTAAATGAATATATCGACTTAACAAGATTGTTCTGAGGAGTGAATGGAATAAAACATTAAAAAGTATTTAACATACTTCTCAGAACCCAATAGGCACTCAATAAAATCATAATGTCTATTATGTAAATACTTACCATTTAACATGTACCAGGCACTGTTTTAAGTGCTTTTTAAATATTGAGTTTTAAAATGTTCATTATAATCTTTAGGTCACCCACTATTATAATCCATCCTTTACTGATAAACTGAGTACTTGAGAGGTTAAATGACTTGCCTGGGGTCACACAATTAATGGAGACAGAACTAAAATTAAAACCCAACCATTTTCATCCCAGAGTATCTGCACCTAATCTAACCATTACGTTCTACTGTCAGAGTTGACCCTGAACTCTCTAGCAAAAAAAAAAAGAAAAAGAAAAAATAAGTTTTCTTTAGGAAATTTAAAACAAAATAATATTTATCCAGTTAAATAAATTATCAGGGTAACTGCAAATCATATTAGTGTTATACAGACATATTCCAAATAACCAACTACTCACTCACAAAGAAGATAAACAATACATAGGAAATGACTGGTACACTCAATTAGGATAATTCAAGGAGGATTTAATTGAAACAATTATTTTTAAAAGTATGAGCTGATCATAGAGAAGAGTGCAGTATCTCAGGCTAGCAGTATTGAGGTTGTGTCCATCAGAAAGGACAAAGAGAGTGGGTATTACTGGAACCCAGAAAGAGCAAGTCATGTGGGGAGAGGCAACCAACCTGAAGCGACTGGGCAGGGAAGGAGGCAGGGCATTTAGACCCTGACTTCACAGTTGCCCCCTGGTGATCTCCTACCAGGCCCCTCACTAGCAGCTAGAAATCAAGGAAACCAGCCAATGTCATCCATACAGGCCAGCCTGCTGGGGCCAGGACCAAGAGGGGAAGACTGTCAGAGGCATTTTTCCAGATTTATAAAATGTTAGTATTTTAAGTACCAAAACATAATTTTTTCTTTGTCTTATTGGATACCTTTTTTAAATTTCTGTCATTATCTTGGCTTCTAACATAAATTACATAGTCTGTTCATTTTTTTCTGAACTAGCTCTAAAATAGCAGAGCCTTCAAGCACATCAAAGATGTACAGCTGCTGGCCCTGTACCAGCATTCAGAAGTGTATTTTTGTCTTTCTCAAAATACAGCTTCCAAGCACATTTTCAGGTGTTATATAAAAAAGGTTTTCTGATCGAAAGGACAACATGGGACAAAACCAAACTAAACAGATTTCTTAACTGAGGGATAGCTCCAGAGCTAGTTGCATGGCAAAAATGACAGATTGGAATACAATATGAAGTATATACATAACTAACTAGACGCACAATTTTTTATTTTTTTCTTAAAAACATATTTGGGCCACTGTTACAAGGAACATTCTTTGAGAAATGATTTTTCTTCATACCAAAAGGCCTCAGCATTCTGCAGTGTTTTCTAACACGTATTCATTTGTTAATCTTGTCAACAAAGACATGTTCTCCTGAGTGCTGGGTGTTCAGTGGCATACAGGTCAGATGAGGTCCCTGCTGTCGTGGATGTGCTCTGGTGTTGTGCTTTGTTTTGTTGGTAGAGTCTCTGTCTTTCACCCGCACTGTCACTACCACTTGTCCCTGAGTGCTTACTTCTAGCAACATCTTTGTCCCCAGTCCTCTAACTTGACATTTTATAACCTTGCCTGTGTTTGGATAATCAGAAAATTAAGCCTACAGAAATGATGGGATAAGAGGCTATTCTTTTTATATAAAATATGAGCCATTTTAAATGAATGCATACAGCTATCAGGGCCTTTCTTGCATTCTTCCTTATCAGAGGCGTCTAACAAATAGTTAAAATTTCCAAGAAGGCAGCTTCTAGTTAAATAAGATGGGAGAGCAGAGTGGTCAAACACAGAATATTTGCCTTTTAACAGGCAGGCCTGCCTTCCAGGCCCAATCCTGCCCCCTGCTTCTGTTTAACCCATGCAAGTTCCAGTTTCCTCGCCTGTAGAATGATGGTAGTAATTACGCCCACTCACTGGGATTATTATAGGGATTAAATAAGGCTATGTACTCAGAGCTCACAGGAGCCACTAACATCAACTATCATTTTTACAGAGCCTAGCACATAGTAGATATTCAACATATAGTTAGAAATAGGAGTTATGGGCCAAATGTTGTGAACGGCTTCCTTAATTTTTTTCTTTTTAAAAAAATTTTTTTTGTTGTTTCCAGTGGGGTTGGAAGCTTTCTCAATTTCTTGAGCCAAGATATTATAGACAATTTTATTATGTTCTTGGAAGCACAGATAAAGCTTGGGCCCAAGTATGCTTACAGAGCTTTCTAAAATGCAGAACTGATGAGATTCCTAAAGTTCAGGTATTATGGTGAAGTAGATGCAGTGACTCATGCACCACACATTCAGAGGACAACAAAGCAACACTGTGGCCCCACATAAGTGATGAGAGAAGTTCCTGGAATATTCACTTTCAGCATTGGGTTTTTCTTTCTTCCCTGCACCTCAAGGCTGCTCGCTGAATACACAGTGGTATTTCCATTTCCCACAGGAGCTTTGGGTCTTTCAAGATGTCAAAGAAGTTTTATAAACTGGGCTTTTACAGGGAAAGTCCCTGAGGTGAACAGAGGACGAGTTGTATGCCATAGTAAAGGCTGCAGAAAAAATGGAGGTAAAGGCAGATACCCTGGCACTTGAATCTGGTGAGGTGGACAGAACAGGTGAGGCCTGGCCTTGGAGGGCAGGGGCCCAGGAAAGGCAGGATGAGATCTGCAAGGAGAGGAGAGATACCTTGTAATACGCTAGAAGAGCCCCTGAGATGGCTAGCCAAAGGGCCCTGTAGAACAAACCCCTAGGCCAGTGCTGACATGCACAGCTCCTCATCTACAGAAGGGAGCAGCCCTGAAGCCCATCTGTGGATTATTCAGCAAAGGAGCCAGCCTGTAGTGTCAACTGTGCAAGGCCCCATGGGAATTGCCCCCCTGGATTACAGGTTCCCTGCCAAAAAAACAGGTGGTCCTTGATAGCTCCACATCCCTCACAGTGATAGTGCTGGTACGGAAGGAAGCATTTCAATCACTAATTGAGTTAGAACGTTTGATGCATCTATCACTCATTTTCGGCAAACCCTTTAAATTTAGATAAATTCCGGCTGAAAGACAATGACTTTCGTTTTTAAAAATAACAGTAATAATGTGAAATAGAAAAGGCAATAGAGGTCAAAAAGAGCATAAACAAGAAAAATGTAATATTAATCATAAACTATGAGCTAGAAGCTTATAGACTTCAACAAGCAAACTTACAAAATAGGGATTTATGGGCATTTTATACATGGTAAATGACAACTCAGAAAAATTAAGTGTCTTGCCCAAGGGTAGCAAGTCAGTTAACAGTGGTCATGAAAACAGCCAAATATTGAGTAATTTATGCCAAGTAATTTTAAGTAATTCTATCTATAATTAGTTATAATACCAAGTATATAATACCGATAATTACCAATTTTACATATTTTCTCTCATGTATAACTCATGCCATTCCTAGAAGGAAGGATTATTATTATTATTCTCACTATACAGATGGAAAAACCAAGGTAGGAAATATTAAGTGACTTCCTCAAGGTCATATTTAATTAGTAGTAAACCAAGGCTGTTTGACTTGGAACCTGTGTTCTTGGCCACATCCTTTCCATCCTCCTGTTTTGTAAAGAAATTTCTTGATCATCAGAAATCACACTAAAATGGGAGAGTTCCGTGACCCCCACTGCAGGACATGTGACAGGGGTGTGGCTCATCTGTTGGGTCACTGCCACTGCTCAAACTCTTTACTGGAGGGGGAGCACACAGATGGACAGGTGCAGGAGCCCAAGTGGGCGTGTGTTACAGTGCACTCTTTTAGCCTGTAGACTAAAACAGTGCACAGCTTAAGTGTTGATGTGGTTTGGCTATGTCAACATCCAAATCTCATCTTGAATTGTAGCTCCCATAATTCCCATGTTGTGGCAGGGACCCAGTGGGAGATAACTGAATCATGGGGGCAGGTCTTTCCCATGCTATTTTCATAATAGTGAATAAGTCTCACAAGATCCGATGGTTTTATAAAGGGTAGTTTTCCTGCTCAAGCTCTCGTCTCTTGTCTGCCACCATGCGAGACATGCCTTTCACCTTCCACCACGATTGTGAGGCCTTCCTAGTCGTGTGGAACTGTGAATCCATTAAACCTCTTTATTTTGTAAATTGCCCAGTCTCACGTATGTCTTTATCAGCAGTGTGAGAACAGACTAATACAAGTGTTAACCAGCTCAGCTCAGTGGACCTTTTTGCAAGGGCAGAGGATCAGTATGACAGCTTTTGGTATCCTGAGCTCTTGTCCAGCATTCCAAAAGAATGGAGTCACACACGGACTTAAAGGATGGTGAATGTGGGGGTTTTGTTGAGTGGTTAAGGTGGCTCTCAATGGGATGGATGGAGAGCTGGAAGAGGGATGGAGTGGGAAAATAATCTTCCCCTGGGGTTTGGTCACCCAGCAGTCAATCTCCTCACCAACTGTCCCCAGTTGAATTCCTCTTGGTGTTCAGATGCTTCTTCTCTTTTCTCTGCCACACCACTCTGCTGTCATTCTGCTCTTCTGTTTGTCTCTTCATCTCCCTCTGGGGCTGGGGGTTTGGGGTTTATATGGATCTAGGATAGGGGGGCGTGGTGGGCCAAAATGTAACTTTTGGGTGCTAAAACAGAAATGCCTATTTCCATTTAAGGCCATGAGTATCCAGGCTTGAGGGTGGGACCTTTGCCAGGGAATCACCTTCTTCTACCAATATTTCCCTGTCTTTTGTCTGTATCAACCCCTAGATAGCTTATGTACTGTAGGAACACCAGAAATGTATTTTATAATTAGCCAAAAGTAAAGGATTCTTTTATATCGTATCTGCTTAGTTACATTTGTAACTAATGTCATTTAAAATATTATGCACAGATTACGGAATCAGCATTTTATCCCCATTTTACAGATGGATAAATACATTGAGTCACAAAGAGTTAGTAGTTCATTATTTTAAAAATAATATATTAAGGTAGAATCCATCTCAGAATTAAATATCTTTTTATTATCACTCTTTATTTTTCATACTATAGATTTTTTTCCTTAAAGTTGTTACCATTAACCTTGCTAGAACTACAGTGCATCTCTAAACATGTGCTTGTCTCCCAGAGGGAAGGCCGTAAAATGGTTAACAACTGTGTTCAAATATATAGACAGTTTTTAGACAGAAGAATGACTAACTTTTTTTCATTTGTTTCACCAAAAGCAACATAAAAGGAATATCAAGTTCAAGGAAAGATTTAGGCTAGAAATCACACACACACACACACACACACACACACACACACAAACACACACACTTAGCTACTAGCTAATAGAATAAGTTTTGTAGGGGTAGTAAGATTTTTTTTTTTTCCCTGGAATTTTTAGAGATTTCACAGATAATTATGGGAATAGTCATTACCTAAAATTAAATTCATAATGCCACCGAAAAATATGATTTGGATACTTTAGGTAATTTTAGTTTGTGCTTTCTACCCAGTCCACAAAAATATTTGAAGACTGTCTACCGGCCTAGCATTATTATACAGTGATACATTTTGTCAGACAGTATATTTATTGTATGACAATATATTATTCAGAGGGTGCAATCCCTCTGAAGCCTTGGCAGCTTCCACATGGTGCTGAGTCTGTGAGTGCACAGAAGTCAAGAATTCGTGTTTGGGAACCTTTGCCTAGATTTCAGAAGATGTATAGGAATACCTGGACGCCCAGGCAGAAGTTTGCTGCAGGGGCAGTGTCCTCATGGAGAACCTCTACTAGGGCAGTGCGGAAGGGAAATGTGGGGTTGGAGCCCCCACACAGATTCCCTCCTGGGGCACCACCTAGTGGAGGTGTGAGAAGAGGGCCACCACCCTCCAGACCCCTAACTGATAGCTTGCACCATGCACCTGGAAAAGCTACAGACACTCAATGCCAGCCCATGATAGCAGCCAAAAGGGAGGTTGTGCCCTGGAGAGCCACAGAGGCAGAGCTGTCCAAGACCATGAGAACTCAACTCTTGTATCAGTGGCATGGATATGAGACATAGAGTCAAAGGAGATCATTTTGGAGCTTTAAGATTTCATTGCCCCACTGGATTTTGGACTTGCATGGGCCCCGTAGCCCCTTTGTTTGGGTCAATGTCTCCCATTTGGATTGGTTGTATTTACCCAATGTCTGTACCCCCACTGTATCTAGGAAATAACTAGCTTGCTTTTGATTTTACAGCTCCTAGGCAGAAGGGACTTGCCTTGTCTCAGATGAGATTTTGGATGGTGCACTTTTGAGTTAACACTGAAATGAGTTGAGACTTTGGGGAATGTTGGGAAGGCATGACTGGTTTTGAAACGTGAGGACATGACATTTGACAGGGGCCATGGGTGAAATGATATGATTTGCCTCTGTGTCCCCACCAAAATCTCATTCTGAATTGTACTCCCATACCTCCCAGGTGTTGTGGGAGGGATCCAGTGGAAGATAATTGAATTGTGGGTACAGTTTCCCCTATACTGTTCTCGTGGTAGTGAATAAGTCTCACGAGATCTAATGGTTTTATCAGGGGTTTCCACTTTTGCGTCTTCCTCATTCTCTCTTTGCCTGCTGCCATCCACGTAAGATGGGACTTGCTCCTCCTTGCCTTCTGCCGTAATTGTGAGGCCTCCTTAGTCATGTGCAGTTAAGTCCAATTAAACCTGTTTCTTTTGCAAATTGCCCAGACTTTGGTATGTCTTTATCAGGAGCATGAAAATGAACTAATACAGGAGCATAAATAAGAAAACACATTTTTCCTGCCATTTATTGTGTTCCAACAACGTGTGAAACACAGTAAGTACTTTTATATACAATACAATACCTTATTTAATCATCTTTGCAAATCATAAGTTAGCTATTCTTTTTATTAATTTTTATTTTTTTGAGAAAGAGTCTTGCTCTATCACGCTGGCTAGAGTACAGTGGCACAATCTCGGCTCACTACAACCTCTGCCTGCCGCGTTCAAGTGATTCTCCTGCCTTGGTCTCCTGACTAGTTGGGACTACAGCCACCCACCACCACCCCTGGCTAATTTCTGTATTTTCAGTAGAGACAGGGTTTTGCCAAGTTGGCCAGGTTGGTCTCGAACTCCTGACCTCAGGTGATCCGCCCACCTCGGCCTCCCAAAGTGCTGGGATTACAGGTGTGAGCCACGGTGCCCAGTCTAGTTATTCTTATTATTCTTTTTCAGATGAAGAAATTGAGGCTTAGAGAAGTTAAGAAAATTACCTAACCTGGTAAATGATAGAGCTAGTAGTCCAAACCCTATCTATCAATACCCAAAGCTTAAGCTATTCAACATCATGCCACAAAGTGACAAACTGTATTAGCATATTTTAGGTGGTTGTACATATTCTTGATCCCTGCAAAGGCTTCAATAAATCAATAGGAGTTCTTACTCAAAATTCAGGTCCATACAGCCAGTGGCATCTAGCTTTTTGTGGCTGTTTATTATAAGAAGGTATACTAGTGGTAGGAAACAACCATATCTGTGAAAGGCTCAAAATAGTGACTCCAATTCCAGAAAATGTATTTTCCTATAAGAAACAAGAAAGTGTTTTCATGAAAAAAAAATTTGTAATAGAATTAAATTTCTGGATAATGTAAACTTTTCTGTTTTTTCTTAATTAGGCATGTCATATAATGTACATGCTTTATGTTGATTGAAATAAATGCCAAAAGTAATCATAATTATTTTCTTTTTCTAAGATCCAAAAAATAATTTAACCTTTATGCCAGATGAATCAAAGTTATGTAAGACTTTTAGAAATCTTTTTATGAGGTCATTCCCTGTTGATCTCATGATCAAATTACCACCACACAAATTTTTCACATCTATAATTCTAAAAAGTCAGATTTCCAAGAAAATCCTCAATTTCCCAGAAAATAATACTTGAAACTCTAAGTATTTCCCTTCAAATGACAACAGATACGTGATAACTTTTTTGGCATTACCATCTTCAGCATTTAACCTCTGATAAGCCTGAACATAGACAAATATTACAGAGATCTTCATTCAACACAGAGCAGTAAAAATTTCACTAAATCCTGCCTTGGGATATGAATGTCTTTTTACTGAGCCTTTGAAATCTATATATATTTTCTTTGAGAAATACATTTTTATGACCATGGAAATGTTTTCTTCTATGAATTATTGAAAAACATGCTATCTGTTCTTCCAAATTGATAAACTATCCATAATTATATAACAACTTTAGGTCATTCATAGTATTTAAACTGTCTGACTATTACACTGATAGTGTCATTTCCCTGAATAAAACAAGGTCTTATTTTTCTTTTCTTTTTGTTATTTCTTTTCTTTGCAGATCCCAAATAAAGATTTTATTTATTTCTCATTGACTACCCATTGTATTACTGTATCCCACACTAATTTCTTCCCATGGTTTTCCGAGTGTATCTACTGAGTAGAAAGTCCAGAAATTTTGAAGGAAGCAAAAGAGAAAATAGCAGCAGTTTGCAGAGATTCTAGATCGATTTCATCACGACATTCTGTCAAATGGAATTCTTATACCTCTCACTATAACTCAGTAAGGACTGGCTCCTGGAGACATGAACAGTTTTAGATAGTCTGACATTTAATGTCAACCAATGTATTGAGGACAGCCATTGTAACTATAAAATTGTATTTTTACCCTTAAAAACAATGTTTCATCATTATAGGCTGTCATTATTACTCACTAGTACAATTAAGGTGTTTTTCTTTCTCAGTCTTTGTATGACTGCCTTTAAAAATCACATAATCATGACTTACACTAAACATGACTGAACTGTCTTAAATAGATATTTATGTCTGGTTTATAAGTCTGCATGTCTATGAAAGAGGAATATATTTTTAACTGTTAAAATCTCCCTGCAACATGACTTAAATATTCTCATATATTTCCTCTATTACCAGCTTTATTACTTGCTAACTGTTAACTCATCTATAATTGTTGCTTTAAATTAATATAAAATTTTCTATATACATACACGTAGATAGGCCCACCTGTAATTAATTATAAACCCACCTTTTAATATGGGGTTTGTTTTAATAGTAGGGTCTTTCCCCCCTATGGAACACTCAGGGAAAACAAATTATTTTTTCTCCCCAAATATTTTCTATCATACAATTATGAAACCCAAAACAGCATGATGTCAAAATTATCAACACTTACAGGACTTTTAAGGAAATAAAAGTTCATCTAAATTTCCATTAATTTGTACAAATTAAATTTTATATTTAAAAACATGAAGATAAGAGAATATGCAAGCTTCTAAAAAGAAGCCATGAATGTCTATATGGGTACTCTTACAAGTACTTTAGGTTTATAATCAAGATTGAATTCATGAAGCTAGACACATCAATCCTGAAAAGTCCCTAATTTCTTAAGTGCTGTATCAGTCAGTTTTGCTGCATAACAATTAATCCAAAATCTCAGTGGCCTATGAAATAAACATTTAATTTTTTCTGATTTTACACATCACTGGCTCAGAGATAGCTTCCTGGCTCTGGTTGTCTCTGCTTTATGTGTCTCCCCATTCCTGCTCCCAGGCTAAAGAAGCAGCCCTTTCTAAGACATTCTCATAAATACTTGAAAAGAAGAAAAGCAAGAGGCCTAGTTTAAACAAGACATTGCATTTAAAGCTTTTGTTTATATGTGGCATACATTATATTCCACCGGACAAAGTAAGCCACGTGGCCAAGGCCAAATTATGCAATCAGCAGTGATATGTCATTCTCCTGCTTAGAAGGAGGAAGTGAGTAACTGTAAATACAATCCACCTCAGTTGCCTTTGTTGGTCACAGATACTCACTTTGTTCACTGTACACACAAAATTTACTTACAACCACATGGAAGACATCCTAAAAGTTTCAACCAATCCAAACTTCAGCCTTGAAAGTTCATGATCTCATCGCCATCAGATCCAAATGGCAAATCTCGATCTGGACACATGAACTAAGTAAACAAATTATCTTCTTCACAAGCACCCAACACAAAATGGTAGAGCAGAGGCAGAAAAAACACATAAACATTCCAATTTGAACGTGAAGTTAATATAAAAAAAAAAAAAAAGGAAAACAGAAAACTCATAGTAGGTAGCAGTTCTGAAATCCCACTGGACAAACATGCTGGCCTTGGGGATAGAGGAAACTATTTTGATTAAGTCTTTGATTAGGGGTCTGAAACTTGAATTAACTTTCCAGAGAATATTCTCCAGGGTTACAGGCACCAGCCTCTTTCTTCCTTGTTCTTTACCTCTGTTGCCAAATCTGAAAAAAAAAGTTATAAAATATTCCTTTCTTGGGGTGAGCAGCTTTTTTGGCCATCTTATCCTCAGAAAGTTGAGTGTAGGGAAGACATTTTAAGCTATAAAAAGCCACACACTCTTCTATTTTTGGCAATACTCTTGGCATTAAAACTTTTTTAAATTTTAACTTTTCTCCTTTTTAATGTCCATTTAATCTATTCTCCTCTATGTACTAATAGACTCACTCTCTATTCTTTTACAAATCTGTCTCTCTGTCTAAACTTGATTACAGGTATTTGAGCTTATCAGACTTTATGAGATTATTCCATTGGTTTTCTTTTCCCACCCAAGACATTTTGTCCAACTGAAATGATTTACTGATGCCTTAATCCAATCAGGTTTTGAGCACAGGCATTAACTTGGTCTTTGTCCTTAAAATGAGTACTATTCTGAGTCTTAATTAGCCTTTGTGGCTCAAAATATTTATCTTTTCACCAGTTAGAGATGAGAAACAGTTTGAATTTCCAGGCCTGCAAATCCTGGAGTTTCTCAGCTCTTTAGTCTCCTTTTCATCTCCTGTGTCAAACAAGTCACTTACTTTTGCACTCATTCTTTCTCTTGTATTATCAAATGCAGTTTCTAATGACTAATTCACATCAGTAACATTTCAAATCCTCTTTACTGGAAGCCAAAATATTTTGTCAAATATTTTGCTGCTGCATAAAATGTGTCGCCCATTTTCTAGCCTTTAATAAGTTTTCTCACTGCTAGCTGTCTCTGGCCCCCAAAATCAATGCCAAATATTTCAAGTTTTTTATTTTGATAACACTCCACTTCTAAGTATCAAATTCTATACTGTTCAGCCTTCTACATAACAACCTTTAAATCCCATGGGCTTACAAAAACAAGCATTTTGTTCTTATTTCTGTTTCATATAGGCAGTTATTAGATGGATGTAACTACGGGGGCTCTGCTTAACTCAGTTCTATAGGTTTTTTTAATCATGTAAGCTGAAGTGTGGAACATACCCATTTATGGAGCTGAGAAGAAAACCACAATACTAAGCTATTCCTTAGAATTTCATTTAAAGCCTCTAATTTCAGGTAGCATAGTCATAGCTGTTCACATTCCAATGGCCAGAGAAATCACGTGGTTAAATTCAAAATCAGTGGCAAAGGAGGGGAAACATACACCTTCCACACCAGGAAGCAGGGAAGTGCTGTGGCAATAAGCTGGGAGGGATAAACTGTATATAAGAAAAGGGCATCGTGTATTATTGTGAACAGTAATACCACCTGCCAGAAGTGTAGTTTAACAATGTTTTCAAATGCTCTGTGATGCAAACATCCCCCGTAAAAAATGGTAAAAATAAGACTGTACACTCGCAACACTTTCCCAGAAAAGCAAATGATTTATTCAGCTTCAAAAATAACCTATAATTTCAAAAATGGCATTGGGTCTTGTCTTAAATTTCTATCATTATTTGGCATCATTTTAGAAGCTATTTCTCTGCATAAGAAAACCTCCTATTCTATCTTAATTAGACCAGCTCAGAACAGCTGTGACTATAATTATCCTTATTAGCAATAATCTCTGACACACACCTGGAAGACTAGGGCCACCCAGCAAGAAAGAGAAAGAAACTCAGAAGCCAAATCTCTGTCATTCCTCTTCATTTGTGTCTCTATGGCTATTGCTGTCATTCACAATATGGGCACTGCAGTAAGACACGCCAAGACCTCCGAGGCCAGCCAGTGGCTGGGATATAACAGGCATCTGTAACTACACCCTGTTGAATTAGCTGATGTTATCAGGGCACTGGGATAGAATCTTTAAATGGACTTCACCATAATGCCAATCTGAAGTTTGGAGTAGATAAGTCACATAGTTCTACACATGGCCCTCACTCAGCACCCCGTTTCTCTCCCAAACCATTGCCTGAAAACCAAATTACAAAGTGATGTTGTTTAGTTTTTAAAATAATTCACTCTAAGATAGACTTGATTTGATCCTTTTAAGGGATGTTTCATTTTAAAGGAGGAAATATTTTTATCCAAAAATATTTTTCTGGTGGATGGCAATATTTTTTTGTGAAAGAAAGCTGCTTTTTCCTCCCCAATTTCAGAGTTCTGATTCATCAGCTTACTACCACAGTAGTGTAATTTTCTGTGTCAAAAACATGGTACATGAGGTTTTTCTCTCTGGAACAGTCCCTTCCACACACCATACACCAAACTGCCTCCTGTAGTTAATTCTTCATTGTCTTTTAAAGCTGAGCCCAAGGAAGATTTCATGGCCCTCTAGATCTGCTTATGACCTTGTGATAGAGACTTTTATAGAAACATGAACTTCTTTATAACACTGACAACATTTGAAAATGTAAAATTATCCCTGTAATTTGTTACTGGTCGATTGTCTTGCCAACTAGCATTTTAGCTCCATGAAAGCAGAGACCATATCTAACTTCTTCACAACTCTATCTCTAGTGCTTATCCTATTACATATTGAATTTGTATCATACATATTTGTTGACTATATGCATGTATGTATGACCAAATAAAAAAATAGGAATTTGAAGCTTTCATTATGTAATCCCTCTTTTTAAAGACAGTGGCAACTTTCTATATAGTCTCTCAAAGGAGTCAAGAATGCAGAAAAGCTCCTAGGTGCTTTCTTACTGCCGTTCTGAATTCGTCTGCTCTGCCATCTCTTGGTGGATTCTTCCCATTGGCCTGGCATAGTATATTCCCAGAGTATTTTTTAAAGCCTTTAGCACTTTATGACCACACACAACTATTTATGTCCTGAGAAATTCCTCTAGTCATATGATTTCATGATACCTTGTGTGTTTGTGGGTGTGTAATTTAGGAATTATGTCCTGATTCATTTAGGACATGATTATTTAAGAGAAACAAATAGAAGATGAGGGTTTTTTTTAATTTTATAATCTAGGAGGTATTGAAAATGATGTCATTCCCTAATGATCTCATTCATGATGGGATTGTGAAGTGGATTATGACAATGAAAACATTTCTGGGAGAACTTCCAAAGCCATCTGGCAAGCATAGAGCCTATATTTTTAAAAGTGATAGCTTAGTTTCTAAATATAATGGGCCAGGATTTGATGTCAAATCAGTGGGAAAGTAAACATAAAAGACAGCAAACATAAATGATTGGTATAGACCCAAAGCAAGAGAATATTTTATATTTTGTAATCTGGTTATCAAAGTTTTAATATGTTAATATCATGAATGCACATTTACCAAGGTAGTGAATTATTCTACTCTTTCTGACAACTTTTAACGGATTTTTTCCAGATAATGCAATTTTTAATTAGCTTTATAAGGTATAAACTACATGCAGTAAAATTCACCAATTTTAAATGTACAATTCAGTGACTCGTAATGTAACTTGACATATTTTTTTCTCCAAACTGGGTTTGCAAATTTCATGAAAAAGAAAAATTATGATACAAAATGGCATTATATTTAAAATTATTTAGGTGTGTGCTTATATGTGTACACATTTTTATTGCATCTTACCCTGGAATGCTCAAGCAAAACTAAGAGTAGGAATTATCACATATCAAAAATTATTTTTCAAAGTGAACTTTCTGTATGTAATTTCTAAGCAATGAATGTGATATTATTCATTATTCAAGTATTATTTTTATATCAGCTTGAGAAAAAACACTCAGTTTATGAAGTTCATATCATCCACTTTATCAAACTTGACCCCTCGTCCACTAGACTTCTCAGGTGGGAGTCAGACCCCAGTCTGCTTTTCCCAGAGAATACCTGACACTCCAAATGGTCTTTTCAAGGCCCATTTCTCTCGAATGAGTGTAAAGGCACAAATTTCACTACCCTGCCCACCATGTGTTAGAAGGGTTATAGCATATAAATATTTCCCTACCAAAAATCTTCCGTTTAATCTTCAATTCTCCTAAATGTTATATATTTGTGAGTTAGTTAAAGAGCTTAAAAATAACAAAAAATAGTTTTTGACATCTCCTTTGACAATTTTGCATCAATATTTTTCTCATCTCACTTTAAAGTCCAGCATATAATATCTTAGTGCACTAGCCAAAATTCCAACCTAATATTGTTTTTATACAGGTGCATTAGAACATTTCACTAAGACTTAGTCGCTTATCCTCTGAGAACTTAACTAAAAGTTTGCTTAATTAATAATCCCAGACAATTCTTGGGATGGTTGTAGTAAACTGTTAACTGTAGTGAACACTAGGATGTGGGAATAGAGAGGATCAGATAATTTTGACTTCCTTATCATGTATATGTATAACTTCATACATTTTATACTTTTTGAATTTGCCTTCAGAAGCATATACTATTTATATAATTTAAAACATGCTGAAGATTTAAAATATAAATAAAACACAGCCATTAAAAGTTTAAGAATAAAATAATTTCCTAAAGGAGAAAGTGAAAATTTTCCTGTAAGGTATGGAATAGGGATAAAATAAGTAAAAGGGATATCTTTTGAAAATAAAATGTTGAAATTTTTATATTTGTACAGAATCATGCTGATACAGTCTCATCAAAATTGCTCTGTGAAGTTCTTCGCAGTCAAAACGACTGTATGAAAATGAAATTTTAAATTTCATCAAAGTGTCCTGCTTCCCTCACTATAGAGCCATCACTTGTCAACAAAAACAAGTGGGCACAGCCATAAAAAAGAATGAAATCATGCAACATAGATGTAGCCGGAGGCCCTTACTCTAGGCAAATTAATGCAGGAACAAAACACCAAATACTGCATGTTCTCACTTATACGTGGGAGCTAAACACTGGTTACTCATGGACATAAAGATGGCAACAATAGGCACTGGGGACAACTAGAGGTGGGACAGAGAGAGGGGAGAAAGGGTTGAAAAACTTACTATTGGGTACTATGCTCACTACCTGGGTGACAGAATCAGTTGTACCCCAAACCTCAGCATCACACAATATGCCCATGTAACAAACCTGAACTTGTACTCTTTGAATCTAAAACAAAAGTTGAAATTATTTTAAAAAGCATAATGTACTAGCACAGTCATACACATTTTTTAATTCAGAAAGGAATACAAAAAAGAAAACTAAGCAAAGAACAGATCATAGAGAGAAAGAAGCACAGTAAACAACATAAAACTGATAGTAAATACAAGAAAATAATATGAAAAAGTTAGGAGCAAATGGTCATGATAGTAAACATAAACATACTTATCTATTAAAAGAAAGAGGTTTCCAAGTTGGCTCAAAGAGTAAAAGCCAATGGCATGGTGAATATAAAAGACATCTTAAATGAATTGTTTCAAAATGCTGAAAAAGGGATAGGCAAATTATATTAGGCAAAGGGAAACAATCAGAAATAAACGTTATGATCCTGACATAAGACAAAGTAAAATTAAGACCAGTGGTCTGGAATAGAAAGTGCAGAACAGCCCAAGTACACATGGAAGCTTAATGTATAACAAAGCCGGCATCTCAAATCACTGAGGAAAAGCTGGAATTTTTGACAAATGGCATTAGGACAACCGAAATACCTTTGAGAAAATGATAAATGTGGCTTCTTTCTGCATATTCAGTAGAATGAACTCCAAATACATAAGAAATTCAATGTAAATGATCGAACCATACAGGTACTACCTGTGGGGAAAGGCTTTGTAACTATAATTGGAGATCCAGCTACAATCAAGAAAAAAACAATGATTATTTAGCTACATTAAAATAAACCTTAATATGGCAAAAACACCTAAGTAAAGTCAAAAGATGAGCGTGCAGGAAAGCAAGCAGTGCTCAAAAATGGATGGAACCATGACAAAAAGGCCCAGAAGTCAGTGTAAAAGGTTTGTATTGACCAAATTTGAAATAATTTGAGTCGTACAATTAATAAGGGAAAGTGATTGCCTAGAATTAGTATAGTGCTTACCTAGGAAGGAATTTGAGGAAACTTTCTGGGGTGTTGGAAATATTCCATATTCCATATCTTGATAAGGGTGTGAATTAACTGCATGTGTATGCTTGTCCAAACTCATCTGAAATATATCTAATATCCGTACACTGCACAATATGCAAATTATACTTCAATTTTTAAAAAGAATAATGACAGTAATAGATTGTAACATACTGAACTAAAATCAAGAATCTATGAGTCTGTAATGATACTAAAAAACAAAGTTGGGGAAAGAAAAGGTCTTTTTTACAGAAGAATGAGGGCTAGTAAATGTAAAAGAATTATAGAGTTAGAAAATCTCCAGCTTTCAACCACCAACATAATAATTGATTGAGGGAAGAATAATCAATGGATGATAAGATATTAAGTGAATGGGAGTGAATTTTTAAAATCAGGATATTAAAATAATCTCAAAATATCACCCAACAGGTAAGGGGAAAGGTGCGTTTGCAATGAATAACTCTGGAAGACACCAACTCAACCTAATGATTAAACTTCATTGGTAATGGGACACACTGACGTTACATGATTCAGCCATAGCACTCTGAGTAGGATGCAGCCCCACCTACATATTATGCCCACCAAAAATGCTAACCTTAATCTCATCATGAAGAAGCATTCAGACAAATCCAAATCATCAGGCATTTTTCAAAGTAAGTGATCTAGATTCTTCAAAAGGTCAATGTCATAAAAGACCAACAGAGAAGGGAAACTTCCAAATTAAAGAACATTGAAAAGATATAAACTAAATGTAATTCCTGACCACTGACTGAATACTGAAAAAATATGGCCATAAAATACATTATAGGAACAGTAATGGAAATTTAAGCATGGGTTATAAATTAGATACAACTATGACATCTTTGTTAAATGTCTTAAATGTGATCATTATAATGTGGTTATATAGAAGAACATATATATATACACATAAATATATATATTTTTGTTGTACTTGTTGCTGTTTTGATTTTGTTTTCTTGAGATGGAGTTTTTCTCTTGTTGCCCAGGCTGGAGTGCAATGGAGGATCTTGGCTCACGGCAACCTCCACCTCCCAAGTTCAAGTGAGTCTCCTGCCTCAGCCTCCTGAGTAGCTGGGATTACAGGCATGTGCCACCACACCAGCCTAATTTTGTATTTTTAGTAGAGACAGGGTTTCTCCATGTTGGTCAGGCCGGTCTCAAACTCCCAACCTCAGGTGATCCGCCCTCCTCAGCCTCCCAAAGTGCTGGGATTATAGGTGTGAGCCACTGCGCCTGGCCAGAAGAAAATATTTTTTCAACAAAGAGAAAGAAAGAAACAGGGCTTCCAAAATTGTTAATGATTGGTGAATTCATGTGAAGAGAATACAGGTATTCCTTGAACTATTTTTTTTTCCAATGGTCGGTTTAAAAATTTTCTAAATAAATTATTAGGGAATACCCTATTAAAAAAAAAAAAAAAAGCTGGGAAAATAGCACAAAAGCCATCCTTGCCTACTCTTAGCCTGCTTGTTGTACACATGATGCTCACCCTGTTTCCTGATATGAGTTCCACTTCTGTCTTTGGGATTTGCTCTTGTGTGATATCTAGTGCTATGAACTGAATTGCATTCCTCCCCCAAATTTCTGTGTTGAAGTCCTGACTCCCCATAACACTCTATTGGAAATAAGGCCTTTAAGAAGGTCACTATGGTTAAATAAGGTCCCAAGGGTGGAGCCCTGATCAGATATAACTGACTTTCTTATAAGAGACGGTAGGGCACAGTGGGTCACACCTGTAATCCCAGCACTTTGGGAGGCTGAGGGCAGGCAGATCACTTGAGGTCAGGAGTTCAAGACCACCCTGGCCAACATGGTAAGACCCCATCTATACTAAAAATACAAAAAATTAGCTAGCCTGGTGGTGCATGCCTGTAATTCCAGCTACTTGGGAGGCTGAGGCAGAGAATCCATTGAACACGGGAAGCAGAGGTTGCAGTGACCCAAGATGGCGCCACTACACGCCAGCCTGGGCAACAAGAGCGAAACTCCATTTCCCAAAAAAAAAAGACAAAGAGACACAGACCCCCCCTGCCCTCACTCTCTCTCTCATTTTGAGGACACAGTGAAAAAGTGGCATCTACAAGTCTGGAAGAGAGCCTTTCATCAGAAACTGGCCCTGACCTTGACCTGTGACTTCTATCCTCTAGAACTGTGAGAAAATAAATTACTGTTGTTTATGCCACACAGTCTGTAGTATTTTGTTACCTTGACCTGAGACTTCTAGCCTCTAGAACTATGAGAAAATAAATTACTGTTGTTTAAGCCACCCAGTATATAGTATTTTGTTACGGCAACCCAGGCTGACTTAGACATCTAGCTACTTTATCTGGCATTGATCCTGGAACAGAGACTCTAGAATGTTACTTCTATACCTGAATGCCTCTTGCTGCTCTTATAGAGCACCATAAACTGTCTCCTGAACCCTGAAATGTAAGCCTTATTACATGTTCCTTCTGTCTACACATGGGTCCAGACTACATTTCTGAAATCATTTCTTCAGTTATTTTCCCTAGTTTTTCTATTTCTAGGGCAAGGGCACCTAGACATTATGCACATCCCAGTGTCTTCCTCATAATGCTAGCAGGAACACAAATGTACCTCATATGGTATGGTCAGAAGGCACCGAAATAATATTGCCCACCATTGTTGTTTCCTGGTATTTGATTGCCATTACTCAGAAAGTGTCACGATGCTGTGGCCAGTGAAGACATTTCAGGTTAGACTTCAAATATAGAGTGACCCACACTGAAAGGAAATTTAAAACCTGCATCAGCACTATGGCTCACATATACATAAATCCTGACAGAAACCCATAGGCTTCAAAGAAACCACAGGGCATGCATGACTCCAGAGTTTGCACATAGAAACAACAACTAGGATTTACAATGGATATTGGGAAAGAACAGCACTTTTCTAAAAACAATTGATAAAATGTAGAACTCACAGGCTGGACTGCTTACCAGAACAGGACATAAAAATAAATGATGTTCATAAGTCGAGGCTTTACTGAGAACATCTACACCATGCTCTAATTCGAGAGCTCCCTTTAGTTAACCATAGAAATGTCTATACCACAAACTGCTGTCTAAGCTACAGTGTAAGGATCTAGAGGGAATCTATCTTCTGCTACGTTTTTTAAGACTTAGGGCTGTTGGGCAGAAAGTGATTAAGTGTCCAGGAGAACAAGTTGTGTTTCCTTATTGCAATCGTAAGTTGCTTTTTTAACACTGATAATTTTGATGTAGTGAGTCATGAGTTAAATTAGATTTGAACTTTATCTCATCCACATCGATTCCACTGTGATTACTACTGAAGCCAGTTGGTACACATATGATACGGTTTGGTTCTGTGTCCCCACCCAAGTCTCATCTTGTAGCTCCCATAGTTCCCATATGTTGTGGGAGGGACCCAGTGGGAGATGACTGACTCTTGGGGGCAGGTCTTTCCCATGCTGTTCTCATGATAATGAATGGGTCTCATGAGATCTGATGGTTTTAAAAATGGGAGTTTCCCTGCATAAGCTCTGTTGCCTGCTGCCATCCATATAAAATGTGACTTATTCCTCTTTGCCTTCTGCCATAATTGTGAGACCTCCCCAGCAATGTGGAACTGTAAATCCATTAAACCTCTTCCTTTTCTAAATTACCCAGTCTCGAGTATGTCTTCATCAGCAGTGTGAGAACAGTATATTGGTACCAGTAGAGTGGGGCATTGCTGAAAAGATACCCGAAAATGTGGAAGCAACTTTGGAACTGGGTAACAGGCAAAGGTTGGAACGGCTGGGAATGCTCAGAAAAAGACAGGATAATGTGGGAAAGTTTGGAACTGCCTAAAGACTTGATGAATGACTTTGACTAAAATGCTGATAATGATATGCACAATGAAATCCAGGCTGAAGTGGTCTCAGATGAAAAAGAGGAACTTGTTGGGAATTGGAGCAAAGGTAATTCCTGCTATGTTTTAGCAAAGAGACTGGCAGCATTTTGCCCCTGTCTTAAAGATTTGTAGAACTTTAACTTGAGAGAAATGATTTAGGGTACCTGGTGGAAGAAATTTCTAAGTGGCAAAGCATGCAAGAGGTGAGTTGGGTGCTGTTAAAGGCATTCAGTTTTAAAAGGGAACAGGTGTAAAAGTTTGAAAAAATTGTAGCCTGACAAGATAGAAATGAAAAAAATCCCATTTTCTGAGGAGAAATTCAAGCCAGTTGCAGAAATTGCATAAGTAACCAGGAGCCCAATGTTAATCCCCAAGACAATGGGGCAAATGTCTCTGGGGCACGTCAGAGGTCTTCATGGCAGCCCCTCCCATCATAGGTCCAGAGGCCCAGGAGGAAAAACTGGTTTTGTGGGCTGGGCCCAGGATCTCCACGCTGTGTGCAGCCTAGGGACTTGGCGCCCTGCATCCCAGCCACTACAGCCATGGCTGAAAGGGGCCAACATAGGGTTCAGGCTATAACTTCAGAGGGTGCAAGCCTCCAGCCTTGGCAGCTTCCATGTGGTGTTGAGCCTGCAAGTGCACAGAAGTCAAAAATTGGGGTTTGGGAACCTCTGGCTAGATTTCAGAAGATGTATGGAAATGTGAGGATGCCCAGGCAGAAGTTTGCTGTAGGGGCAGGGTTCTCATGGAGAACCTCTGCTGGAGCATTGCGGAAGGCATATGTGGGGTTGATGCACCCACATGGAGTCCCTACTGGGGCACCGCCCAATGGAACTGTGAGAAGAAGGCCACCATCCTCCAGACCCCAGAATGGTAGATCCACTGACAGCTTGTACTGTGCACCTGGAAGAGGTGCACTCAATGCCAGCCTGTGAACACAGCTGACAGGAAGTCTGTTCCCTGCAAAGCCACAGGGGCAGAACTGCCCAAGACCATAGGAACCCACCTCTTGCATTAGAGTGACCCAGATATGAGACACAGAGTCAAAGGAGATCATTTTGGAGCTTTAAAATTTGATTGCCCCACTGGATTTTGGACTTGCATGAGCCTTGTGGCCCTTTGTTTTGACTAATGTCTCCCATTTGGATTGGTTGTATTTACCCAATGTCTGTACCACCATTGTATCTAGGAAGTAACTAGCTTGTTTTCGATTTTACAGGCTCATAGGTGGAAGGGGCTTACCTTGTTTTGGATGTGACTTTGAACTGTGGACTTTTGAGTTAATGCCGAAATGAGTTGAGAGTTTGGCAGACTGTTGGGAAGGCATGATTGGTTTTGAAATGTGAAGATATGAGATTTGGGAGGGGCCAAAGGTGTAATGATATTGCTTGGCTCTGTGTCCCCACCCACATCTCATCTTGTAGTTCCCATAATTCCTCCCATGTGTTGTGGGAGGGGCCCAGTGGAAGATGATTCAATCATGGGGGCGGGCCTTCCCCATGCTGTTCTCATGATAGTGAATGGGTCTCACGAGATCTGATGGTTTTTAAAATGGAAATTTCCCTGCACAAGCTTCTTTTTTGTCTGCTGACACCCATGTAAGATGTGTCTTGCTCCTCCTTCTTCCATGATTGTGAGGCCTCCCCAGCCATGTGGAACTGTAAGTCCAACAAGTCTCTTTCTTTTCTAAATTACCCAGTTTTGGGTATGTCGTTATCAGCAGTGTGAAAATGGAGTAATACAACATACAAATACACACATTGCCCATCAGATTTCTTGTTGAATGCTGAAGAACCTTATTTGTACTGAATCTTATTTATACTGAACAAAAAAATAAGAACTGAACAAAACAATCAGTCTTCATCCGTGTGCAGGAGTGAGCAGAGACTAATAAAAGGAAAACTTTAAGGTCATTTATGGAGCTGACTTAATTGTGGCCATCCACCAGAATCCTGAATGTGCTCTTAATTTTCTCAGGCAAGGCTGGGCACGGTAGCTCATGACTGTAATCCCAGCACTTTGAGGGGCCAAGGTGGGTGGATCATTTGAGGTCAGGAGTTCGAGACCAGTCTGGCCAACATGGTGAAAACTCACCTCTACTAAAAATACAAAAATTATCTGGGTATAGAGGCAGGCACCTGTATTCCCAGCTACTCAGGAGGCTGAGGCAGGAGAATTGCTTGAACCTGGGAGGTAGAGGTTGCAATGAGCTGAGATCATGCCATTGCACTTCAGACTGGGTGACCGAGCAAAAGTCTGTTTAAAAAAAAAAAAAAAATTCTCAAGCATTTAAAGTACTATATACAAGAAGTGTTAAACTTTGTGTCTTAAGAAATCCTGCTGCTTCTGGAAAATATATAAACCCAGGCTCTTCAGGCTGAGTTTTACCAAACAGGCTAAAGACATCCTCCAGGATTTTGAACCTAGATGGATCTACTTAGCGGAGCTTTTTTTGTTTGTTTGTTTGTTTTTTTTTTGTTACCCCTAATTATATCAGTCTATATATCGTCCATGACTCTTTTGATATAGTATTTAAACAGATATGAAAGAATTTTATTTTCTGAGACAGGGTCTCATTGTGTCACTCAAGCTGGAATGCAGTGGCACTATCACAGCTCACTGTAGCCTCGACCTCCTGGGCTCAAGGCCTCCCACCTCAGCCTCCCATATAGCTGGGACTACAAGCATGCACCACCACACCAGGCTAATTTTTGTATTTTTATAGAGACGGGGTTTTACCATGTTGCCTAGGCTGGTTGCAAACTCCTGAGCTCAAGTGATCTGCCCACCTCAACTTCCCAAAGTGCTGGAATTACAGACATGAGCCATTGTGCCTGGCTACCTTTAAGATTTTAACAGATTTCTTTGTGGTGTTAGGTCTATATAGCAAAAAGAATATCTAGAAAATGAAACTATTGCTGGTTCAGTTAACTTAATGGATGTATTTGTTATTATAAAGTTATATCATTTCTTCTAATTTATAGCTGCAGTTGTGCTTTACAGGAGCCTAGTGAAACTGTCAAATTTTAAGGATAGTATTTGAAATATATTTTAAATGGACTTTTCCATTTTAAAAGCGAGCTAACAGTGGGACAACATTTTTATTTACAAATATGTTACATACATAATTCTGAGGTAGTCTATTTTTGCTACTACTTTATTGTTCAATTATGTACATAAAATAAAAATATGAAAGTTTTGAGAAAATAATGATATGAAAGCCTAATAATTTTTAGTTTGTAATCTGTAATCTCACACATGTCATTCATTATATGGTTATGAAAAACCATTCTTGTCAAATTTATGCCAGTAAAGCAGATAAGAAAATTCTTGCATTTTGAGCAATAAGTTGATATAATGAATTTTTGAAATTTTATTCCACGCCTCTTAAGTAATTTTTTGCTTTGCAAGCCATATGTATGATTTAAGTCCATATGTGTTGCTGTAAGTCCAATAAACCTCTTTCTTTTCTAAATTACTATGGTTAACATTTATTTTAATTATTATTAATTTTTTAACAAAAATCCAATTATCTTAGAATGAGATCCCATTCTGTGCATTATAGGAAGTCCACATCTACTAAGATTTTTTAACCTTTGTGTTTTTAAGAATTCCCAGGGAAGGATTACATTGTCTTACAAATATGTCTTGGCTATAGCTTCTCACCTCTGGTTCCAGACATTCCTCTGTTGTCACTTGGGACATCTCACAGGAGCTTCCCTACTAGCTGAACACCCATGAAGTTCTGAGTTTGCCTTCATGTATCAAGAGCATCTCATCTTCTACAGAAGGCAATCCTGTTTGTTCATTTAATTCTGCCTACAGTCTGGGCTCCCACTAACTCTTTAGGACTCCAGAAAGGAAATTATCCTGTTTCTCACATTTCACGTCTTATTCACTGCCCAGTGATAGGATGGTTGACCAAATGCCAAGTGTGTTTAAGCAACTTAAATTAATTCCCTAAATCTGGTTTATCTAATCTATCATAACCTTAGTAGTGTAATAGCAGCAGTTCAGCCCAGATTTCACTGTGCCAAGCCTAATCAAATCCATTCCCTTTTCAGTCTCATTTCTAGTATAAAATAAAGAGAAATTCACATATCTATTTCCCTCCAAGTTTGGTCTAGTCTTACAGTTCTATGAGTGCAAAAACTTATAGTGAAATAATGCACATTCCCAAAAAATTAATCCTTTTTAATCTGCAGTGCCTTAAATTTTGATTTCAGAAGTCTTCAAGCAAATTCAGTTCAGACTTAGAAATAAAAAATAAAAAATAACTGTATAGGAGCAATGTTACTAAAATGACACTCAACTTATTTTATTAAACAGAACATTTAATTTCTCAGCCTGAAAAAATGATTTTTTTTTTTTTCAGGTGATGAAGGCCCTTTACAGGGAGTTTTAAAAGAATATTTTATGTGGTGAAAGAGTTCTCCAAAGATAAGATCAAATTTCATTTTCTACTCTTAAGTTTTAGGAAAAAATTTTAAACCTTTAAAATGGAAGTTTGAGTCTATGTTTTAGCCATTAAGTTTTTATAAATATTGGGATTATTCTCAGAGTATACTGCTACTATAAAATAATTCCTATAAAATTTCTGGAAATGGAGTGTAACAGTTGTTTACACCTTATGTATGGACTCAAGTTTCCCTCCTGAATCCAAAAAGCTCAGGTCCAATACATTTCTTGTGAGTCCAATAAAAAGGGACAGTACTCTGAATGTTGCCAGTGCTATAGCACAGTTGCTGTGATCCCAGGGTAGAAATATAAAGAAAATGAAGCTGGAAATGTATTATTTTAGATTCAACGTTGTCAACTGTGGTCACTCTACTGACCTTCTTCAGGTCTATCCTTGACAATTTTGCCGGTTTGCTGCTTCACAAGAACATAGATGCAGTAGACTGTCATAATGGCGTGATACTTCTATCTTAGGTCTATCCAGACATTTTAACCCAATAAGAACACTCAAGAACTTGAGAGCACTGCTTTAGTAACAAACCTTAGATATACATAGAGTCAGGTGAAAAATAAAAATTTTTATTCACAAAATTGCTATTATATGAGTATAACATTGCAATATCTCTAGTGAAAGTTAACCACTGTCGCCTTTAATTTATAGGTCCAAAATAAGATGAGGATAATGATGACAATGCTGTAGCTTAGTCAAGCATCTCACACTTCATCTGCTGCAAGCCAATGTTTAATTTTCAACCTTTATAGCCTACTGTATTTATTTGAAAATAGAGGCCAGGTTAATGGGGGAAAATGCACAAACCTCAGGTGCATATATTTGTTTGATGTGATGCAGATGTTTGATTTTTCCTCTGAAAGATCCACAGCAGCATGAGGAGATAACCTTAGGCTAGCAGCGACCCGCTGGGGCCTTTTTTATATTTGGTCAGCCATTTATCTTGTTGGCACATGGCACCACATGTACGACTTTTACTGCTTTGTTTTTTATTTTCTCTAGGTAGCCTCATTACTTGAGAAAGTGTAATAAAACCTTTGTTTTCCTGAGATCAGTCTTATCCTTCACTTTCAATAGCACCTGAGGGTTCTGAAAACATTCTAAAGGAAAACTTACAGCCCAATAGCTTTCTCAGCTCACACATTGCAGCAACACACAGTGGCCACATAAGACATGTATTTCCTGGTATGAATTAGACCCAACAATTCAGTTATAACAGTATGCCTCATGAGACAAAGAGGTCAACACGGACAAAGAAAGCCCCCTCCACAAGATGTCAGAAACATAGTTCTATACAATAATCCCTCTATACAATCCACTGAGACCATATGAGTAGAATAACATCCTGCTCCTTTATCCCAAAGAAAACAAAGCTGAAATATTAAATTCTAGAAATTTCATACAAATGAAAAGTCAGTCATCATAACAGGAAGAGTCAACCAAATAGAGGAGCTTAAAGGGATATTATAGCATTCAATTTTTTTAATCAGTTAAAATTGGAAGGAGTTGCCATATAAATGACTGAATGTATGCCTTTAAGGACCCTTTTTGAAATAAGAACCTTTGATTGATCCTGATTGGAGCTACAGGCTAAAAGCAATAATGTAAGATTGAAACTGAAATAACATACATAGTTTACATAATTTACTCATTATCTCAAATGCTACATAAAGAAAAGAGGGAAGAAATAAGAAAAAAGTAACAAGACGAAAGAAATACTAATAAAAATGAGACAAAATATTTTACTATAGTTGGCCAAGCTTTTGGGCTTGGGGTTTCAGGGTTTTTTAAGCTAATACTCAGCATCAGTCTAAAAAGTCTGTATATTACCATTTTCTAAACTCATAGGAAATCATAAACTGGTTGCCTTCAGCATCAGTAGCCCCTTTACCTTCCACACATGCACACACGTAGGCATGCATACTCCAGTTTACCCTCTACCATCATTACCCAGCAATGTGTAGGTCTTTACCTTGCTTCCCCTGTCCTTACAGATACCTAGGCAGCAAAGCTGTAAATTGGAGGGGAACATGGAAGATCTTGAGGCACAGATGGGCAACACTCTAGCTAGTCAGTCATCCAAAAAGTTCTAGAGATCATGGAGTGAAAAATATTCACTGGACATCAATTTGAAAAACATCCAGCCTATTTAGTCCCTGAGCACAAGACCTGGACACTATTTGGACATTAGAATATTGCGTAAGGAAATAATCAGAAATGCAGGCAAAGAATTATGTACCAAGATGTTCACAGAAGCAGTATTTAAAATTGCTGAACAAGCAAAAAAAAAATTGGACTGAACCCAAATAACTCCACATAGGATATACTTAAATAAGATAGACTATTAAACAGACATTAAGTATCATGTTTTCAGAATATATTTAATTAAATAAAAAATACATGATACACTATAAAGTTAAAAAACATACACAGATATATATGTATATATACATGTACACAAACACACACACACACAGAGGAGTATGTTTTAAATCAGTGTTAAAAGTGCTACATTCAAGATGAGCTGAGACTTGTGAAAGACAATTAGGATAATAAAAAGTATTTTTCCATCATATTTGAAGCAATAAGAAAAGACAGGAAAGGAAAAAGCTTACTAACTTGGGGAAACGGGTAATTTGCTAACAAACAATAGAATCTATTTTTCTTTTATAAGCAAAAAGACCTTCAAATTCTAAAAATAGAATATACAATAAAAGTGTATGAATTTCAACCCAACGTAATGAGAAGGGCTAGTCTATCAGCTCTGTAAGGGCAAAATCATCTGTTTCTGTGTCTATAACACCTGGCACACCTATGCATAATAGTATTTCAATTAAAATCGTGAAAAACACATGAATATAGAAATGAATACACAATCAGAAGAATTGAGGGCTTTGAAAGGATTCAGTAACGTCTCAGGTTGCTGAAGAAATGTGTAGTATTTGTAGGTAAGTATTCATAGTATGTGTAGATAAGCTATGAAAGGTCATTGGATCTCAAGTGGTTTCTAAAGAGTATATAAAGCAGATTTCCCAAGTAATGATTTATCTTGGAAATGGAAGAGTGCTACATTTGATCCTGATTCCCAAGGATATTTTACAGCAGGTTGCTAATCAGATGATTTGTAGGAAAGGACCGTGGTGCTCAATGCCAGAATACTTCCACATCCTTTCATCCATATGTGACCCAACGGAAGTTGGTGTTGGGCCTCTGCTGGTAATTGCGTTTTATTATTTGGTAAAAGATAATTTTAAAAGAAAAAAAAAACAGTGAATTTCTAAGATACTTGAACAAGAAAGTAGCAATCGCAGCTGTGCCATGAGCAGGATAATCTGTCAGTTGTGCTGAACACACCGAAAGAAACTGAAGAGACTGGAGACCTAGTCAACATTCATAAGGCAAATGAAAATGTTCCAGGCAATGGCAATGGTAAGTCTTTTCTTTTTAACAGAGTAGAGAGAGTAGAGATATAAACAGGTAAGCAGAGGTACAACTGACAGACCTAGCTGGAAGGTTGAACATGGAGAAAATCACAGATTCTGCCAAGATTTCAAATTTGGACAGTTAAAACAGAAGCTGTGCCATGAGTATAAAGAAGAAAGTGAGGAGGAGAAGCAACATGAGGCAATGCTTAATCCAAGCATTGGTCAGAACACATTTGAACTCTCTGTCAAATCATGCAGCAAGATTACAGAACTGATGCCCATTTGAGAGTCCTGTGCCTAGGGTGGTAATGGAATCCAGAGGCAGAAAACCCCCAGTGTCTGCTATAACTGATACTCAGAATGAACTCATGTTTCATTTATTTTGAGTGCAGTCCATTTCCACTGACTGCTTCCACTTATCTTACTACCCATTCTGTACCAAAGATGCATCAACAAATGAAGCTGTTTCTCTCTTGAAACTGCCACATAAGACAAAATTTTAGTTTCAATTTTCAGTATGTTACATCTAAGAATAACAGCAAGGTGTGTTACAGAAATATTTCTATCAGAAATGTAAAGAAAAAAAGGTTAAGGTTTGGAATTTACATTTCTATCCTTCAATTATCCAAGAGATATACTGATATAGAACAAATTTTCGGCAATGCTGGGAAAAAGAGGTGTTACTGTATTCACTTAGCAATATTAAATTATAGATTACATATAGACAGTGAAGTGATTTAGAGGTAATTTTGGGTTCCTCTTTCAAAAGAGGGATCAGAGGGATTTTCTAAACATAATAATCATCAAATACGGTCATGGCAAACACTCTGAAAATATTGAATGTTGCTAGGCACTTATTATATCTATTACATCTTAGGAAAGACTATCAGTCAATATTTCAATCTTAAATGTAAACTTGCAGAATGCTAAATCCTCTTCCAAAATAAACTTCAAAACCCTCCAAAATGATTGTCTATAATAAACAGACAGTGTTTACTTATGGCCCAAAGTCAGACTTTGAAGTTCACTTTTAAAGAACATATTAGGAAGTAGTCCTCAAAAAGAATGTTATTTATGGAAAGAAAGGATATTTTAAATCCTTTCAAAATTTATTTTGCAGTCTCTCCTAAACATGCTTTAATGCCTTCTTTGATATGGTATGATTCATATCACCCCTTTAAAAAACATAACAACAGCAAAAATTTTGCTAAAATTAGCAATTTAAGAATTCTGTATTCCCACAATCTGTGTGTGTATCAGAATCACGGTATGGTACTGATAGTGAGGATGCTATTATTTTATGTACCATGGGGGGAAAATAATGCTAAAGAAGTTATAGTACAATGTTTTCTATAACCCAGAATTTTCACTTCATACTTATTGAAAAGGTTCTTTTTCTTTTTAGTACTTATTGAACTTTAGGTTATCTTTTATCATTCCTAGGCCTTTGTAAAAATTAAAATATAAGCAAAACAAATTGGTTAAGTTCTTCCTGAAGTTTACCCACATTTTGGGTTTAGTCTTCCTAAGTATTTTTAACTCAAATTCGTTTACCACACAATACTGTTCTCTAGGCAGTAAGAGTGCTGTTGATGCAGTGCTGTTCCTGGAATTTCTCTCCAAGCTGCTGACATTCATTCTGCAAGTTTTTGATGCACATGGACAGGCAGTGATGAAATCAGGGCCCCCACAACACACAACCTTTTTCCAGAGATGTTAAAATGTGCAAAAAAGAATATTCATGTTATATATCTTGAGAGCTTTGAGATATTGTAAAGATACATGGGCTACAATTTTGTTTTCTATAGGTATCTTGGAATTTCTTCACTGTTCATCTGAGCCTTTACACCTGGAATTTGAAAAAGTGTTAACTTTAAAGAGTAACACAGAGCTTTAAAAGAGAAGATGGCAGCCTTTCTACTGCTCCTTTTCCACAGTGATAATGTCAGCACCTTCATCAAAATTGAACCAGCAGCAGACATCTTTACCAGCAGCAGAAAACCAGAAATGTGTTTGTAGTTACTTTTTCAGGGCTATTAATTTGCCATAGAATTGCATTCATCCTATTCCCACATTTTCCAAATTAAAAAAAAGGGGGAGAGACCTTGCTTCTAAGAGATTATAATTACTATATACCTAGGAGAGATGGCATTTTTTTTAAACAAAAACATTTTCATCTCCTTAACTTTATAGACTGATTTCTGGAAATAAAGTTCAAACATTCTGGGGTTATAAACATTGAGTCAAACACATAATCTTAAAGTAAACAGTCTATGAGTTAGACTCCTAGTATGATATATCTGATCAAGATATTGCTATGCCTGCTTTTAGAAGTTTATACTTAAACCAGAGAAAATCAGCTAAAAGAAGAATCTAAACAAATATGCTTCAATATGTTATCCACAGTGAAATTTTAGTTTTTTCAGTTTTCATAGCAGTAGTAACTCAGACCAGCTTTGAGATTTTTTAACTTATCAAAAATCTCACAGGATAGAAAACACAGAAATAGCTAAATGTTTTCTAAAACTTATATGTAAATGGTTTTAAATGCTAAATTCTGATCCATGTGCCACTGACAAAATCATGTAAATCTGCAACTTGATCTTGAGATAGGAAGATTGGGAAAAAAGAAAAGAGCAAGTGATGTATTTCACTAGACAGTTTTCTTACATATATTTATTGTTTCTTTAAGACATATCATTATTATCAATCTTTGATTGACAGCAAGCAAAGAAACCCGAGGTAGGTCAATTGTAAGTAAAAAATGAAGTACCTACCAAAAATACTAAAACTCATCATACATTAATGCATGCCTTTATTTTAAATAAGAAATAGATATAGCCAGAGATGATATTCAAAGTATGTAATAACTGATGGGTGTGGGTACCAATCAATCAGGATGGGCACTGCTGTCAGCAGCCAACAGCCTCTTGGCTATCAACGGGATAATAACACCACTGTTAGCATGATGCACTCCACAAAATTGCTCAGCATCCTAATACGTAAAATACATTAATGAAATATTTCACTTATTATTTATTTGTTTACTTACTAGAATATTTTTTTATTTCCTTGGACTAATCAGTTAATGTGAAAAATCTGATTTCTTTTGTTTAGAAAAAAATGTCTACTTTTTCCATGGGTGGGTCAAGGGGTGACTGAGATATAGCAGCCAGTTAGTTGAATCCTAGAAATGAGAGAAGTATCTGATAGAGGGAGAATAATACATTCAGAAAAATGACAACCAAGGAAAGAGATGGCCAGTGAGAACTTCCTACTAGCCAGCATGGCCAGAGGACTTTTAAAAACTACTGTTCTAAGTTGAGTTTTTGTTCTTTCTGTGTTTAAACTCCCTATGTTATCCATCAAACCCAAGACAGTTACATAGGTAAACTTGTTGCATTATAACTTTGGGGAACTGAAAAACCACATCTGGGTCCTATACTTAAGAAAGAAGCAGAGTACAAGGTCAAAACCTAAAGAAAATAACAATTGAGGATTGAGACATCTATAGGAACAGGAGTTTAACAGACTAAAAATTATGCCACCCCAAACCAAGAATCAACAGAAATAATGGACAGAGTCGTATGCCTCTCACAATGCTTGAGATAGGGTTTAGTTTAATACATCTGGATATATGTCCCCCCAAAAGATAAAAAGTAACGCCAGAAAGCAAAAGTACTTGGGACATCTTTATGATATAACACTTTACTATATAATAATGTTTGTCATTAGTGTTTTATTTTTTAGTGTCAAAGAATCTAAAAAGCCACTGGAAAACAGGTACAAATTAATGCCTAGCTAGCACATATGTTGCTTTCCTTATTTTTCTTTAGAAATGTAGATTTTCTAAGGTTTTACATCTTTTACTTTTTGTGGGTACGTGGTAGGTATATGTATTTATGGAGTATATGGTATAGTTTGATATCTTTGCTCATATCTTTGATTCACTGTTTTCTACCATATTTCATCATTTACAAATATTAAATATTTCCATCCAATAAAACAAACAAAAAAAAACCTCATCACTTATCCTAAAAGATACAGTCAAATCAGCATTATTCTCACTCAAATACATGGACAGGCTGCCATGTATTTATGAACCATTTGGATGAAAATACAGAAAAGGAACATTCTTGAAGTCAGTTAAGCATAATCACCCATATGGACCATAATTGACACTGAAATAATTGTTTCATGAATTTTTTTTTTTTTTATGAATATAGAAGATGGCTTGGAAATAGGCCAACCCTCTTTAAGGCCCACCTGTGTCAAATCAGACCCTGGGAACTGTTCTAGTGGTAGGAATTATGGGATGCAGATAAAATTTTTATTTACTTCTTGGAATTGTATTCTATGTCTAAATACCTGACATAAAAATTCCTAGGATATTGCTGGTTAGAATATTTGACTGAAGTAAGCAAGTCAAACAAAACAAAAGGTTGAAGAACATTATGAATTTCCACATTGAATAACAATCCTTGATTTTTGCGAAGTAATACATTTGTGGATAAAACAGTCTGGAATGTAAGAATTAGATGAAACAAATAAAGAACAGATATAAAATGGAACAAAGTTGAAAAGTGGCAGAATCCTAAGAATAATTCCAATCATTGCTATTTCAGAAGACAGGCTATAAAGACTCTCAATAAAGAAAACAAAGTAGATTTCAGTCTTTGTGTTGCCATTACCAATCTGACATTCATAAAAAAGTGATGCATTCTCATTGGGAGATACTTGACATTCAATGGGTTGTTTCTCCCCTTTTGTTGATCCTAAACCTAGTTTAACAAAAATTCTACTAATAGAGGCCATTTTTTCTAATTTACATATACACAAAAGTATTATGACAAACATAAATTGGTTGGGTAGAGTTAGATAGGATGACAATGAATCAGAATTGGTGAACTAATCTTGACACCTAATTTGAAAGGAAAAGAAGCACACGCACATGTAGCAAACTCAAGTCATTGGTATGGTCTACCTTCCCTTCCCTATAGTTTTCATGTTTATGACAGTGAAAAAAGCTCTGTAACAATTTGCATTTCTTTATCTAGAGTGAATACTAACTGGTGATATCCTTTTGTCAGATTATTTGGTTATTGCTATTTGGAGACTGTTTCTATTGGTTAGATAGCAAAAAATGAAGTTATTTGCTTTCCCCATCTTTGATAGGCAGGATCTTTGAAAAAATGCCAAAACAGTATCTCAAGATAGTAATTGCGGTATGGCCAGAGGCCTCAATAACATAGTGGTTAACACAGTGGGAGCTCCAAAATCAAAAATTAAAGGTTCAAAGATCTCTTCTTTACCAGCTACTTCATCTTATGTAAGCTACTTATCCTTTCTGTGATCCAGTTTCATCATCTGTAAAAAGGGAATAATCTATCACATAGGGTTGTTTTGAGCACTGGAGGAGGTAACAGGCATAAAACATGTAGAACGATGCTGGACATACAGTCAGTGCCCAGTAAGTGTGATCTATTTTATTTATCTCAGGCAGCATCCCCGACATCAACACGTTAGAAACACAGATGCCAATGGAATCTTTCCAGTACCTAATGACTAGAGTTCCACCTTGTAGTGCAGCAGAGGTCCTCAGGAGGCTATTAAGAAGATAGAAACCTCAAAATAATTTGGAGGCTTAAGGTCATTAATAGCCTTGCATTTCCTACCTCTCTACAGAAAGATCTGTGTAGTTATTCTAGAGTTGGGAATATGAGGGTGATGGAAACACCATGAAAATGAGAAAGCGTTTTGAAAAGGAGGATATGTGCTCCTACAACCCACACATTAGGCCTAGTCATTCTTGACCCATCTTGATTATCTTGCTAGAAAGGCAAAAGACACTGGAGAGTAAAACATTCTTACTCTCAGATCCCATTGACTAATATAAGGCTGTTAATTTTTCTATTGTACCATAGTAACTGCAGTTCATAGGTAGACTTGATATTCATTGTCCCTTTCCACTGTCTCTGGGAGAAACCATTACAAATGGGATTTTAGAAAATTTCCTATACAGTGACTACATGAGGCCTTGATTACTGAGGAAATTGGGAATTAGTATCTATAAAAATTGATTATTTAATAACAAGTACAGTTATATACACTCTGAAAAAGTAAGGTTCACAAGATAGAATTTAGTATAAAACATAACCAATTTAAAAAGCTTGTGTCTATGTTACAAAGAATGACTACTAAAAAAACAGACTATATCTCATGTGTGGACTTTTAACTTGACACATTGAGTTGAAGACAATCTCTAAGCAACACTGAGCAGACTGGATGCAGCAACAGTAAATGGGAAACATAGAGGATGAAGAAAATGGAAAGTAGAAGTGAGAAAATAACAAAAAGTAAGAGATGCAAGAGTAGAAACTACAACATGATGGAATCAGCAAGACAGTGGTACAAAAGGATTGGTAGACAAGCACTAATTTTCCATTTGACCTTCAAGCTGACACTTCATATTTCATATTCAAACTCTGCTTGGCCTGACTTTCCCTTTCATCTCTTTCTGGCAGTATCTTGTAAGAGTCTACATATGTACATCAGTCATGAATTTATGAATAAAAGGTACTTTAAATCACACTTCCACCTAACATAAAAAGCAGTTGATGAATATACAGACCTCATACACACATTGACATCTTCTCACAATTATCCCAGAAACTTACCAGCAAACTTCTAGAAAATAATAAAAATAATAATGTTTCTACAAATCTTCACAGTTTAAGAACTTAAGATGAAGAATATGAGGATTAGAGAAGATACATCCATCAACAAATATTAAAATAAGAGCTATTTTAATTTATACTAGCCGTACCAAATGCATCATCAATAGTTTGAGGATTTTGCAAGTGATATCTGAAATCTGCCATACTATGTAGTGTAATAAATATTAGATAATAATGAAATTATTTCAAAATTAATGAACAGTCAAGTTTATACAATCTATATTTAAATACTTTCGAAGGTAATAAAGCAGAATACTGTTTTATTGAAGAAAACTACTATAAATAATTACCAAAACAAACTATAAATAATAACATAGGGTCTTAGTAACTCTTTTAGAATAATTGCATAACATTTAATAAAACTCCAATTAAGTGAAACTTGACTGAATCATAATGAAATAGTTAACAACTGGTAAAGACCACATTTATTATAAGCATAAAGCGGCCTTAAAGTAAGGTTGTAGTCACTCATATCCCACAATAAAGATCAAGCTTTTATTGAGTATTTATGTTATATTAATGCTTTCTGGGTCAGTTAACAGAGATACTTTTAATCTAATTTAGCAATTTTAATCTAATTGAGATTGTAAAATCATGCAAACATGAAAAACTAACAAATAAACAAGACTATCATTGAGGCAGTAATTTTATTATTCAAACAACTTATTCTTACGATCATTTATTCTTAAGTTAAATATTTATTAATCCCTGCTATGTTTCTAGCCGTTCTTTAATCTTTTTGTTGTTTAAAGCACACAGTCTGAACAAAATAGAGACCCTTTACTCTACAGTTTTATAATCCAGACCAAAGAAGCAGACAAATAAATACAATTCAATGATAGATTTTAAACAGATTTACTGAGGCATGAGATATAATAAACTGCAAATATTTCAAGTGTACTATTTGGCAAATGCTTACATTTCAATGAGCACATGAAACCACCATAATCAAGCTAGTGAAAATACTCATCACCCTTGAACGTTTTCTCCTGCCCCTCCTAAACCTCCACATGCACCATTCCCCAAAACTATCCCAAACAACCACTCATCAGCTTTCTGTAACAATAGTTTAGCTTGCAATTTCTAAAAGGTTGTATAAATGGAATCAGACAGAATACATTTTTTGTCTGCATTTTTTCAGTCAGCATAATTATTCTGAGATCCATTCTTGGGTGTATTATAATTCTTTTATATTGTTCAGTAGTAGTTCATTGTAGGGATACATGGTAATTTGTTTATCCATTCACCTGTTTATGGACATTTGTGCTGTTTCTAGTTTTTGGCTATTATAAGTAAAGTTGCTATGAACATTCATGTGCTTCCATTTCTCTTGGGCATATACTTGGGAGTGATATGGCTGGGACATATAGTAGGTTTAGATCTAACTTTTTAAAAAACTAACAGACTGTTTTTCAAAATTGTTATAGCATTTTACATTCCCACCAACTGTGTATGAAAGTTCCAATTGTTCCACACCCTTGCCAACAGTTCATACTGTTAGTCATTTAAATTTTAGTGATTCTATGAGCATGCAATGTTATCTTACTGTAGTGTTGATTTGCAATTTCCCTAATGACTAATGATGTTAAAAATTATTGCATGTGGTTTTTTGTGACCCACATATCTTCCTTGGTGAACTGTCTGTTCAAATTTGTTTGTCCTTTTTAAAAGTGAGTTGTGTGTCTTCTTAATGAGTTTGATAATTCTTTATATATTCTAGCTACCTCTTCTTGTCATATACACATTTTGAAAATGTGGTCTGTGATCCTTTTCAAGTTAATTTTTGGCTGTGAGGTAAGAGTCAAAATTAATTTTTTGTGCATAGAGTCTAATTTTTTAGCATCATTTGTTGAAACAAATTATCCTTTCCTCATTGCACCTGTCTAAAACATAAACAGGCCATGTATGTGTGAGATATTTGCTGGACTATCCAATCTGTTTCACTGACCTCTCTATCCTTAAGCCAGTGCCACATCATCTTCATGACCATTGTTGCATAATATGCCTTGAAATCAGACAGTGTAAATCTTCTAATCTTTTCTTAATTTTCAAAGTTATTTTGGGTATCCTAAGGCCTTTCCATTTCTGTAAATTTTAGAAGCACCTGTCAATTTCTACCAAATTTTTTGGCATACTAATTGTGATTGTGTTGAATCTGTAGTTCAATTTCAGAAAAACTGCCATCTTAACAATATTGAGTTTTCCAATCTATGAAGACTGTCCTAGTTTGTTTGGGCCACTATAACAAAATACCACAGACTTTTAAACAACAGAAATTTATTTTTCACCATTTTGAAAGTTGGGGGACTGAGAGACACCAGCAGATTCTGTGTCAAGTGAAGACTCATTTCCTCACTGTTGGCCCTCTTCTCACTACAACCTCACATGGCCAAAGGGTGAGGGATTTTTCCAGGGAGCCTCTACACTAAGGGTACCAATCCCATTCATGAGGGCTCTGCCTTTATATCACCTCCCAAAGATCTCACATTCTAATACTGTCATGTTAGGTTAGGATTTCAATATACGAATTTTGGGGAGACAGAAACATGTATTCCACTGCAATGATGCATTCTATTTAGGTTTTCTTTAATTTCTCTCAATAATGTTTTGCAGTTTCCAGCATACAGGTCTTCCATATCTCTTGTGAAATTTATTCCCAAATATGCTACATTTTTATTCTACTGAAAATGGTATTTTTAAAAATTCAATTTCCAATGGTTTCTTGTTAGTATATAGAATTAAAACACACTTTTTGCATATTGATTTTGTGTATTGCAAATTTACAAATCTAGATTAGCCATGGTAGGTTTTGTAGATTCTACTGAAGACAATCTTGCCACCTATGAATAGACAGTTTTACTTCTTCCTTTCCAATCTCCAACATTGTTTTTTTTTTTCTCCCTTTATTGCACTGGCCAGAACCTACAATATTGACTAGAACTGGTAAGAGCAGACAACTTTCAATGATCTTAAGGAGAAAAACATTCAGTATTTCTGGAGTATAATTTTAATTGTAGATTTTACATAACTATTAGATTAAGGAATTTTCCTTTTATTCCTAGTTTTCTAAAAGGTTTTGGTCAGGAATGGATATTGGAATTTGTCAAATGCTTTTTCTCACATATTAAGCTAATCGTAATGTATTAAATTGATAGATTTTCAAATGTTTAACTTTGCATTGCTGGGTTAATCCTGGTCATGATGTGTTATCACTTCTATATAGTGTTATATTACTGACACTCTACAATTTTGTTAAGAATTTTTGCATCTATGTTTATTATAGATATTGGTCTGTAGTTTTCTTTTTTATGGAACATCTTTGATTGGGTATCAAGTAATGCTGGCTTCATAGAACAGGTTGGGAAGCATTCCCTCTTCTTCAAATTTTGGAAGAATTTACATAATATTGGTATGATTTCTTCCTCAAATGCTTGGTAGAATTCACCAGAGAAGCCTCTGGAAATGATGTTTTCTTTGTGGGAAAGTTTTTAACTATAGATTCAATTCCTTTAATAAATTTAATAGATACAGAACTATTCCAGTTATCTATTTCTTTTTGAAGGAATTTTGATAATTTGTATCTCTCAAGGAATTTGCCCATATTACTTAAGTTATTGTAATTATTAGCACAAAATTATACATAACATTATTATCTGTATAATATCTGTACAATCTGCATTGATATTCACTCTCTCATTCCTGATATTGGCATATGTATCTTCTCTTTTTAATGTCTGATTAGTCTTATTAGAGTGTTATCAATTTCATTGATATTCTCAATGAATCAATTTGGGTTTTTATTAATTTTCTGCTTTTTTTAAAATTCATTGATTTGTGCTATTATTTCCTTATTTCCATTATGTTCTTTCTTCTACTAACTTTAGCTTTAATTTGCTACTTTAATAGTTTTTTTTAATAGTTTGTTAAGGTTAAAGCTTAAGTCATTGATGCCATTTCTTCTTTCTTAAAATATGTGGTTAGTGGCTGAGTGCAGGGGCTCACACCTGTAATCCTAGCACTTTGGGAGGGACAGCCAGGCAGATCACTTGAGCACAGGAGTTCAAGACCTGTCTGGACAACATGACAAAATCCTGTCTCTACAAAAATTAGCCAGGCATGGTGGCATGCACCTGTAGTCCCAGCTACTTGGGAGGCTGAGGTGCAAGGATGGCTTGAGTCCAGGAGATCAAGGCTGCAGTGAGCCATGATTGCACCCCGGGTGCATACATACACGTGTGTGTGTATTCCATCCCGGGTGACAAACACACGTGTGTGTGTGTGTGTGTGTGTGTGTGTGTGTGTGTGTGTAGTGCTATAAATTTCTCTCTACATACTCTGGTTACATCCTATAAATTTTAACTGCTGTGTTTTAATTTCATTCAGTCCAAAATATTAATCACCCTTTTGATTTCTGTGACCAATGTTGTAATTAAAGTATATTCTTTAAATTCCAAATGTTAAAAAATTTATCTCAATACCTTTCTATTATTGATTTCTAATTTAACTCCTTTGTGGTCAGAGAACATACTTCATTTAATGTTAATCGCTATACTTTTTACTGCTCAGCATATGATGTTTCTTAAAGACTCCTTGTACTCTAGAGAAGACTATGAATTCTGTGGTTGTTAGATGCAGTGTGCTATAATTGTCAATTAGGTTAAGTTGGTTGATGATTATTAAATCTATAAACTTTCTTATATTCTGTCTTTCTATTAATTATTGAGAACAGGTATTGAAATCTTTATAATTGTGGACACATATGGTTCCCTTACAGTTCTATCAGTTTTGTTTTATGCATTTGGAAGTTCTGTTATTGGGCACATCGACATTTAGAATTGTTTTGTCCTGGTAGTACCAAGTGGGGTGATGCTGCGAAAAATACCTAAAAATGTGGAAGTGGCTTTAAAACTGGGTAGTGGGTAAAGGCTAAAGGAGTTTTGAGGTGCATGCTAGAAATATGGACATGAAAAGCGATTCTGATGAGGGGCCAGAAAGAAAAAAGAAGAGCTATAGAGAAGGTGTCCATCTTCTTAGATAATACATAAATAATCATGAACAGAATGTTGGCAAAAATATGGATTATAAAGGCCACTCTGGTGATGTTTCAGATAGAAATGAGGACTATATTATCAGAAACTGGAGGAAAGGTCATCCTTGTTATAAAATGGCAAGGAAATTGGTTGAATTGTGTTCATGTCCTAGTTTTTTGCAAAAGGTAGAACTTGGAAGCAATAAAATTGAATATTTAGCCAAGAATATTTCTAGGTGAAGTTTTTAAGCAACGGCTTTGTTCCTCCTGGCTGTTTATAATAAAATGTGACAGGAGAGAAATAAATTGAAGATGTAGTTGTTAAGAAAAAAGGAACCAGAACTTGAAGACCTGGAAAACTCTCAGCCTATTTCTATTATAAAACATGAGAAAGTTTGTTCAGAAGAGACTAGTAAGGGTATGGCTGAGCAACCATTTGATAAAAAGATCATGAATGTGGCTCATAAATTTATTCAGCCATTTCAGCAGAGGCCAGGAATACAGATGGAATTATACCAGTAAAGACATTGCCCGTTTGAACGGAAGGGGACATAAAAAGTGGGAGGGAATAAAAGAAGTCTGCTGGGTTTTTCTGATTCTACAAATGGGACCACAGAGCTATTCAGCCATGAACATGTACCATCCTTCAAGAAAGGGAAGAAGGACAACAAACATTATTTAGATATCATCAGGAATGCCACTATGACCACAGGCCAGAGTGTACAAGCCCAGGGAGCAAGAGTACCTCCACGTCAGTTTCAAAGGGAAAACTGCAGTCCTTCAGAGAGCTGCAGTGTGGGTGGGCCCCTGCAGAGAGCTGTAGCTTCACCTACCAAAAAAGGCATGGCCATACTACCCAGCCATGGGGTGATGCTGCCACCCCAGTGGGCCCACAGGACAGAGCATCAAACCAAAGAGGGTTATTAATAGTAACACCTTACTATTAATGTTTAGCGAAATTTGCCTTCCTAGATTTTGGACTTGCTTGGGACCTATTACCCCTTGCTTCTTCCTATTTCTCCCCTTTGGAATGGAAATGTCTGTCCCATGCATAGTTCATCATTGTATTTTAGAAATGCATAATTTGTCTGATTTCACAGGTTCATAGCTGGAGAAAAATTCTGCATCAGAATGAATCATACTTAGAGTCTCACTCATATCTGATTTAGATAATATTTAGATGAGACTTTGGACATTAGAGTTAATGCTGGAATGAATTAAGCGTCATCTTATGAGAGGATGCAATGACTATATTTTGCATGCGAAAAGGACATACATTTTGAGAGGCCAGAGTGGAATGTCATGGACTACATACTTGTGTTCTCCCTTCAAGTTTATACATTAAAACCCTAATCCCCAGTATGATTGTATTAGGAGGTGAGGTCTTTGGGGGGTAATTAGGTTTAAATGAGGTCACAAGAGTAGAGCCCCCAAAGTGGGATGAATATCCTTCTAAGAAGAGGAAGAGACACCAGAGAGCTTTCTTTGCCATGGGAAGACACAGCAAGGAGATAGCACATCTTCAGGCAGAAAGAGGGCCTTCGCCAGAAAATGAATTATCTGTCACCTTGATCTTGGATGACCAAGCCTCCAGAACTGTAAGAAACAATGTTTGTATTGCTTAAGCCTCCCAGTATATGGTATTTTGTTGGCAGCATGAGCAGTCTAATTCACTCAGTAAAATGTATAGTATTTTTTGTAACTTACAAAATTCAAAGGTTGGAGCTTATTACAAAAAAAAAAAAAAATGCTCTTCCCTAGTACCTTTCAAAGTGCCTGAGTAGATTCTAAATAAACCTGTTACATTGAAAAATGTAGATGAAAAATTCTCACAGGAAGGTAGGGTAAGCAAATATTAAATGGATAAGAAGAGGTCTAATGTTAGAAAAAGGTTACATTGTGCTGAAATAAACAAGGGGGATGTGCACGGCTGCCCTAGATCTTACAGAATTTTCATAAGTAGAAAGAATTAAGAAAGGGTAATCCAGGAAAAGACAAATTTTTAGAAAAAGAATGGAAAATGGAGAGCATAAGGTGCACAAGAATAGCGTATAAATAAGTTGCTTACAAGAGTAAGTCCATGTAGAGAACTGTAAAAGATAACACACTGAGGGCGCACCCAAGATGGCCAAATAGGAACAGCTCCAGCCTACAGCTCCCAGCATGAGCAACACAGAAGGGTGATTTCTGCATTTTCAACTGAGGTACCAGGTTCATCTCACCTGGGCGTGTCATACAGTTGGCGCTGGTCCAGGGCTGCAGCCTGACCAGCGAAAGTTGAAGCAGGGCGAGGCATCGCCTCACCTGGGAAGCACAAGGGGGAAGGGAATTCCTTTTCCTAGTCAAAGGAAATTGGGACACACAATACCCAGAAAATTGGGTAACTCCCACCCTAATACTGCGCTTTACCAAGGGTCTTAGCAAATGGCACACTAGGAGATTATATCCCACACCTGGCCCAGAGGGTCCCATGCTCATGGAGCCTCCCTCATTGCTAGCACAGCAGTCTAAGGTCTAACTGCAAGGAGGCAGTGAGGCTGGGGGAGGGGCGCCTGCCATTGCTGAGGCTTAAGTACTTAAACAAAGCCCTGGGAAGCTCAAATTGGGTGGAGCCCACCACAGCTCAAGGAGGCCGGCCTGCCTCTGTGGACTCCTCCTCTAAGGACAGGGCATAGCTAAACAAAAAGCAGCAGAAACCTCGGCAGAGGTAAATGCCCCTGTCTGACAGCTTTGAAGAGAGCAGTGGATCTCCCAACACAGAGGTTGAGATCTGAGAATGGACAGATTGCCTGCTCAAGTGGATCCCTGACCCCTGAGTAGCCTAACTGGGAGACATCCCCAACTAGGTGCAGACCGACACCTCACACCTCACACAGCGGGGTACACCCGAGATGAAGCTTCCAGAGTGAGAATCAGACAGCAATACTTACTGTTCAGCAATATTCTATCTTCTGCAGCCTCCGCTGCAGATACCCAGGCAAACAGGGTCTGGAGTGGACCTCAAGCAAACTCCAACAGATCTACAGCTGAGGGTCCTGATTGTTAGAAGGAAAACCAACTAACAGAAAGGACACCCACACCAAAACCCCAACAGTACGTCACCATCATCAAAGACCAAAGGTAGATAAAACCACAAAGATGGGGAAAAAGCAGTGCAGAAAAGCAGGAAATTCAAAAAATCAGAGCGCATCTCCCCCTCCGAAGGAACGTAGCTCATCTCCAGTAATGGAACAAAACTGGATGGAGAATGACTTTGACGAGTTGAGAGAAGAAGTCTTGAGTCGATCAAACTTCTAACAGCTAAAGGAGGAACTATGTAACCAGCAGCCTGGGCGACAGAGCGAGACTCCGTCTCAAAAAAAAATTAAATTAAATTAAATTAAAAAAAAAAAAACTAAAAACCTTGAAAAAAGAATGGATGAATGGATAACTAGAATAATCAATGCAGAGAAGACCTCAAAAGAACTGATAGAGATGAAAACCATAATACGAGAACTACGTGACACATGCACAAGCTTCAATAATCAACTCGATCAACTGGATGAAAGAGTATCAGCGACTAAAGATCAAATGAATGAAATGAAGCAAGAAGAGAAGTGTAGAGAAAAAAAAGAGTAAAAAGAAATGAACAAAGCCTCCAAGAAATATGGGATTATGTGAAAAGATGAAATCGACATTTGATTGGTGTGTCTGAAAGTGACAGAGAAAATGGAACCATGTTGGAAAACATGCTGCAGGATATCATCCAGAACTTCCCCAACCTAGTAAGGCAGACCAATATTCAAATTCAGGAAATACAAAGAACGCCACAAAGACACTCCTCAAGAAGAGCAACTCCAAGACACATAATTGTCAGATTCACCAAAGTTGAAATGAAGGAAAAAATGTTAAGGACAGCCAGAGAGAAACGTCGGGTTACACACAAAGGGAAGCCCATCAGACTAACAGCAGATCTCTCAGCAGAAACTCTACAAGCCAGAAGAGAGTGGGGGTCAATTTTCAACATTCTTAAAGAAAAGAATTTTAAACCCAGAATTTCATATCCAGCCAAACTAAGTTTCATAAATGAAGGAGAAATAAAATCCTTTACAGACAAGCAAATGCTTAGAGATTTTGTCACCACCAGGCCTGCCCTGCAAGAGATCCTGAAGGAAGCCCTAAACATGGAAAGGAACAACAGGTACCAGCCATTGCAAAAACATGTCAAAATGTAAAGTCCATCGATGCTATAGGAAGAAACTGCATCAACTAGTGAGCAAAATAAGCAGCTAATATCATAATGACAGGATCAAGTACACACATAACAATATTAACCTTAAATGAAAATGGACTAAATGGTTGAACTAAAAGACAAAGACTGGCAAATTGAATATAGAGTCAAGATCCATCAGTTTGCTGTATTAAGCAGACCCATCTCAAATGCAGAGACACACATAGGCTCAAAATAAAGGGATGGAGGAAGATCTACCAAGCAAATGGAGAACAAAAAAACAGGGATTGCAATCCTAGTCTCTGATAAAACAGACTTTAAACCTTCAAAGATCAAAAGAGACAAAGAAGGCCAGTACATAATGGTAAAGGGATCAATTCAACAGGAAGAGCTAACTATCCTAAATATATATGCATCCAATACAGGAGCACCCAAATTCATAAAGCAAGTCCTTGGAGACTTACAAAGAGACTTAGACTCCCATACAATAATCATGGGAGACTTTAACACCCCACTGTCAACATTAGACAGATAAATGAGACAGAAAGTTAACAAGGATATCCAGGAATTGAACTCAACTCTGAACCAAGCGAATCTAATAGACATCTACAGAACTCTCCACCCCAAATCAACAGAATATAGGTTCTTCTCAGCACACAAAGCACTTATTCCAAAATTGACCAGATAGTTGGAAGTAAAGCACTCCTCAGCAAATGTAAAAGAACAGAAATTTTAACAAACTGTCTCTCAGACCACAGTGCAATCAAACTAGAACTCAGGACTAAGAAACTCAATCAAAACTGCTCAACTACATGGAAACTGAACAACCTGCTCCTGAATGACTACTGGGTACATAATGAAATGAAAGCAGAAATAAAGATGTTCTTTGAAACCAATGAGAACAAAGATACAACATACCAAAATCTCTGGGACACATTTAAAGCAGTGTGTAGAGGGAAATTTATAGCACTACATGCCCACAAGAGAAAGCTAGAAAGATATAAAATTAACACTCTAACATCACAACTAAAAGAACTAGAGAAGCAAGAGCAAACACATTCAAAAGCTATCAGAAGGCAAGAAATAACTAAGATCAGAGCAGAACTGAAGGAGATAGAGACACAAAAAACCCTCCAAAAAATCAATGAATCCAGGAGTTGGTTTTTTGAAAAGATCAACAAAATGGATAGACCGCTAGCAAGACTAATAAAGAAGAAAAGAGAGAAGACAATAGACGCAATAAAAAATGATAAAGGGGATATCACCACCGACCCCACAGAAATACAAACTACCATCAGAGAATACTATAATCACCTCTATGCAAATAAACTAGAAAATCTAGAAGAAATGGATAATTTCCTGGACACTTACACTCTCCCAAGACTAAACCAGGAAGAAGGTGAATCCCTGAATAGACCAATAGCAGGCTCTGAAATTGAGGCAATAATTAATAGCCTACCAACCAAAAAAAGTCCAGGACCAGACGGATTCACAGCCGAATTCTACCAGAGGTACAAGGAGGAGCTGGTACCATTCCTTCTGAAATTATTCCAATCAATCGAAAAAGAGGGAATCCTCCCTAACTCATTTTATGAGGCCAACATCATCTTGATATGAAAGCCTGACAGAGATACAACAAAAAAAGAGAATTTTAGACCAATATCCCTGATGAAATTCGATGCAAAAATCCTCAGTAAAATACTGGCAAACCGAATCCAGCAGCACATCAAAAAGCTTATCCACCATGATCAAGCGGGCTTCATTCCTGGGATGCAAGGTTGGTTCAACATATGCAAATCAATAAATGTAATCCAGCATATAAACAGAACCAAAGACAAAAACCACATGATTATCTCAATAGATGCAGAAAAGCCTTTGACAAAATTCAACAGCCCTTCATGCTAAAAATTCTCAATAAATTCGGTATTGATGGAACGTATCTCAAAATAATAAGAGCTATTTATGACATACACACAGCCAGTATCATACTGAATGGGCAAAAAGTGGAAGCATTCCCTT
>NC_045436.1:99594416-99613695 GCF_002776525.5 Piliocolobus tephrosceles | reverse complement strand
AAGGGAATGCTTCCACTTTTTGCCCATTCAGTATGATACTGGCTGTGAGTATGTCATAAATATCTCTTATTATTTTGAGATACGTTCCATCAATACCGAATTTATTGAGAATTTTTAGCATGAAGGGCTGTTGAATTTTGTCAAAGGCTTTTCTGCATCTATTGAGATAATCATGTGGTTTTTGTCTTTCGTTCTGTTTATATGCTGGATTACGTTTATTGATTTGCATATGTTGAACCAGCCTTGCATCCTAGGGATGAAGCCCGCTTGATCATGGTGGATAAGCTTTTGATGTGCTGCTGGATTCGGTTTGCCAGTATTTTACTGAGGATTTTTGCATCTATGTTCATCAGGGATATTGGTCTAAAATTCTCTTTTTTTGTTGTATCTCTGTCAGGCTTTCATATCAAGATGACGTTGGCCTCATAAAATGAGTTAGGGAGGATTCCCTCTTTTTCTATTGATTGGAATAGTTTCAGAAGGAATGGTACCAACTCCTCCTTGTACCTCTGGTAGAATTTGGCTGTGAATCCGTCTGGTCCTGGACTTTTTTTGGTTGGTAGGCTATTAATTATTGCCTCAATTTCAGAGCCTGCTATTGGTCTATTCAGGGATTCACCTTCTTCCTGGTTTAGTCTTGGGAGAGTGTAAGTGTCCAGGAAATTATCCATTTCTTCTAGATTTTCTAGTTTATTTGCATAGAGGTGATTATAGTATTCTCTGATGGTAGTTTGTATTTCTGTGGGATCGGTGGAGATATCCCCTTTATCATTTTTTATTGCATCTATTTGATTCTTCTCTCTTTTCTTCTTTATTAGTCTTGCTAGCAGTCTATCCATTTTGTTGATCTTTTCAAAAAACCAACTCCTGGATTCATTGATTTTTTGGAGGGTTTTTTGTGTCTCTATCTCCGTCACTTCTGCTCTAATCTTAGTTATTTCTTGCCTTCTGCTAGCTTTTGAATGTGTTTGCTCTTGCTTCTCTAGTTCTTTTAGTTGTGATGTTAGAGTGTTAATTTTATATCTTTCTAGCTTTCTCTTGTGGGCATGTAGTGCTATAAATTTCCCTCTACACACTGCTTTAAATGTGTCCCAGAGATTCTGGTATGTTGTATCTTTGTTCTCATTCCTTTCAAAGATCATCTTTATTTCTGCCTTCATTTCATTCTGTACCCAGTAGTCATTCAGGAGCAGGTTGTTCAGTTTCCATGTAGTTGAGTGGTTTTGATTGAGCTTCTTAGTCCTGAGTTCTAGTTTGATTGCACTGTGGTCTGAGAGACAGTTTCTTATAATTTCTGTTCTTCTACATTTGCTGAGGAGTGTTTTACTTCCAATTATGTGGTCAATTTTGGAATAAGTGTGATGTGGTGCTGAGAAGAATGTATATTCTGTTGATTTGGGGCGGAGAGTTCTGTAGATGTCTATTAGGTCCTCTTGGTGCAGAGTTGAGTCCAATTCCTGGATATCCTTGTTAACTTTCTGTCTCATTTATCTAATGTTGACAGTGGGGTGTTGAAGTCTCCCATTATTATTGTATGGGAGTCTAAGTCTCTTTGTAAGTCTCTAAGGACTTGCTTTATGAATCTGGGTGCTCCTGTATTGGGTGCATATATATTTAGGATCGTTAGTGCTTCCTGTTGAATTGATCCCTTTACCATTATGTACTGGCCTTCTTTGTCTCTTTTGATTTTTGATGGTTTAAAGTCTGTTTTATCAGAGACTAGGATTGCAACCCCTGCTTTTTTTTTGTTCTCCATTTGCTTGGTAGATCTTCCTCCATCCCTTTATTTTGAGCCCATGCGTGTCTCTGCATGTGAGATGGGTCTGCTTAATACAGCAAACTGATGGGTCTTGACTCTTTATCCAGTTTGCCAGTCTGTGTCTTTTAATTGGATCACTTAGTCCATTTACATTTAAGGTTAATGTTGTTATGTGTGAACTTGATCCTGTCACTATGATATTAACTGCTTATTTTGCTCATTTGTTGATGCAGTTTCTTCCTAGCATCGATGGTCTTTACATTTTGGCATGTTTTTTGCAATGGCTGGTACTGGTTGTTCCATTCCATGTTTAGTGCTTCCTTCATGGTCTCTTGTAAGGCAGGCCTGGTGGTGACATAATCTCTAAGTATTTGCTCATCTGTAAAGGATTTTATTTCTCCTTCACTTATGAAACCTAGTTTGGCTGGATATGAAATTCTGGGTTTAAAATTCTTTTCTTTAAGAATGTTGAATATTGGCCCCCACTCTCTTCTGGCTTGTAGAGTTTCTGCCAAGAGATCTGCTGTTAGTCTGATGGGCTTTCCTTTGTGTGTAACCCGACCTTTCTCTCTGGCTGCCCTTAAGATTTTTTCCTTCATTTCAACTTTGGTGAATCTGGCAATTATGTGTCTTGGAGTTGCTCTTCTCGAGGAGTATCTTTGTGGCGTTCTCTGTATTTCCTGAATTTGAATGTTGGCCTGCCTTACTAGGTTGGGGAAGTTCTCCTGGATGATATCCTGAAGAGTGTTTTCCAACTTGGTTCCATTTTACCCCTCACTTTCAGGCACCCCAATCAGATGTAGATTTGGTCTTTTCACATAATCCCATACTTCTTGAATGCTTTGTTCATTTCTTTTTCCTCTTTTTTCTTTAGACTTCTCTTCTCGCTTCATTTCATTCGTTTGATCCTCAATAGCTGATACTCTTTCTTCCAGTTCATGGAGTCAGTTACTGAAGCTTGTGCATTTGTCACGTATTTCTTGTGTCATGGTTTTTATCTCTGTCAGTTTGTTTATGGCCTTCTCTGCATTGATTATTCTAGTTATCCATTCTTCCATTCTTTTTTCAAGATTTTTAGTTTCTTTGTGCTGGGTACGTAATTCCTCCTTTAGCTCTGAGAAATTTGATGGACTGAAGCCTTCTTCTCTCAGCTCGTCAAAGTCATTCTCCGTCCAGCTTTGATCCACTGCTGGCGATGAGCTGCGTTCCTTTGTAGGGTGAGATGCGCTCTTATTTTTTGAATTTCCAGCTTTTCTGCCCTGCTTTTTCCCCATCTTTGTGGTTTTATCTGCCTTTGGTCTTTGATGATGGTGACGTACTGATGGGGTTTTGGTGTGGGTGTCCTTCCTGTTTGTTAGTTTTCCTTCTAACAATCAGGACCCTCAGCTGTAGGTCTGTTGGAGATTGCTTGAGGTTCACTCCAGACCCTGTTTGCCTGGGTATCAGCAGCAGAGGCTGCAGAAGATAGAATATTGCTGAACAGTGAGTGTACCTGTCTGATTCTTGCTTTGGAAGCTTCAGGGGTGTACCCCACTGTGTGAGGTGTGGGCTGTGGGTCTGCCCCTAGTGGGGGATGTCTCCCAGTTAGGCTACTCAGGGGTCAGGGACCTACTTGAGCAGGCAGTCTGTCCGTTCTCAGATCTCAACCTCTGTGTTGGGAGATCCACTGCTCTCTTCAAAGCTGTCAGACAGGATCATTTGCATCTGCAGAGGTTTCTGCTGCTTTTTTTGTTTGTTTTTTGTTTAGCTGTTCCCTGTCCCCAGAGGTGGAGTCTACAGAGACGAGCCGGCCTCCTTGAGCTGCTGTGGGCTCCACCCAGTTCGCTCTTCCCAGAGGCTTTGTTTACCTACTTAATCCTCAGCAATGGCGGGCGCCCCTCCCCCAGCCTTGCTGTTAGATCACAGACTGCTGTGCTAGCAATGAGGGATGCTCCGCGGGCATGGGACCCTCCAGGTCAGGTGTGGGATATAATTCCTGGTGTGCCGTTTGCTAAGACTCTTGGTAAAGTGCAGTATTGGGGTAGGAGTTACCCGATTTTCCAGGTGTTGTGTGTCTCAGTTCCCCTGGCTAGGAAAAGGGATTCCCTTCCCCCTTGCACTTCCCAGGTGAGGCGATGCCTCACCCTGCTTCAGCTCTGGCTGTTCGGGCTGCAGCAGCTGACCAGCACTGATTGTCCGGCACTCCCTAGTGAAATGAACCTGGTACCTCAGTTGAAAATGCAGAAATCACCCGTCTTCTGTGTCGCTGGCACTAGGAGCTGGAGACTGGAGTTGTTCCTCTTTGGCCATCCAAAATATTATTTTCTTCTGTTGAAATCCTGCATCTGTGTCTGGATTGGTTCAAGTTTTAAGACGGGGAAAAAAGGGATAGATCCCCATTAAACTCCAATATCTTGGTAGATATACAAGGAATCTTGATAAATAAGAAATTGACCAGGTGGGTAGGTTTTGGGGGGCAAAATCGCATGGGAAACTACAGTATTTTGATCCAGGGCTGAGGGCTTCAGTGTGATAGCCTATGTGGGCTTTCAACCCTGAGTGAGGCATAGAATCGGGCAGATAATTTAAGACTTTGGACTGCTTTGGTTGACCTTGCGGTGTGGCTGAGACAGAGAGTGGGTGTTTTCAGGTATTGCTGGGTGGAATATTTGCAGCTTTCATTGTGTCTCTGAGCCCACGACTTCAGGTTTGTACTACAAAATCCTAAGGCAGAACTGTGGCAAGGCCTTAAGATGTGGCTACTAACTGGGCCTTGTCCACTCCTGGGATGTAATGTCACCTGCTCTGTCTGGGAGACTCAAGTATATAGTTGCTGTTTTGTGGGGAAGCCCTACACAGTTGCAGAATGAGTTTGGGAGGGGGACATTTATAGAGGAGAAAGCTATGTGTTTTCACACGGTCCACTCAAATCAAAGAGATTTTCAGTAGCAGATACCAATTTATCCCAGAGGAGTTATGTTGCCTACACATTAAAAAAAAAAAAAAAAAAAAAAAAAAAAAAAAAAAAAAAAAAAAAAAACCCCGATAAACAAGGTGAGTAAAACAGAGGAAGTTATGAAGTGTTTTGATGATGGCTGTGACAACCTAAAGCATCTGAAAGAACCATCTGGGCCCTCAGTGCTTATTCCCCTTATTCCCAAAAACACATCAGTACATGCAGGAAAAGAGATGAGAAAGAAGAAATTTTGTAATTCCAGGCCCTGAAATTAATTTGCCTTAATCAATATTTACATCAGAGTTTGAGGAAGATATTAGATAGTTAATGGATTATGGATGAGAAAAAAAAGTGAAAGCAAGGAATAACGATTGATTTTCAAAGCCCATTTTCAGATGAAGATTATTTATCTGCCTGGGAAAATCTCACAAAGTCATAGAAAGCCACTTTTTTAAGGAAGAAGAAATGTGTTGTCATTTCATAGAGTATAACTTCCTCAGTCCTAAAAAGAAATGAGTAGTTGAGCCTATAAAAAGAGAAGTTTTAGAACTTTTATGAACAATATGATGATTTTAAGATTGTAGCTCTGGATGATGACAAATTGGAAGGTTTCATTCACATAGACAGAGTGAACTCGAGTTACTTGAGCAATCAGTTACACAAAGTTTTGAATGACTGATACAAAGAAAAGGCAGCAAATTGTATAAAGCTGAATATTCTTTAAGCCTCTCAGGATAAAATTGTCTGCCAGTATATGAGATTGATGAGTTGGAGGAGGTAGAGATAATTCCTACAGTTCTAAAAGAAGCAAAAGCAAATTGATTAAGAATCCATTTGCAGTGCATGCTCACATTTATATAACCATCTTTAGTTTATTCAGCATCAACCAAAGCTCAACAAATCCAAAAATCTGAAACAGGAATATCTCTCAATGGTTTACCAAAGGAAAAACTCAATGCAAATCAAATTGAATATGTGCAGATGATTAACGGCAGGGATCTGCATAGGTATTAGACCCACATTCTAAAAATGAAAGCAAAGAAAATAAAAGAGCAAGACAGTAAGTTGTAAAAGAGCACAAGAGAACGGAGAAGAAAGCTAACAAATGAACCTTCAAACTAAAGAAAAGAAGGCAGGAAAATGAACTGCTGAACCTGAAGAAGAATGTTGAGGGTCTAAAGTTATCAAAATGGGACATTTAGAAAAAGGCTCAGTCCCTATTAGGAACTCCTCATTATGTTCAATTATGAATCAGAATATTTTTACTGCCATTTTTTACTAATGGGTATTGAAAAAGAAAGTACAGTATTTGAATTAATTCTTTACCAAGTTTTTCCTGCTAATCCTCTTGTATATATTGTCATACTTTTTATTTTAATTTCTGTATTAATGTTATTTTAATGTTTAATTTTCAATGTTGACATTAAAATTAATGTTATAATATAACCTTAATTAGAAGGTAAGCTAAGCTTACATTAGCTCTAAAATAATTTGATTTAATGAAAATAAAATATCTGGACAAATTAATAAAAAATATTTTCAGAACTTGAAAAAAAAATCCAAAGGTAACAGAGCTCCAGAAGGGCGAGAGTACTAACATGTAGTGCTGGCTTTACATTCTTAATGCAGGCCCTTGATAAGCAGCAGTAGATCAGCTATTTCAAATCATTTTTCTTCTTATTCTGTTTTAAACCATATTCACAGCCAAAAAAGAATGTGTGAAAGGGCTCACTTCTGGAATCATGTAGCTTTGTCTATGCCTTCAAGAGCTACCCCTTCATCACCATATCACAAGTTGTCTTTGATACACAAATTCTCATGACAGTTTTTGATATTAAAGACCTAAACTTTTATTTCACCAAGAGAATGGTGATATATTTTAACAATGAGAAAATACAAAAGGAGAAAGCTTTTATTATAAAGAGAATATATCACTTTTTTTAAGGCAGAGAAACAACTTTGAAAATAAGGCCATCTAAAGTGTAAGAAAGCAATTTAACAGCATTGTTCCTAGACTATTCTGACTCTAGACATCAGGGATACTCTAGAAATTAAGAAGGAATGGGAGAGATTTGAAATTATGCTAGAGTATTATTAGCAGAACAGGAGCAGTTTGAGAATAATAACAAAGAAAGGAGGACAGTATCATAAAACAGAGAGTACTAGAAGAAAGGTTGAGATCTTAAAAAAACAGATGAGACATAGGTGAAAAGGGAAATTAAATGATCAGAGGCCAGACTAGATAGACATAAAAGGCAAAAAAAGAGATGCACCCAAGTATAACAGCTACTACTCTTAATGAGTTTATTAAATAAAAGCAGTGATGGTTTATCAGTATTATCAGATCAGACAGTGAGATTTATGCCCAAAGACGTCTAATAAAGAGTGGCAATATATTTAAGAGCAGACTGAAATAACTACCTAAGGAATCAAGATGCAAAAAAAAAAAAAAAAAAAAAATGGAGAAAAGTGCTCTCAGTATACCTATCAGCGCTCTATAGATTGTATTCAGAAAGACTGGAAATAGGTACTGGGGTACTATAAGAAAGACCACTGTAAGACATTTCAAGTACTATTAGGTGAGTTACATGGTAATGTAGTTACTATAAGCGGGATTCGGTTAGTATCTGTGTCCTGAGGAAGAGATACACAATATTTATGAAATTAGAATTCTAAGAAAGTACAGGGAAGGTAAGACATTCTAAAACCATATAAATATTAGCTATTATATTGCTATGACTACTACTACATTACAGTTACTATTACTTCTATTGCTGCTGCTATAAAATGGTGACATGAAAAAAAATGATAGACTTAGTCTGGTTCTGTCTGGATGATGAAGTAGAATAGGATTTGTATAATACCTTTGGTCAACCTAGAACTCTTTTATATCTCTTATTATGAGAAGACTGACAGAACAGAATCTAGAAAATAATGTTAGAAAAACACATGTCTGGGCCCCAAAGACAAAAACTCAGATTCAGCAAACAGCACTATCTCTGCATGAGATAAAAAAAGAAACAAAATAAGCAAGTTACTTCATTAAAAATTCAACTGACCTTTCTAAAAGGATTATAGGAAAATAGAAAGTCAAACATTCGTGGTATAGTCTACTATTCAAGTCCTGGCACATTTAAAAAGTAGTGTGTTGAGTCAGGGGTATTGATTTTAATATGCCCTAAGGGAACGTCTTCAAAAACCCCCAGAGTAGCTCTGCACTATGAATCAGCTGTGGTAGTCAGCCTCAAACACACCCCATTGATCCCTGTTTTGTGATATTCGCATCTTTGTATGGTTCCCTTCCACAATGCATACGAGTTGGTTGGTGTGACCAACAGAAGATAGCAAAAGTAATGGTATGTCACTTTGAAGGCTAGGTCAGAAAAGGCGCTGTGATCTTCTCTTTGCTTTCTCTTGAATCACTTCCCTGGACGGAAGCTAGTTGCCATCTTGTGTGAACAATCAAGGCGTCCCGAAAAAAAGTCTAATGTGGCAAGGAACTGAAACCTGTCAAAGCCAGTGAGGATCCAACAGGTCCCACTAACAACCATGTCAGTGAGCCATCTTGGAAGTGAAACCCCTGGTCCCTATCAGTCAGATGACTGCAGTCTCACACACACACACACACAAAGACTAAAGAAAAAGTTTATCTCTGGAGTCTTATGACCACAGAAGGTTTTTATTTTCTCTATAATTTTCTAAAATTGGCATTGTTTTAAAATTTAAGAGAAGGCAGACAAGAAAGAGACACAGAAAGTATACATTGCTGATATGGTTTGGCTGTGTCCCTGCCCAAATCTCATCTTGAATTCCCACGTGTTGTGGGAGATACCAGTGGGAGGTAATTGAAACATGGGGGACAGGTCTTTCCCATACTCTTCTCATGACAGTGAATAAGTCTCATGAGATCTGATGGTTCTATAAGGGGGAGTTTCCCTGCACAAGCTCTCTTTTTGCCTCCTGCTATCCATGTAAGACATGACTTGCTCCTCCTTGACTTCTGCCATTATTGTAAGGGCTCCCAGCCACGTGGAACTGTGAGTCCATTAAAACCTCTTTTTCTTCCCAGTATCAGGTATGTCTTTATCAGCAGCAAGAAAACAGACTAATATAACTGCCAAGAAACTGACTTGAACAAGAGTCAGAAATGGAACCATTTTGCAGCTGAGTGAGATTGAATTGCCCAAAAAGCAGACTTTAATATTAAGACTTGATGCAAGTGGATCCTGGAATGAGCAGTAGAAAAGGGGAGACAAGGAAAGAAGGAAAGGCAACACGGGCTGTGGTAAAGATTTTTTATTAGTGTGTGTAACTGGGATTCAAGTCCACTAGAGACTCCTGGGGGACCCACTCAAGGGAGAAAAAAGTTGAGTAATTTGTCATTGGATGAGAGCTATTACCAGTGGTATTTACGACACTTACAGCAATCCTGCAGTCAATGTACATGTGGTAAGAAGTGTATAGGAATGCAGACTATTGGAGAAAGATGGTCACACATACCAACAGACTCTGCTGGTCTGTCACATCAGCAGAGGATATATGTAGGAGACATTGGCCAACGACATTGGAAACACAGACTGGGATTGTTTTGTGTCTCTGAATTCCTAAATAAAGAGCCTGGATTCTATTTTATAAGCACTGAAAGAAATAAATGTTTGACTTAATTTTTTATTATGCAGAATTTCAAATGTAAACATATGAGATTGTGAAGAAAAGTATAGTGAACTTCCATGTACCCATCATCTAGTCCCAGTAAACAATAATTCTGGCCTATCTTACCTTATCTATACTCCTATCCGTATTCTCCCGTTCCATATTACTTGAATCAAATTCCAGACTTACATCAATTATTCATAAATATTTCAGTATGTATACATAAAAATAAGGACCTCTTTTTAAATACAATACCACTTTCTTTTTTGGGTTTTTGTTGTTGTTGTTGTTGTTGTTTTGTTTGTTTGTTTGTTTTGAGATGGTGTCTCACTTACTCTGTTGCCCAGGCTGGAGTGTAGCAGCAAGATCCCGGCTCACTGCAACCTCTGCCTCCTGGGTTCAAGCAATTTTCCTGCCTCAGCCTCCCAAGTAGCTGGGATTACAAGCATGCACCACCATGCCCAGCTAATTTTGTATATTTAGTAGAGACAGGGTTTCACCATGTTAGCCAGGCTGATCTCAAACTCCCGACCTCAAGTGATCCGCCTGCCTTGGCCTCCCAAACTGCTAGGATTACAGGCATGAGTCACCACACCCAGCCTCATACCACTTTCAAACCTAAAAACATTAGCAAAAATTCCTTAATACCATCAAATATCCAAGCAATATTCAAATTATCCACTGACAAAGTTTTAAAGAGAATTGTGTGATTAAAAAAATGATTGAGAAAGGTTACTCTCCCATCATGCATAGGATGGATTAAAGTCAAGAGGGCCAAAATACAGAAGGGGCAGTGTAAAGGCCACAACAACAGGAGAGAAATGAAATGAGATAGCCATGGTGTGAGCTAATGTAACTGGGATGAAGACATGGACCCTGAGAGACATGATAGGACTCAGGGAAAGCAAATATGAAGGAACACAAAAGTAGGAAGAGCAGAAATTCTGCTGGGACACACAGGCAAGCACAAGGGATTATTGGTTTAGTATGGGAAATGACAAATTTAGTCACGGACCTATTAAGTTTAATAGGATGGACATCTGGTGGAAGTATACAGGTAATACCTCAAAGATGCAGAGCCACAGTTTCAGGGAAAGACTGACATTCAAGATTTCAACTTGAGAATCACAAAGGTTATGACTAATTGAAAGACAGTTTGTAAAAAAAAATAAATAAATAAATAAAATGTAAAGGGCAAGACAGAACTTCGTGCTTTCCTTAAAGAACCTGAAATTAAAGCAAAAAAAAAAAAAAAAAGTGAAAGAAGACAAGAATGAAGTAGTCAAGGAGGTAAGAAAAAATACAACAAGAACTGAGATTTATCAGAGGAGCCAATTTCAAGAAGGATGAAGAAACTCATAAAAGGTGCAGGGAAATATTCTGGAGAATCTAAAGTCCATCAAATGCTCAGTGGTATTCATTTATATTCAGATATTCAGTAACTATTACAGAGTTCCTATTGTGTGAAACACTGTCCTAGGTCCTGGATATACGATGGTGAAAAGTGCAGGCTCAAATCCTTCCTTCTTAGAGTTTACAGCATAAAGAGGGAGGCAGACATTAGTCACTTGATGGTTCAAATAAATAATTATAAACCAAACTAAGTGCAACAGCGGGAAATCTAATGTGGCAGAGATGAGAATGCACAATAAGGGAACCTGATGTCTTCTGGGACAGTAGCAGAAAGCAAAGGATGGTTTCCTTGGGACGTTGAATGTACAAGATAGCCACAGCCTCTAGTACTGCTATTTGATCTGTCAGTAAAGAATGACATCATTGTTTTTGTCATTCAAAAAAGAGGTCTGGTAGAGGAAATAACCAGACCTCAATTCTGAAAGAAAAGGGATTTTTACAAAGTTCTTATAATCAGTTAACTGTTGCAACACTTTGTACAAATGTTTACTAAAGAAAGGAAACATCATCAAAGGCAATACGTGAGAATATTCTAAATTATTTTTAACAATGTCTGACATACTATATGAGTGTCATAAAAGAAAATGTGTATTTTGGCTTTAGTTTCTGGTAATATACCGTTACCACTGAAGCAAACTTTTTTTTTTTTTTTTAATTGAAATCAGTATTTTGGTTCTCAAGCTCAAGCAAAGTTTATGTTTGGAAATTCGTTTCTTTTGTACTTAACAGGAGGACAGAAATCTAGAATAGTAGAGCACCATGCCAAAATAAATCACTAATCAAACCTTTATTTTTTCCTATGCTGTTTACATCTGCTTAATTAATATACAAAAACTTACCTCCAGAAAGTCACAAAGATTTTAAGAGCTAGCCCATCTAATAAATAATAAACTTTAAATTCAATTAATCTAAAAATTAAGAAATCAGGATCAGAGACTTAAGCAGTGCTTGAATATTTTATAAAGTAACTTCGATGAAAAGTAAACTTAAAATATCCTTCAGAATGTGCTTGAGATTTTATTATGATTGAAATATTACAATTTATTTTTTTAAAGCAAAAGTTAGATACCTTTCAGAAATCTTCCTTAAGAAATAGGCTAGGTTCAAAAGTCTGAAAAGTTGATTTATATAGTTTCAGATTTCACAATGCAACTGATCTGTAACAGACTATCACTGGTTGAGATTCACTGTAATATTAAAGAATATCCACAATCAACTGAAAAAGTTTTTAAAATACTCCTTCCTTCTATAATTACATATTTGTGTAAAGCCAGATTTTACTTTAAACAAAATACCATATTGCATCCAATTGAATGCAGAAGCAGGTAAGAGAATCCAGCTGTCTTCTATTAAGGCTCATATTAAAGGCATTTACAAAAATGTAAAATAGTGCCACTCTTCTCACTATATGTGTGTGTGTGTGTGTGTGTATACTTGTTTTGTTTTGTTTCAGAAAACTATATTACATATGTTAACATATAATATGTTTTCATGGTTTTTAAATGATTTAGTAAATATTTTAAAAATGTTTCTGTTTCAATTTCTAATATGATAAATACCAATATAACCTGCATAAACAAAGTTCTTTGCAAAGGTCTTCAATAATTGTTAACAGTGTAGAGGGGTCCTAAGATCCTGCAGAGGTATAATTTCTGTTTACCATGTTTGCAGTTTGTCTTGGATCATTCCTGGGATCTTTTAAGCATAACATACCCCTTGCAGTTTACAATTATTACACTGTAACTTCCACTGAGGGGTTTATATCAACACCATGAACAAATTAGTAATGCCAAGGAAAGAACAGGATATTTGCTCTGGCAGGATTTTACCAATTCAAGAGGATAGGAAAAAATTATTGTCAACATTTATTGTAAAATTTTCATGAAAACAATATATGACCTATACTGGGATTGTCATATATATGATTTTGAAAATGAAAATAGCTATACTCTACCAAATTATAAAGTAATCATTAAAAATTTAAGCCTGTATAATACAATAAAGAAGGTTCTACAGATCACTCAAGTCTATACACTGTCCAAAACCTAGTAATGTATTGGTATGTTTTCTTTCAGATTTTATTTTTTCATATTATGGGAGGTGTGTGTTTGTGTCTGTAAAGAAGAAATAACCCAAGTATAAACTTAGCCACAGGAGCATCATGATAAAACAAATTTCAGTTTGAAAATCTCTGCATTCTGAAAATCACTGATATCTGAGTTAGAAAGCTATCATAAGAGTCTTAGTGTTAATGTTATTAAATCAAATGTAAACTGCCTTACATGCTATACAATTAAATTTGCTATAAAATTAAATTGTTTTAAATCTAAAATGTAGCTGAGTAACAGATCTAGACATCAAACTGTTTTCTAGTTAAAAACTTTAAGACTGTAAATATGCTGAAGCCATTCTACTGACCATATTAAAATGCTATTACAAATTAGAATAAGGAAAAGTGAATTGTCACAGTGCTTTTTGGCATTTTTGTATGACTAAGAATGTCTGTATTTTTCAAATCTTGTACACACATCTAATTATCTCACTGAATATCTACTTTATCTATCAACTTAGCTTTAAAATCTCACTTAAAAAGTAATGTAATCCTATACACTTACCAATATTTAAGTTGTGTGAAAAGGTAAGAAGTAATTAGCATCAAATGTTTCTTAAATTAGAGATCATCTGTTTTTAATTCTTCCTCAGATGTCTTATCACCCTTCACTATGGAAAATATTAAATTTCCATAGATTCAGCAGATTGAAACAATTTTTAGAAGGAGACAAAAACTGACAGAACTGACCATAGGCAATAAAGCCAAAATGATAAAATCCAAAATATGCTGGTGAATGCTTTTTTTCTCACCTACCTTGCAAATGTTTCAACTTGGTGCTTTTATATAATCTGCTCTCCTAAAAAAAGAAATCGGTATTTATGTAGCCTCCTGAAGTGTTTTATGTATTCAGGTATCACTGACGAGTTCCAGCAATCAGATTTTGAACGATTATCTAAAATAATTTATTGAGGCTTAGGGTTTTTGTTTTAAGTTATACTATATTGAAAGTTATTTCATTATATTTCAATTTATCTTAGATTAAATGAGTTTTGAGCAAAATAAAGCAATCTATTATTTTGACTTAATATACATTGTTTATAAAATTTAATTTTATATATTTTTTCCTGGTTTCAGAGTTATCTCACACACTGCCCATTAACACAAATTACAAGTATGAACTGAACAGGCATCAGATAGGAAGAAAGGCCCTTATAAACTAATGTAAAGGTAATCCAAATAACAAATATGAGAATCATACTAACTTGTCATTATATTTTCAGTTCAAACAATGCTACTGTAATAATTAAGTTATTGTTATTAAGGAGCATACTGAATAAATATGAAAGCACCTACTCAAAATATATAAATTCATTTTAGATTTTATCAAAAGCATAGTTAACTCAAATGGACATAAATATTTTATACTGCAAATAGTTCCATTTATATGCATATAGATGTTTTCACAGGCTATATTAAGTCCCCACCATGTTCATTTGAAGATAAATATATACAGCATTCACTTCAGTTCACAAAGTGTGGGCATGAAACAATCTACAGAAGCTTTTTATAGGGTTTAAAAGAGTTCTAATCACCCATGCCAACTGCAGTCTTCTCTCAACACAAAACTTCTTTTGAAACCAAGCATTCATTTGCTAAAACAAGGCATCTGCTGTTAAGGAGATTGATTATCCTGGGGCTTGACCTAATTGGGAGATTAGATATGGTTCTCTACGCTGGATGGCATGGCTTACAGAAAAAAAAAAAAAAAATGAGACTGAAAAAAGAGCAAACTTCTTTCAGCCTCCAATGCCCTTTATTTAATTCTAATTTTCTTTAAATAGAAACAAACAGAATTACAAATGTTAGGTTGGTGAAATTAGTGTGTTATGAGTTACAAATTCATTGAGCTCACCAGGTCATTTCTTTAGTAACAGATACATATTTGTACATATTTGTTCTCATTACATAAGTCAAACATTGCCAAAGAAATGACTTTTTTTGTCATATCCCACTGAGTGAAGATGACTACATAATAGGTACGTACACACACACACACACACACACACACACACAAATGTGGCCTTTTGCTAATGGCATCATTCCAGTGTTTTCTGTTGCCATTTAGGTATTGGTTCTTTTTCCCTAAACACAGACATCACCTCATGGCTGTGGCTAATTGCATTTTTCTTCCTAGCCTTTGACAACCAGACCTTTGTTAATGCTATTCACCAATATATCAGACTCAGGTCATCCATCCAAAACATGACAAAAGACCCAGATGCTCATGTAAATTGCACTCCCCAAAAGTACTGCCCTCTTCCTCAGGGCAGATACAGACTCATGATCCCCTCCCATTTTTGTTCACTCCCTTTGTTTTCACTTAATCTGTCATGCTTGAAAAAAGTGGTTATTTATAGACTGTAAGAAACAGTATGCTTTTTCACATTATAAATCAAATAATCAAGTTGATTATAAAGATATAATTTTCTATACAAAATTGTAAAACAGCCTGCTTCAGTTGAACTTCAAAATGAGTCCCTTTCCAGAATGAAGACTTCCTTCTATTCACTTTTTTCACCCCTTCTTGAACTCTTGAGTTAAAATCAAGTTTGATTGCCCTCTTTCACTGAGGAAAAAAGGAAGAAAAAACTTTCAAATAGAAGTGTTCAAGCAGAAGTGCAAGATTGAATCATTAATAAAATATTTCATTTATAATTAAAAAGTCAATTTTACTTGATGCTTATTGTTGTCTTCAGTAAAATGTGCATTAAGCGTCAGTTACTCAGAATTTCTACTTTCTAAAGCCTTAAGCAACTTTTTTAAGTAACATAAAAATAATTTCAAGATACTTTCAAGAAACTACTATAATGATGCTTTCAAAGGAAGGTTATTATAGATTAAATGGTTTCAGGAACATACTATGTTTGTATAAATATAGTCATACTCCAGAATCAAGATTTCTTTCTATTCATTCTTCATCTTTTATATATTTTCACCTTATATATTTTAACAGTCACCATTTTTGGAAACTAAGTCACTACAAGAGATGGCAGAAACAGATAATTAAACAGAAAAACAATTTATCCAGATAGAAACAAGCACTAATATTTTGATATTTTAAGAAAAGCACCAAGATCAAACTAACATATAAATTTCTGGCCTTAATTTTAAAGACTTTCAAATTTAATTAAAATTGAGTGAAAACTTAGTAAAATGGTAAGAAACTTACAGGATTACAAGTGCTACTATCCTTATCTTCCACTCACAAGTACAACTACACTGAATTTAATATGCTCACCTGTTAGTCATAATACCAAAAAAAAAAATCTGAAATATCTTATTGAGCTTATTAATAGGATAGCATAAAACATTAATACCACTAAAGCTTAGCATCAGTTTATTGGAATTCTCTATTGTGAAGCTGAAGTGTGCAGGTCTACTCTGAATAAATTCAGAACAGAAAGCAGGAAAGTTCACACAAAAAAAGAGCACAGAAAAACAGAGGAGGTCCAGAAAGGACTGAAGCTAAAGAGAAGACTGAAAATTTGGCAGAATTAAAGGACTAAAAATCATCAGACATGGAAGATACATAAAACGGTGAAACTAATGAATCTATGATAATGTGTCATTCATTTCCTAATGTTACTGATATATTCCATAATATTTGCTAAGCTTTAGTGGTATTAATGTTTTATGCTATCCTATTAATAAGCTCAATAAGATATTTCAGATTTTTTTTTGGTATTATGACTAACAGGTGAGCATATTAAATTCAGTGTAGTTGTACTTGTGAGTGGAAGATAAGGATAGTAGCACTTGTAATCCTGTAAGTTTCTTACCATTTTACTAAGTTTTCACTCAATTTTAATTAAATTTGAAAGTCTTTAAAATTAAGGCCAGAAATTTATATGTTAGTTTGATCTTGGTGCTTTTCTTAAAATATCAAAATATTAGTGCTTGTTTCTATCTGGATAAATTGTTTTTCTGTTTAATTATCTGTTTCTGCCATCTCTTGTAGTGACTTAGTTTCCAAAAATGGTGACTGTTAAAATATATAAGGTGAAAATATATAAAAGATGAAGAATGAATAGAAAGAAATCTTGATTCTGGAGTATGACTATATCTATGATAATGAGGCAAAACCAGAGATTTTCCTGGCAATTATAGCACTTTCTGGAGTTTAAATAGTGAAGATAATTAAAATAGTGAAGCCTTAAGTGCCTCCACCTGGACCGTCACTATAACTTTCTAATCTGTACTTCACCTCTGCTACAGTAACGCTACTAAAACACAACTTTATATTGTCCCCAATGTAATTCTATAAAAACGTTTAGCATCTCTCTAATGTCGCCTGAGAAAAGTCCAAACTTTTAGCCTGTCACACAAGGCTCTCTAGAAAAAGAACCCAGATACAATCTGATTACATGAAGACTCTGTCCCGGGGAAAAGTGAGCTAATTTGATGCTTCCACAATTTGCCCCATAGATTTTAAGTTCTGTGCCTGTGATGTCCTCTCTACACGTCTATACCTATAAAGGTATTTATCCCTACCTTTACTTTATTGTCCAGACTGGACTTTAATCATCTCCATTAAACCTTCTCTAATTGCCACCCATCTTTGCCTGCCTAAGTTCTAAGTACTCTTCAAGTTCTAAGTACTCTTCAAAATGTTTATAACATATACTATACCTAACACTATGGAAAATGTTTATAACTCTCCAAGTTTTACATCCTCCAAGAAACACTTCTTCTGCTATGTTTGAAATTGTTTGACAATTACTGCATACATTCACTTGTTTCTCATCCTGTACCTTCTCATGTGCAGCTATTTTTGTGTATTGATTCCCCAACTAGATTCCCAACTAGATTTTTCCTCTTGCATCCATACAGCACCACACTGTAAGATAAACAGTACTCAATAAGTATCTATTTAGGAAAATAAATAACCATTTATTTCTCCTTCATTGACTTCTCATCACACTCCTCATAATGGCTGCTTTAAAAATCTTTCCAATTCTTGGTGGGGCGCGGTGGCTCACCCAGCACTTTGGGAGGCCAAGGTGGGCAGATCACGAGGTCAAGAGATCGAGACCAACCTGGCTAACACGGTGAAACCCCGTCTCTACTAAAAAATACAAAAAATTAGCCAGGCGTGGTGGCAGGCACCTGTAGTCCCAGCTACTCAGGAGGCTGAAGCAGGAGAATGGCATGAACCCGGGAGGCGGAACTTGCAGTAAGCCGAGATCTCACCACTACACTCCAGCCTGGGTGACAGAGCAAGACTCTGTCTCAAAAAAAAAAAAAGAAAAAATTCCAACTCTTTTCACTTATGTGACATTATCTTTCCCCTCCTCCACTTCCCTATCTCACCTCCTCTTCCACTGAGAAGCTAAAGATTATCCTTTACATGCATTTCAAGAAAAATGAGAATTTATCTGCATCCTCACCTCTTCCTTCTCCCTTGTTTTCAATTTCCAAAAGGGAATTGTCTCTTCAATTTCCAAGAGGGAATTGTCTCTTCTAAGGTTTATTCTCTACTTGGGTTCTTGATGCCATTGCTTTCTGTGGCCTCAGATGTCTGGCTCTATTAGTTAGGCCTTTCCAACTTTCAACTTCAGTATTTATATTTCTTCTGGCTCTCTTTCCTCTAAATATCCTAAACATAAAATCCCCAAGATCCAGCAATTGCTTATGTGGTTTCTCCACTTTCCATTTCTCTTGCAAACCTTTGACTTCTACCTTCTTAGCCTTACTTCCAAACTCTTTGTAAACGACCTTTATACCCTACCATGTGAACCAAATTGTCTCCTCTTAGTTCACCAAAAAATCTTTCAAGTACAAAATCTGTGACTCTTCCTCAGTCACTCTTATTTGTGCTGATTTGCTAAACTACTAAAATAGTATCTCTCTACCTAACCCAAATTCACTAAATAGGTTCTGACATTCCTCTCACAATTTGCCTCCTACTTCTCCATTTCTTCTGAGTTTCCTTCACTGCCTCTTCTTCCTCAATGTGTCATTTTATTATCTATTACCTCAAAAAAAAAATTTTTTTTTTTTTTTTGCCTGGCCTAAAACCACTTGAAGGAAAACTAATCCAATGCCACAAACTTATCTATATCATCTCCATGTATAACAGCTTCACCATGATCCCCCAAAACCCAGGCTGTTCTTCAGAGTACAACCAAACACATCTCAACACATTTTTTAAATGCCTCTCATATTTGTCATCTTTTTACATTCCTGCTTATTGCATATTCTCATTTCCTTTTGCCTGAGCTATCAATAAAGTTGGCAAAACAAACAGTAGGCTATTTCAACTGCCATTCTATCCCTTGGCCAGAGCATTTGTTTAATGCCTCCTCTTAGTTCACTGAAGATCTTTTAAGTACAAAATTGACAAGATCTTTTAAGCACAAAATTTTTAAAAAATTCCTGTTTTTGCAGCCCTAATCAGGGTACCCCT